>NC_045141.1:812650-1174489 GCF_008831285.2 Nymphaea colorata | reverse complement strand
TGAAATATGGGGACTGATTTCTCGTTTTAGCTTTTGATTTTTCAAACAAGATGGAGAACAAGGTTCAAATTCAGTATTTTTGCAAATGACAGACAGTTGTGAGTTTCATTTGGAAAAGCAGTCATGGACGTTCACATGGACACACACATGATACTCTCTCTTCTCTCTCTCTCTCTCTCTCACACACACACACACACACACATTCACAAAGCAATTTTTTCAGCCTTAGAACTGCAGGACAATATGGTGTTCTTATTTTTATAACAGATACTCGCAGTCGTCCTTCAGTAATGACCATACCTGAGAATGATTCCTAGTAGCAGAATCGGCAGGGTTCTTCCTTGCACTAATTATGACCAGCTAATCTCCTTCTGCAAATCTTCTCAAAATCATCGAATAAACCACATGAAACCTGCATTGCATGCATGAGAAAGGAATAAAATCTCATGAACAGCCAAAGAAACTAGAGGACGAGTGAAAATCATCCAAGCCTCTCCACTCTCTACCAGTCGGTTGGCGGATTTGGGGAACCAGGTTGGAGACAGCCTCCTGATGCACGATTAGGGATGCTAGGCAAGACAAACCAGTCCTGATGCACGAGGGGAGATTTGGAGACGCCGGCAGGAGACCCTATTCCCTGATGCCCGACGGTCGATTTTGGGACGTCGGACCAGAGGCCCCAGTCCCAAACGGTTGGTAATATGAAGAGAGAGAGAGAGAGAGAGTCAGCGATTGGGTCATCGGAGACCCCTCGCCATTTGGGGGTGGCAAGAATCCGTATGCCACAAAGAGTCGGAAAGTGATCAAAGAGGGCGCGCGCGCGAGAGAGAGAGAGAGAGATCGAAATACCTGATGGGGAATGGCCGTAAGTCACCGGCGAACAAGAAATCGACAACGGATGGCCGGTAGTGCTGTCGGTACCCATTTCTCCACATACACACAAACCGACCGTCGAAATCCTAATCTTCTGTTCTACAAAAAACAGGATGGGTGTTTTTGTAACAACCAACAACTGCTACTAAAATATCCAGCGACCGGGGTTCACCTAAGACCCCTCACCATTGGGGTTGCCGGAATCCCCAGGCAGATTGCTAATATGCCAAAAAATGATCGGACAGAAAGAGTGCAACAGAGAGGGAGAGAAAGATACCTGGCCGTGACGGGGGAAGGGTGGAGGAGTCACCCCTCACCACCAATGGAAGGTCGACGGTGGGCGGCGCTGCTACAGAGTACTGTTGGAGCCCGAAGGAAGAAGGGAGAGAACCAGAGAAGCAGCGGACAGGTTATTGGCTTTCTTGCCGTCCACTTGCGGAAGATGAAGTCGGGTCTTAACTCCTATTTCTAAGGGGATAGGTGGAGCAAAAAATGCTGGGATAAATTTACACTATAGTTTTAATTTGTTGTTCACTATTAAAAAGGCTGAGAACCACATCGTGAATCATCTATAGACATCTCAACAAAATCAATCAACATCACAAAGACATGAACATGGCCTCCATAGAGCAACAACCCAGCATAAAAAGAAGGTTTTCCGACTGCATGCCTCTAGTATTTTGACCTCAGCTGAGCTAGGCTCAAGTGCTCAACTCATGAAACCTTGACCTCGAGCTCAGCCTGAACTTGAGTCAAGCTCAATTCAATAAACTAGTCTATTTTATGCCAACTTCAGCTCGACCCATTGAACTCATTTAAAGAAGATGCTCATTGTCCATTCAGCACAACAAAACCACTTGTTACAGAAAGATCAACATAAAAATTATGTGAAATTAGGGACACAAAAAACCATGCAATTTCGACAGAATTTTAAAAAATGCCACCGTTGAGAATCAACTGGTGCTTTTCGAAAGAAATACCCAAGTCAGGATTATGCAGGTTGAAGACACTCGATGAGATAACGGGCCAGGTTTAATCTTCTATCCCAAATGGTTCGTCCTATTTTGAGACAGAGGAAACGATGGAATTTACACTCAATATGAGCATACTATGTTTGAGGGGTTTCATCTATTCTATTAACAGACTAGTATTTTGGTAATAAAATGGGCAAACACCTTTCAAGACCAAAGGGGGATTGGTTAGTTCCTCCTATGCTTATGAAACCTAAAAACATAACAAGAGATGTCAAGTTTTTATATTGAAATAGTTAAAAAATGATCAACTTAACTCATAAGCTTGTGTGCTCATGTTGTGCAACTAATATAACCTTCATTTACCCATAGTACCATACAAGCACCATGCTTCATTTCGCATCAATGTTGCCAAATCATAAAAGTGGATGTCTTTCAATTTTCAAAATATTAACATAAAGGAATCATCCTCGACATCCTAGATAATAAAAAAAAGGAGTTGATATTGACCCCATAACCAAACAACCGCGAAAGATAATCAAATTCAATTCCTGAGAGTTTAGCCTTCATGTCTTTCATCTCTTGGCAAGCATTTTTTTTTCTTTCTTTCACATTCGACTGTTTTCCTTTTTTTTTCTTTTTAGGCTGACCTTCACCTTTGAGGGAATACCTCACCACCTCAAAAGCTACTACAAAGCTCCACCGCTTTGGTGGTTAAGCGTAGCTTTGTCACATGTCCAACCCGCTTCACCTTACGAGTTTTTGACGATCCAAAGGTTCATAAGTCATTTATCTTCGCGAAATAGACATAAATCAACTTTATGTCTACCCTGTACTCTTGATTACTGACTCAGAGGAATGACTACACAAGCCCCGAGCTCATCTCTCAACTCTCATTTTTTTTACCTCTTAAGATTTTACAAAGCATTGTGGCTTCTCTCTCAGGATATTTTCATGCTAAATTCTTGCAAATGCTTGAACACCAAAGTCAATACATTTTCTAGTCTTACTTTCTTAGCTTCATAGGATTTTTCCTCACTGTTCATATCTAAGTTTTTTTCAGCTTTCCTCTTCCATTGATTGACAAACAAAAAGTTGAAATTTTCTCCCTCTACATGGTGAGATACTAAAAGTAAAGAAAAGACATCATTGTGCGAGAAAACATTTTACAAATGTTTGTAAACAAAAAATTAAAATTTTTATCCAAAAGTTCTTGACATCAAATGGTATATCATTAGGAGACATAAACTATATACCCTAAAGAGATGAGTGAATGCAAAACAAGATGGTTTGGCTGGGTAGAAGAATGAACTTCACCAACTCTCTCATAGAAATAGGATATTTTAAATGCACGATTGGTTTAAGGGTGACGAGTTCTTATAAGTGTTGGGTCAGCAACTGATTGAAAGTTTTGCAAAAGGTTTGGGTTAAACACTTTTCTTTTCCCGAACGAAGCCCAAGACAAACAGTCCTATGTGTTGGCTTTTGTAAAATCAAATGGTAAATGTTGACGACAACTATGGGATTAGACTTTGTTTGACTCTGAATGTAAGACTGTCCACCAAAATTTAACTAGTACCGTGTCCCGATCACATGAGAACTTTGTGAAATTATGATTTTACAAAAGGATAACAACACAGGGGACAAGTTCATCTCGAACTTTCTCATAAAAATATAGCCTTGTGGCAAGCAAACTTCAACAAATTCTCTTATTGTAAGGTATTCTTTGAAGAGGGTTGGACGATGGATCATTTATTAATAGAGGGAAACTGCTACTTCCATAGCTCATTTTCCTACATAGCCAAAAGACCATTTCCAGGACTAAGTTGGATTGGCTTGAATGGTTTGAGATGATCTTAATCACAAGCTAAGGTCTAAGATCAAATGCAACAAGAGGCACGCAAAGATTTCTTCACTCGTGCATATACTTTGAAGGGTCCTAAATATACAACTCAAATTGTGGTTTTCATATCTAAAATATAACTAAAGGGCATACTAAACCACAAGCCACACCTCTAGATAGCACAAACAAAACTTGATAAGAGATCATCCTCTTAGCATTAATACACAAAAACAGTATGCAGACATCAAAACAAAAACACCATACATGTCCTAAGGAGCCTTCATCTCCCCAAGTGGAAATTCTTGAACCTGTGGACAGGTTCAGAATTTTACATTATTTGATAGATATACAAAGGCCTAAAAGTTAAAAGAAAAATCAGAAATAGGAACTAGAAAGATTGAAAAAACACTAAAAAAAGGTACAATTGAACATATCTTTTCTACAGAGCATTGATAATCTGAGAATGGAGCAGAAAATTCTGGTTTTCAGAATTATAGTTCCTAAGAAACAAAAACAAGGAACAATATAGAAATATGTCAAAACCACTAAAAGTTCAAAAAATCCTGAATTTTATGGGATGACATCAGAAATATCATACCAAAAATCAGACCCACATTCAGACTTTATTTCATAATACGGAAGTAAAAAATGTTCCACCTAAATGAGGGGCAGACTTTTCCAGTTCTGATAGGTTCACATGCTCAGGTTAATAAAAAACATTATATTGTAAAGAGTTTATACCAAAACTAAGTGCTTTTTACCTCTACAGAAAAAGAGGATATCAGGAAACCAAAATTCAAATTTTTTTGAACAAATTGGGTATTTATTTCGGGTTTTTCAATTTAGCATAGTTTTTGTACAAAAGTAGAACATGTTCACAAAAAACAAAATTTTTTTTCACAAGAAAGAAAATCAAAACACAAAACATTTCTACTCTATTAAGTTTGCAACCAAGATGAACATGCAACTCTCAAGCACACAGGGCACGAATAACACAAAAGACAAGAAAAACAAATGTAAAGTACTTAGTGGAAAAATCAAAACATGTTTGTCTAAAACTTACCTATGTATTCGCTTCCCACCAGTGCAAATTCAAGAAAAGATAGACAAGTGAGCCTAGAACAACATGCAAGTGAATCCTATATATACTAACTATGTTAAAAACCTATGTTTTTTTGACTAAAAGAAAGCGATTAAATTAAAATCATAAGTCATGTGCTAGACGACCCCCACACAGCATGACTATTAAACTAAAGAGACCAACAAAGTAGGGGTGCACAACGAGTTGAGACAACTCGGGCTCGACTCGAACTCGCTCGAGACTCGAACTCGCTCGAAAAAACTCGGCTCGAGCTCGACTCATTTATAAACGAGTCGAGTTCGAGCTGAAAGTTAAACTCGAAACAATAAACGAGTCGAGTTCGAGTTGCAAGAACTCGACTCGTTTAAACTCGACTCGACTCGTTATGGATAAACCGGTTCGCGAAACCGGTTCACCGGTTTAGGGTAAAAACTTTTCCCTCTTTGGCGTCTTCACATTTTCACTCTTCCGTCTTTCCTTAGTTTTCTACAGCCTCTCTTTCTTCCCGTCTGCTCTCTCTCTCTTGTTGTCTTCCCTCTTCCGGCGACCACGACCTTCGGCCTTTCGTTCCATCTTTCGAACTGCACTCTCTCTTCCCATTTGCGCTCTCTCTTCCCGTCTTCCCTCTTCTGTCAACCAGACGACAAGACTGCAACGCAAGCTGCCTTTGCCAGGAAGCCAAAACCGGTTCGTGGTCTTCAGCCAGGTGTTCGGCGACATCGTTTGATCCTTTTCAACTTTCAGCTTCTCTCCGGCTAACTTCCTAGTCCAGCAAGCTCCATTCCTCTCGTGAACCAGGCACATTCTCTCCTCTGCCGCTTACCCTCTCTTTTCTTCCTAACCTTTCCCCTACCCTTTCTCCAAGTTAATCTGTTCAGGTTTTGCTAATCAATAGTATTTGCCAGGCATACTCTCCCTTTCCCAGAGTTTCTTTCTCTTTATCTGAGAGTTTGTTTGGCAAGCAGCAGAAAAATGACTAAACATCTCACCGGTTCTGGTTTTTCCTTTTTGTTTTTTGGCTGAGCTTTCTTGTTGTGCATTGTACATTCTTGCCTGTTGGGTTCGTTAATTTCTGGATTTCCTATTGCATGTATAGTAGTTATTTAGATATTATTTCACATATTACATGATTATCGACAAGTTGTAGTTGTCAATTAGTCACCAATCTGGTTTCGCTTCGATATGTGTTCTTCTTCTTAATCAAGAAATTTGTTTGCTCCATTAGATGCATACAAACCAGAGACGTGGATGCTTCCTGATAAAAAATGTGGGGGCTTGTCTCAGCTAAATCTTGCTATTGTAAGGTTTTCTCCAATTCTGGTTGAGTGCAAAAAAGATACTTGCAAATTTTACTCGAACTATTGAAAGGTTGATCAGTTTGTATTTATTTACTTTCATTACCATGTGTAGGTTGGCCACGTTGATTCTGGCAAATCAACGTTGACATGAAGAGACTTCTGCACATTTTGGGGTGGATCTCTCAGAAGGATATGCACAAGTATGAGAAGGAAGCCAAACAGCAGGTGTAATAATTTATTAATATGTTTATATTTGCTTAATAAGTGCTATTGCACTTCAACCTAATCGCTTTTCTATTTAATTTTTACATTGAGTGCAGGGGAAAGGCTCATTTGCCTACGCATGGGCATTAGATGAAAGCGTTGAGGAAAGGGAAAGAGGAATAACTATGGCTGTTGCAGTTGCTCGTTTTGAATCAAGGAAATTTCATGTTGTTATGCTTGATTCACCAGGGCTTAAAGATTTTGTCGCAAATGTGATATCTGGTGCTACACAAACAGATGCTGATCATGCTGTGATACTTGTTGTCGATGCATCTATTGGTTCTTTGAGGTAGGTGTGGGTTTAAATGGAGTTGGGGGCAGACAAAGGGGCATGCACAACTTATCCGAAGTTTTGGTGTTGAACAGCTGGTTGTTGTTGTTAATAAGATGTATTTTGTAGGATATTCTAAAGAAAGATTTGATTCCATCAATATGCAGCTGGGTGGATTTCTCCGATCTTGTGGATTTAAAGAATCACATATTTCATGGGTACCTTTGAGTGTTATGGAGAATCAGAATCTTGTTGCAGCTATAACTGAACCTCGTTTCTCATGGTGTGTGTGTGTAGTCATGTTTCAAGTGTTATGCTACTTCTTTTCATCAATTAGGTAAGGTTACAACAGTTACTCCAACTAAAATTGGAGGGACTCTGTTTTTAATATTATTTGGCATTCTTCTGATGGACTCTTTGTTGCATATCTCTGTAAAATAAGTTTTGTTTATGGTCTGAGTTACGTTCCATTTATACACCTAATTTTGCCACACATTATCTTCTCTTTCTAACATTCTGTGGTACACCTGATCTTCCTAACTTTTGCCTGCTTATCTTTCTGTAATTTTCAAATGTTAATTAATTTTATATTATTCTCTGCTTCTATCTACCTTGTTATGTTTTCGTTCTATGCTGCTTTTACCCCTTGTTCTCCATGAGTGCTTTTTGCTTGAGCTGAGCTGAGCTTTTGCATAATTTTCAAATGTTAACAGCATTCTTATATCTGCAGATGATGATGAAGATGTGCATTGTTATATCACAGATGATGGTGAAGAAGACGTGGTTCTCATCCATTAATTGATACGAGTTAGATGCCCAAACGAGTTAAAGGATTTAAATGCCTAAATGAGCTAAACAAGTAAATGCCTAAACAGCTAAACTAGCTAAACGATTTAACGTCTAAACGAGCTAGACGAGTTAGTGCCTAAACAAGCTAAAAGAGTTAAAGTTAAACGAGTAAATGCTAAACAAGTTAATGTGTTAAATGGGTTAATCGAGTTCAATGGGTTAATCGAGTCGAGCTCGAGCTCGACTTTGTGTAGTCGAGTCGAGCTCGAGCTAGTTCTAAGAAGCTCGTCTCGAGCTCGAGTCGAGCTCGAGCTGGCCAAGCTCGGGCTCGGCTCGGCTCATGTGCAGCCCTACAACAAAGGGGTTGTCTTTTCATTTTGTCCAACGGATAGAAACTTTTAGTGCTGCATTTTCTTCAAGTACTTAAATGCACGAATTAGATTCATGATCATGGCCAAACTTGCTATAGATGTACGACATTAATTTTAAGTAATCCAAAGGAAGTTAATCTATCAAAATGAATTTCTCAATGAATTTTAAAAGGACCGCATAATTGTTGGAAATTGATGGTGCTAAGATGAAGATCCAGAGAAAATTTTACCAATCTGCCTTAGTATCACCATAAAAAATAAGATAATTATGATCTTTTTTTTGGAAATAACTGAATATCATCATAAGTACCACAACGGAAACATCATCATACAATAAGTATCGCAAAATATCAAAATATTCTAAAATCAATACCAGTACATCTACAGATTTTTTTTTTTTGACAAATTCTAAAATCAATACCGGTCCATCTACAACCATTCCCATCTTGGGTCGTTTGCCCCTCTCTTCTTCTTCCTCTTTCTGAGCCACCTATGCTTCCATCAATCCTTCCCTGCGACCGCCGGCGGTCGAAGAAGCGGAGGCTGCGTCTCCCACCAAAGCATTTAGCAGATCCGAGCCCAAATGGGCTTTCTATTTCGTCCCACCCCCGTTATTTCCTAAAATATGTTTACAAAAATGGAACCAACGGATATATTTTTTTTAATCTAACGTTTGATGGGCAGGAAAAAAATTTATTCCCATTGCTGCAAGGAATTTCCTCCAGTTCAAACATGGTACAAAAGGAAATCAGATTGGTTTTACTTTGCAACCGAATTTATGCTTACCATCCGAATCAGATTTATATTTAAATAAATAAAGTAAGCAAAGTCCACACATATTGAAAGTCTCTGTTGTTAACATATCATAATGTGGTTTGGATTTGGATTGAGATTTAGAATAGGGTTCAAATTATGAATCGAATTCAGATATGGTATGAACGTATATATATGAAAACCTTTTTTTCCATTTGCATTTGACTTAGAGTCTATTTTGAATTTAAATTATTCTGAATCCGGTAAATGAGGTTGGTGAACAATTTTTGTTGACATCGCTACCCATAATTAGTTCGTTCGTTTTAAAATAGGAAGGTGTGATAGAAAGGAAAGAAACATTGAATCTGTTGTGTATAACAAGGAGAGAATTCAATACCAAATAAATGTCCATTCGTATCCAACTCATTTTCTCATCCACACAAGAGAGAACCCTTTGGGAAGAAGTCGGATCAATTTTGGTGGGTGGCCAAAAAAAGGGAGGCGATTGAATTAATGAAAAGAAGGTAAAAACTCTTGAAACAGAGGCTCTTATTAATGAATTTCTTCCTGGATCAACACGCAATTAATAGATCTATCAGGTCAATATTAATTTCACCTTAATTTCCATATGGGTCGCATTCCAAACTTCATTGGGCGTTTTAATAAGCGGGGATCCAAATGATTTGAACGTCCTAGATCGATCTTGTGATTCACAAAGTTTGCTAACTAATCTAATAGTGTTTTTGTACTTTGTTCACACTGACTTTGGATTATGTATGCTTGTTAATTTACCGATCATTATATCTAATCGATTAACTAAACAGGCCGGTCTTACCGAAACCGCACCATTAGTGGATCAGAAACAACATTGGTTAGTTTAGTTGATACCATTGCTCCTTTAATGTAATCATGACGAGCAAATATGCTATTATAATTATAAACTATAGTGATAATTATCTCAATCCTTCATTATCCTGAAATTTTCTCAAAGTCTCGGCCAATTCTGAAGCGAATCCACTAACTTTGTGAAAGGTGCATGCATGAATTTCCCTATGGTTATCATGCAGCACATGAAGTGGAAATATGAAGTGAAAGTGGGGAAGTGAATAGATTGAACTCGACAAACTAATGACTTCTCAAATTATTTAGAGTGGGAATTAGTCAGGCTACTTCTTATCAAATGGCTTCTCTCTCTTCTTTTTGAGAACACAAACTAAATTGTTGCCAGTATTTTCTAGTTAGCTTATAATTAGTAAATTGATGGACTGCGTGTTCAACATATGCAATTAATTAATTAATTAAGAATTTAAAACCAAATCTATTCTTTTTTTATAAAGTTCGAAATTAAAGAAAACCTACACATTCTGCCATTTTACACGCAAACTGCGTAGGAATATTAAGTTTGTCAGATCTTAAGTACTTCATTAATAATCTATCACACGTAGAAACTTCTTAGCAGCAACTAAATTGCACCTTCCGAACTAACTTTGTCATGGACACGTGACTTACGTGTGACCCAACGGCGCTCCACTATAAAAACAAGATTTCCCGCTTCTTTCTTCGTTTCAATTGTCACTCTCTCCCTCGCTTTTTTCTCCTTTTCCTCTCCATCTCCCTCTCCTTTCCTCTACTCATTCGTCCGTCCCGCTAGATTTTTCTATACGTCCTTTTCTTCATTGTCGTTCTTCGGCGGCCTTCTTTTTCGATCGCCCTTCAAGGTCAATTTCTCGGAATGCAAACGATTCTCCTCCCTGATCCACTAGAGATGCAGAATACAAGTTCTTCAACTCTGAAGCCGCTGGATCAACTCAGATCACTCAATGAAACTTTAAGAAGCTTCAAGATTCCATTACAGATGTCTTCCGATGGCATATCAGGGAAAAGTTTGGTCATTTACTGGCGGTAGTTTCTGGAAATCCTGCTTTCTTGTGTTTTCGTCTAGCAGGAAAAATGAGATTTGAGACATGTTGATGACGATTTCTCTTTAATTCTTAATTTTTAGAGAAAAACAGGGTGAAGATTCAAAGTTATGGAGCATTTTGGATTCAAAATGATGTTTAGGCGATGTTTGGGAGAGTCATTGTTTGATCAACTGACAGAGGCTCTGCAGCGACTTGCTCAGAAGGTGGAAGAAGGTAGCAGGCTTTATTTTCTTTGTATAGTGCATTTGTACCTGAACTTAATCCAGTATTTCCTTGAAGAGTTAGGCTGTCTGGTTTAGCCATGAGAGGGCGTGAAACAAAAAAAATATAATGTTCTTTCGTTTTGAGAAGTTGAAAGAGACAAGAAGTGCTTCAAGAATAAATTGGCTGCCAGTTCAGTAGCGTTTGATGATTTAAACATAAAGCTGAATTCATTAACCATCAAGCTAAAATGTGCAGAAAGAAATATTCCGAATGGTAAGATAGTGCTCTCACTGTGCAAATGTACGTTTCGAAAGAAAAAAAAACGGGCTGCAGTCTCAACCGTACTTTCTGAAAATGTTAGTTGCTTTTTTAATTTTTAAAAAATCAGGTAATAGAGCTTCACAGGGACCTGGATGCTGTAACTTTGCAAATGAAGGAGGAACTTGAATTTGCAAGGGAGAAAATTCATAAATCTCAACTTGAATTGGAGCGCTTCAGACCAAAGGAGACTGAATTGATGGCCACAATTGCTGAGCTAGAAGAGAAAGTGTCACAGTCATCCAAAACCATGAGTAAATTTGAAGATCAAAAGGTATGACAGGATATTACTTGGTTAAAAGTTCTGCATTGTGGCCCACCTCTAAGAGATGGGAATTTCAGCAAGAGTTAAATATGCAAATCTTGAGTTTGGAATCACTCAAAAGACACTCAAGAAAAACATGGTCTCGGTTGCAGGGAAAAAAAGATGAAATTGATGCTCTACATGAAGATATTGAGAAGAATTGCAAGCCTGTGGAATCATTGGTGATCCAAATAAGGCTGCTCCGTGTTCAGTTGGTTGGGAACATTGTGCAGGTATTCTATATTATTTTGGCTCAAAAGACTATCAACATGGTTGGTCTTGCCACACATGTTGTCACTTTTTCATGCAGGTGCAGTCATCATTTAGTGCTGTTGAGTGCTCTCTTGCTGAAGCCAAAAAGCAGTATGAGATGATGCTGGAAGCCAAACAGTTTAGAGTCAATGAGGCACTTAAAGGAGATTTCTCAAAGAAATGATAGGGTACCTTTCTCCATACAACGAAACGATGGCAGCTACTTTTATTTGCAAGAAAGGTGATCATGCTATTGTTTTCCAAGGAAATTGATGACATTTGGATGAAATATGAGCTGTTGAAATGGGAAGTCATCAAGTTGGAGAAGGAAAAGGTCCCTCCTTTCCTAGTTATATTGGTTCTTTGGTCAAGTTATGGGTTCTTAAGGCTTTGTTAGACTCTCCTGAGTTATACTGAAGGATAGTCTTGAAATTCAAGCAAAACAATATTTTGACTGAAACTGAAACGAAACATGAAGAAGCACAGAATGGTTGCAATCTTCAGTAGGCTGAGGATGAGCATGATGCTTTGGTAGGTTTTATTTAGAAAAGTTGTATGATGTAAAGGAACTAGTCATGCTTCTGGTTTAGTAGCATGTGCTGGTGATTTCACTAGTAGAGGATGGTTACAATTAAATCCATGTATTTAATATTTCATGCTACAGTTGAAAAAGGTATTTGAATGCGATATTGTGACATGTGGAAAATCAATTTTCTCTTTGTGTTTTCTCAACCATGACCCCCAACCCAAAATCAACTTTGAACTCAATTATCTCCTCTTGTGAGCAGGCCATAGGCGTCCGGCCGGTGCATCACATGCATGCATGGCATAGGATTTAAACGTGTGCAGAGGCGACCTCTAATCGTTGGGAGATGACGCGATCTTGTCAGAATAGAGAAAGGAGAGGCCTGGTGGCGTACACACCGCCTTCATTTTTGAAATCAGTAATATCTCTTCCCTTCTAATGGATTTGCGGTTTTCTTCATTTACGGCGGTACCTCTCTTTTTGCAGTGGTCTTCACACTTGATTTGTTTGATATGTTCTGAAATGTTATTATGGAAACTTTGTTTCAGTTAAGATGCTAAAATCATAATCCATGCTGTGGGTGCGGCATCTGATTAGTCTTTTATATCCACTCTTTCTTTGCTAAACTATCAAGTTGAGCAAGTTCGTTCTTCTGTTTCACTATATGGCTTCTTGCATGGATGCATGGGTCCTTTACCAGTGTGCATTGATGGTAAATCTAGCGGATATTTTATTCAGAATTTCTAAATCTCTCAAATTCATATGTATATCATCTCGGTGCAGTTCCTAAACACCCTTATATATCTTATTTCTTACCTTCAGTAACTTCTTAAAATATTTTATTGGATGATTCTACAGGATTCAGTTCCATGTTTTTGTACAAAAGATGGTATAGGTGTTTCACTGCATTAGATGGATTCTCCATCGACTTAGGGAAGGTGGAGAGGAAGACAAACCTCAAGTTGGAAGTATTTTGGGTTGAATATGATGGAAAAAAACTGGTAAGGACAAGTCGTGATCATTCGGTTTTAACCACAATGTCGGCCTAGTATTCCCCTTAGATAAGCTATATATTTCAAATTCTTTAGCACATGAAACTGAACATTGACCTCTGGAACTATCTGGTCTTCGTGCTTGTTGAACTTACTTTGATAGTTCACTTCCTCCTTAAGCATTGGCATGCTTTTCATGTGGCAAACAAGCATGCATAACATACAAAACCTCTCTTCTCCCGTAACAATATGAATTTTAGGCCATCCTCGGAAAGCTGATAATGAAAAATCAAGACGACCTCCATGAAAGGCAAGACATTGATGGGATTGAGTCCAAGCTTTCTCCCTTTTGTTCAACTGGGTTTAGGCACACTATCTTCTAAACTAGGTTTGGTCAGTTACCAGCATGTTTGTTTGACCTTTGGTTCATTTAATTTAATTGCATCGTCATCCTGTCAGACAAATTATGTTAATGGCCTATATTTGTCCCAACATTTTTGTGGCAGTATACCATCTATAGATGTGTACTGGTTGCACTTTGTATGAGTTGCCTCTGATGTTGACCTTCACTACCTGTTTGGAATATGAAATTCCTTTCGTTTTTCAACTC
Source organism: Nymphaea colorata (assembly GCF_008831285.2). Classification (NCBI taxonomy): domain Eukaryota; kingdom Viridiplantae; phylum Streptophyta; class Magnoliopsida; order Nymphaeales; family Nymphaeaceae; genus Nymphaea; species Nymphaea colorata. Next base: position 1,160,847 of record NC_045141.1, on the reverse strand, counting down.
ATCCATTGTTTAATATTCTATAGAATTCTTTGATGATATTGCATTCAGTGAAGCACTATTGTACTTATTGAAGAACTTAGCTACTGCAGTAGAAGAGAAATGAAATTTTGCTGGGAAGTTTCATAGTCTTCTGAATCTATAAGTTGCTCATTCTCAAAACCAGTTATTCTCTTCAGGTACTCTTCACTAGTTTATCACAAAGTTTGTCTGCAATAAATAAATGGATAGTTTAGCAACTGGGAGAGGACTATGGCGATGCTTCTTTTAGAATTTCTCAAGGGAGCGCAAAGAAAACAAGAAAGAAATTCAAGGATTACGCTACCTACATGAAAGCTCAACATGATGAGGATCCACTTTTAAGAAGAAATGTATTTTGCCAATATCTTTTATAGAGAAGGCTTGTCCAAAACTATGTATAATCCTTTGAATTTCCGGATGATTATTTCCTGTAATAATTATATCATGTACGTATATAAGTAGAAAGATGATTTTATCTTGGATTTTTCTAACAAAAAGAAAAGTATCAACTAATGACTCCCTGAACCCATTTTCAAAAAGATATCTTTTGAGTCTTTCAAACCAAACCCGGGGTCCTTGTTTTAAGCCATTAAGTGTCTTTTTAAGGTGACACACTTGCTAAGACTTAGTTGTATTCTCAAATGCTGGTGGTTGAGTCATAAAAACTTATTCCTTTACATGAAGAAATGCATTGTTAACATCCAATTGATAGATAGTCCTACTTTTGGACACAACAATAGAGATGACGACCCGTATAGTAGTAGGTTTTATCACTGGACTATATGTGTGAGAATAATCAATTCCTTTCCTCTGGCTATAACCTTTGGCCATAAGTCTGGCCTTGTAGTGAGCAATTGTCCTATCTAAACATCTCTTGATTTTAAAAACCCACTTACATCCGACTAGATTAACTCCCTTAGCTGGTGCAACAAGGTTCCAAGTTTGATTTTTGTAAAGGGCATCCATTTCACTTTGCATGGCTTTGATCCATCGTGGGTCTTTTAAAGCCTCCTCAATGCTTTCTGGTTCTCTTTCTTCTATAGACGTAGCAGCCATGTAAATCTTGGGTCGCCTAGTTCCATCTTGGGACCTTGTAATCATGAGGTGAGTCCTACTTGAGATGTCAATGGTGAGATTTGGAGGAGATTGATCAATAGCATTTTCTTGAATCCCATTATTATAAGTATGATTTTCATCAATTGAATTGATCGAATGGTTGTTTTGAATCTGATCTTCTTCCCATGAATTTGGACCAGGTAAGAATATATATTTAGAATATATATTTGGATCCATTTGGATCATATCCAACTTTCTTGGAGTTGTTTTCTTTTTGAGTCTCAATTGGAGGCGTGTCTAGGTGATTGGAAATCTATTTTCCAACGTCCCTTTTAGTGGTTGGAAAACCACATCTATAAAATAAGAAATTTGTCTTGTCGAAAACCACATGTCTGCTAATAAAAACCATGTTAGTAATAAGATCCAAACATATGTATCCCTTATGACACATCCCATAGCCAAGAAAAATATATGCTTTGGATTTTGGAGAGAGTTTGAGCTCTCTTTATGGTACAAGAAAGGGATAGCATGTACATCCAAAAACTCGAAAATAATCATATTGAGGAGTAGCTTTGAAAACAATTTCAAAAAATGGAGATTTATTTCTCAGTTCTGGACTAGGCAATCGATTAATGATGAGGACTGCTGTTCTAAAAGAATCAACCAAAAAACGCTGAGGAAGAGATGCATGAACCATCATACTTAAGTCTGTCTCAACAACATGGCGATGTTTTCTCTCCACAACGCCATTTTTTGAAGCTTGTGGGGGCAAGAAAGCCATCTCTTTATCCCATTTGAGCTGAGAAAATTTGAGAAATCATTGCTTAGAAACTTGCCACCAGAATCACTATAGAAAATTTTTATCTCATATCCCAATTGTTTTTCCACAAACATCTTAAAATTTTGAAAGCATGGCAGCGTGTCTAATTTTCTAACAAGGGGAAAATCCAACTAAAGCATGAAAAGTCATCCACAATCAATAGATAATATTTGTAGCCTTCTCTAGAGCATGTTGGGGCAGACCCCCAAAGGTCGGCATGAAGTAAATGAAGAGGATGAATGCTAGTACTTAAACTAAAGTCAAATGACAATCAGTGCATCTTAACCAATACACAACTAGAACAGAAATCAAGTTCACTATCATCCACATGAACATAATTATTTTTCTTAAGTAAATTCAATGTCTTCAAGTGAGAATGACCCAATCGTTGGTGCCAAAGATTGAATGGAAGACTTTTAGAATGCTGCGCAATAAGAGCACGCTTAGATCCATTGCTGGCTTCATCAATCCATATGTATAGACCACCCTTAGTTTTCCTCTTGTGAAGTGCTGTCCTGATCTACAAATTTCTAACAACAAATCCATTAGCATCAAATTCCACCAAGCAATTGTTGTCTTTTGTAAAACAAGAGACATATATATGATTTTGGCTGATCGTTGACACATGCATTGCATTCATTAACTGAAAGCAACGAGAGATTGAGTTGAGAAATATGTTATCGATATGAGAGATTGGAGCCTTAGCACCATTTCCTACAAGAACTCCTTCTCCACCTTCGTAATCAACTTTGTCTTCCATGGAGTCATCATCACTATGAGTCATATGGTGGGTCGCACCACTATCAGGGTACCAAGCATTGTTGCGACCTCCATTTAGAGCCATGGCCATAAAGGCCTTAGGTATGTCATAGCACATCCACACAATATGACTTTTATGCCCACAAAATTGACATATAACCTGCTAAGTTTTAGAATTCTTTTGCCCTTGAGAGCCTTGTCCAGCAAGGCAAGAATTCCTTCTGCGGCTACGGCCACTATTTGCCCCATGGCCACTATAGTTTGCATGACCACCATAGCCTCCTCATTAAGTAAAAAAGCCAGTTGCTGAAGATTCAACTTGTGCAGGGCTTTTAGAAGCAAATAATTGAAGTCAACGCTCTTGATTGAGCAAGAGATCATGTAACTCAGAAAAGGTGGTGGGTAGGATTTTAGACATGGTGACTGTTGTAATAAAACTCTTGTACTCACTTGACAAGCCGTTGAGAGTAGGCAAGACTAGATCTGAATCAGATACTATCTCATTCACAACTCTAAGAGAATCAACCAAAAACCTCACATGGTTGATATATTCTAACATACTTTTTTTATTCTTTTTGGCATTTTGTAAATTCCTTTGTAACTGAAAAATATGAATATTTGAATGAGATGCATGAGCCTTAGCCATAGCCACCCACGCATCAAGAGTTTGTATCATAGGAGATAATTTGAGTGAGTATAGGTTCAATAACGGTTGACAATATCCAGCTTAACGCAAGCTGGTCAGAGCGCTTCCATTTGATGTACTCCAAATTTATTTCAGTTGAGTTATCATTCAATTTTTCAGGTGAAGGAGTGAAAGAGCCATCAACATACCTTAATAAATCTTAGCTATATATGGCACTTTGGAGTTGCGATTTCCAAAGAAGATAGTTGTTTTCGTTTAGCTTGACAGATACGAGGCTTGCAATAGCATTCCATTGAGGACTGATGGTCGTCATGGTAGATTGATGAAGCAATGATGACTCTGATACCACGTAAAAGTATAGAGACAAGAGAGAGAGAGAGAGAGAGAGAGAGAGAGAGAGAGAGAGAGAGCACACAAAAGTTATGTGGTTCGGTCAAAATCAACCTACGTCCACGATAGTTTCTCTCCTTTACAATTCTCTCTTCACAATGACAAAAATTTTAGAAGAGGAAAGAAAGCTAAATAGGAATTTTCAAGCTGGTCTGTCAAGATCCGATATTTTTGGATCTTGATTACAAGGTTGAATTTCTTTCCCTTTGGAACAGATTTTTATATCTTCGAACATTGGAGCAATTGTTGCTTTCTTCTTTTGACTGTCAATCACATGTCTTCCATAGTTGACTTGATCCAAGCAATTTGATTTAAGTTGCAATGTTGGCAAGAATAATGGATGAATAGGATCAGCAGCCTTATCTCTAACAGTAGAGATATGATAATATTCATTTATTGGTTGTCCAGATTTTGAGCTAGCAAGCTCTAATAAAACCTAATAAGCTAGCTACTTAGAAGTCAGCTTTGATATACCAACGCATGAAACTTCATTAAAGGACTTGATTAATGAAAGTCTTAATTTGCTAAGATTAGAAGAATTTATTTATTTATGTCGGGGATTGGAAATTTTCCCACGTCCTAGCCCATATATAGAAAGCAAAAAAAGTGTTGATTTTTTTTTGACAACCTCTAGTTGCTTCAATAATTCTTGACATCGTTTTTGAGAAATTTCTTACTTGTTTTCCTTGGGTTCTCACTAGATCTACAAAGGGACAACTATTGCCCCTTTCTATTTACCAACATCACCATCACATGGGCCACCATGTCCCAAATCCTTCCCTGGCTCTCTATTTTCCTTTTTCCATGAGAAAAAGTAGAATTAGATGAGGCATTCTGCTTTCACCACAACATGCATGGTATTGGCATTTACCAAGATGTTTCTTCTTCTTGGTTTACTAGAGGTGTTGTCTTTTACCTCAAAACAAAGTAACGCAAGAAGACAAAGAGTGGCTGCTTCCTAAATTAGAACATCGATTATGGTTTCAATGCCTCGTGTTAGTTAACAAAGGAACATAAGGGGGAGAGGGAGCGGGAAGACTGGAGGAAAAGAGGAGGAATGAGGAGTTGGGTTGAGACGTGAATGCAACAACGTTTCTACTCGGACAATGTGGCGTAGCGATTATATGTGGCACAAACCTCACAAAGCGCCAGATAAGCTTCCTATTACACAACAAAACAGGAGCGAATGAGGCATAGGCATATAAAATTAAATGAAACGACAAGAAAATTTTCAAGGATGAAAACATTAAGCAAGAAATGGAGAGCTCCGATAAGGACAATTAACCAGAATTCTTATGCTTTTCTGGAAGTGACAATCCACTCTTAAGCATGAATGAAAGATCATGCATCTCAGAAGTCAACATATTGATCTTTTCTGTGGTATTAGCAGCAGTGGAAGCAGCAGCCGAATGAAACATGAATACACCTGAGGTGTCATCCGCATGGTTAAACACAGCTTCACCACTGGAACTCACATCAAGCATCTCTCCTGCATCTCCAATCCTGGTAGAAACAATAACAAGTACTCATTCTATTGCCAAGAACATAGAGATGAGGCAGATGAGAATGTAAACTTGTGTGACCATGATCAGTCAAGGAGGGTGGTTTGCCCCTAATATACTTACACTAGACTGCTGCTACACTCATCCACCTAATTAATACCTTTTTAGCACAAGATCAGTTTGTTTGTCAACTAGTGAGATTAAACCAAGCTTTGACCAAATTCAATTCAACAACTAAAGCCTGTTGCCCACTGTCCAGCACTAGTAAATTATATCGCTAGGCCACCACCTCCCACTGTCTAAAATGAGACCAGAATCTCATCAACTTGAACCAGTAGGGCCTGAAAATGTACCAATTGGTACTTAATACAGTGTTTATAAATAAATAAATAAATAAATAAATAAATAAATAAGAAATAAAATATTGGCCCCAGAAAAGCAAAAAATTGAAGAGAAAAAAATATTTCCAAAAAAAAAATATATGAAGAAGTAAAATATCCAGCATGGGATTTCACACTCTCTCCTTGCAAACAAAGATTAAAATGCCAGTGGATTAAAATTACCACTAGTATGACCACCATAGACTGATGTTAGTAAAATGAAAGCAGGAAACCACGGCAGTGATGTTTGTCATTTTTACACTTTTTAAACTGTAATTAGACAGCTTCAAGGCCAATAACAGTGTCTACTGAAGCGTCATAATGGCATCCTCATATAAAACAACTCCCATATCTATATACCTAACCAGAAGGTTGAGACCTAAAAAGGCAAGCAGCTTAGAGGCTTAGAGCAAGTGTTACCTGTTAGAAAAGGAAGGCACTGGTGACATATGATTTAAGTTGACAGAACTTTTCTGAAGGTGCAATTCTGTTGATAAAGGTTCAGACTGTATATATTTTGTGAACTCTATATCTCTCAACATATGTGCTGATTCAGTCCCCTTCATAGATTCTTGGGAACCTGAAAAATCAGCATTGGGGCCCACACTTGGAGAGGGCTCCTGCGCATCTCCAGAACCAGCAAAGTCCTGCCAGTCATCCAGTGGGTCGTCAATTTCTTTTGCTGGCTGGCTGCTGCTATCCTTTTGTGAATATCCCCCAAAGAAAGCATCAATCTGATCACTGGAAAAGGATAACTGGTTTGATTGATTGTGCTCTCTAACGCTTGTAGATTCAGCATCAATCTGTGCTACAGTTCTGGATTCTAAATCTACAGTTCTCTGAGTAATGACACACTTGCTATCAATAGACTCCATGTCATTTATTATGTTTGTTGATTCACCTTTTCTGGCAGACTCTTGTTCAACTGCTGAGCCAGCTAAAGGCCATGTACTTGAAGTGGCCCCAAGTGGTTCTCCAGGACTAGTAAAATCATGCCAAACATCATAAGAGTTGTCACCTTCATGGTTGGTATTGTGATTCCCAGAACTTCCTTCAAAGAGAGTACCGAACTTTGAATTTGGAAAGGGTGACTGCAACTGATTTGGTTTCACAATCCCTCCTGTGGAACCAGCAGTAGTCTGTACCAGCTCATCTTCTCCAAAAAGATTGCCAATTTCAGAAGTGGACAGGTGTACCGGTTTCAAGTGATGAGCTTCAATATTATCTTTCAAATCAGCAGTACTTTGTTCTATTTCACAGGATCCTGCATCAGTAATAATCTGAAGACTGATATTGCTCTTGCTAGTAGTCTCAGTCTCATGAACTAACTTGTACGATCCAATCCATTCCGTGGGTTTCTGTGAACTTGCTGAGCCAGCTAGAGGCCATGCATCTGAAGATAGCATGGACATTTCTCCAGAACCAGTAAATTCTTGCCAGTCATCCAGCGAGTTATCCGTTTGTGTTATTAGGCTATTAGAGTTATTTTCTTGTGGCTTTTCCCCCATAAAAGCATCAGACTCAGGATTAGAAAAAGTTCTCTCTTTCAATTGATTACATCCTTCAGAGTTGTTGACAGAATCAACAGCTGTATGTACCACATTATTGGAGTCTGCACCAATAGTTCTCCAAACATTCTCATGGTTTACATCAATGGAATTAACTTTTGCAGCAGATTCATGGGAAAATGCTCCACCACTAAGAGCCCATAAACTTGAAGCTAGGGATGGAGTATCTGCACAACCGGTAAAGTCCTGCCAATCATCATCTAGCGAATTATCACCTTCTTCTGTTTGCTTAATGCAATTGGTCTCTTTTGCATCATTTTCAAAAGTTTCATCTGCACGACCTTTTGTATAAGAAAATAAGTGAGAAGAGCCAGAAAAGCCTTGCCAATCATCTAGTGAATCATCACTTTCTTTTGACTGATTGACACTCTTATTCTCTGCTGTAGCACTGACAGAAATGACATTGCGAGGCCTTTGTTCTGTGGAGAATGGCAAATGCCTTAATTCATTGGGTTCTTGAGCTTTGTTTTTGTTCTCCCATGTAAACTGTATCTCATTACTGAGATCCCCTCCTTCAATTGGCTTGCTAGTGCTCAAAAACTTAGTAACTGTCGGTGAAAGGAAGCCAGTTACATGGGCATCGGCTGTCTGACTTTCAGATGCAGCTTTCTGAAAGTCAGCCTTCCAATAAGATTCATTTGCTCCATTAGTATCCACCGTAGCCTTCTCACCTATTTCCTCAAATACCTCAAAGGTGAACTCTTTAGATGAGATGTCAACCATTTCTTTGCTAAGATCTGATGTTGACTGGCCATTTGTTGTGTCAACAACTATCTCTGGTTTGGAGGTGGTACAGAAGAAATTGTCCAGATTGAGACTAGCTAAGTTAGCATAATTGGTATTTGGCACTGGAACCTTGCTTTCATGGTTGTCATCTGTGTCCTCAGTGACTTGAGGCCACTTCAGTTCAAAATCCAACAGTTCTGATAACAGAGTCTCCTTCTTTGCTGTCGCATGTTGACCAATAGAATGCTCTGTATTAATGTCCAATGATATGATCTCCTACAAAATCAAATTCCAACCTTTCATTTTCTATTTCATGCAGCCAACAGACGGTGTGTAACTCACATGTTACGGATAAAGCTGAAATAAAAAGAAAATTATCCAGTTGCAAGACAGGGAAGATATAAATGATATTGGGGAAAGCAACAAATTCATAATTCTACACACATATGATGATGCTTCCTAGATGACAATGTTGGACTTCCAAGAACTGCTGCAATACTGCAGTCCAAAATAGAAGGATAAACCAGTTTTCATTCCTAGAAGAAACACCGTCTGCAATGGCCTTATATTGACAAAACATAACTACACATGAAAAAAGGAAAAGAAAGAGAAAATATCTGTAGCCGTGAATAAAGTACAGATGACATGTTGCCCAACTTCCCATAAACTGCTTATGCATACTTTCTTTAGTGTCATATAGCATAATATAGCATATCATACAATATGTTATAATATGTATTTTAACTATGGGCGAAACTAATACTTTGCACCTTGAAACTACTTTTAGGGGTCTAGCTATAGTGTATCAGATATGATTTACAATATGCATGTATATCTTATGTTATGGTACAATCTTCGGTGCGCCTTATATTACACCTTCAAAATACAAAAGACTGAAAATTTTCCTTTTTCCTTTCAAACTTAAAGCTACATAAATTCCTTAGGGCTGAATAGTAAGTTTGCCATGAAAGATATTATTAAAAATTTAAATTTTATATATATATATATATATATAGCTGATTTTATGCAACAAAACTAGGGTTTTCTGGTTTTCTATCAAAGCCGATATCTATCCTCAAAATAAGAATAACAAGTTTAATGACCACTAAGCTGTTTTTAAACTCCGAGGAGTAACTCATACCATCATACACAATAAGAGTTATATAAAAGCATGATGGATGAAGAATATACTTGTTAACCCTGTCACTGTTGTGCAACCATGTTCTTCCATCGAGGGTATTTTTCGTAATTGTTTCCTGAATTTTTCTTTTTCTTCTTTTTCTTTTTTGTAATTTCTTAATATCAAAATTATATTTGTGATTGTTTACATCGTTTAACACTATATATCTTACTTTCAACTCGACCGATACAGGTGAAGACAGTGACATTCTCAACCACATTACCACCCACCCTATTCATACCAGCAACAAAAGGAAAGACATTTGCCTAATGCAAATAAAGGTTGTCTCCACGGACATGTTGCTATTTCCTTAAACTACTGTCATTTCAGTGGGCTGCACTAAACATTCTTAAAAGCAACGAGGGCCGTTTGAAGGAAACCCAGCTAGAATTTTGAAGGTCCATAAATTAAGACAGTACAAAACCAGTTGGGAGTTACAAGACAATAAAACCATGAACAAAGGTGTGAAAGGGCCTCAAAACTATAAGAAGTGTTGGACCTAGGTCCATCCATGATGGGCTGGAACAGTGAAAAGGGATGTTTAGAAAAGGGATGTTTACAAGCATAGTGCACGACAGATATAAGTGGTTCTTTCCAGTTTTCCTTCTCACAAAAACACTAGAGAATGAAAAATTTATTATTATCAAGCTTTATCAAAATAAAACAACTTCATATCAGAGGGCTTATCAAAGAGAAAGACCCACATTTTGAGATTGAACGAGACATTGTCGCAGCGCCTTTAAGTTGTGAACTTCTCTAGCTTTTTCCATTTGCAATGACCGGTTATCCCAGTCCAGACCTCAAGAATTGAATTGATTTTGAGAAATTGTGTAGTGGAAAGAGATCATTTTTTATTTAAAATTTCTTTGGGAATATTTCAAATTCTGTCAAAGGTATCAGACTGTGAGGTTGTTGGTTCGATTGTGGTTTGCCAGAAACATTTTTTGCTTTAAAAGAAAAGAAGCGGCGCCAAGTTAGTTGATGCAATATTATTAAATTTGTAGCTATGATTTTGAATACATATTAATATAAAAAATGTATATTATTATTCAAATCTTGTATGATTTTACAATTTTGATCCAAATTCATTGTGTATATCAAATTATGTTTATAAACCTGATTAAACGCAAGTTCCAGATTTTGTATTTTAAATGCATTCTTGATTATACTCAATTTTGTTCAGACCCAATCCAGGTCTAGTTTTGTTTCTACTTGAAAATTGAACCTACATCTATTTTTTCAGGTGAAAATACATTTAGATCTATTCATGAATATGATTATACACTTACCTCTATACATGTTTTGGTTCATTTTGTAAAGCATGGATGATTCTTCTGAACATCAGCATGAAGACATCGTGGGTAATGATGACATCCATGATGACACTAGAGATTTAGTTGTATGGGTTGATGATGATATGCATCAATATCGAAATTTATTAAATGAATATCACATTATTAAAAAGCCCAATAATCAAAATGCATAGTGGAGTATAGGCAGCTTAGGTTTCTATTAAAAAAGAGAATAGGTTAGAATCCCTTCCTAATGCATAGTGGGGCTTGATGTAAAGCAAAGGCTTAGTTGCACTTTCATAAGAGTCGTCATAGAGATTGAGATGGAGATCAACTGGTCGATCCCCAAAACAGCACTGGTAAGAGAGAACAATCCCTTCTTGGAATAGGTGGACACATCAGGGTTGTGCTCACTGATGTTGAAGATTAAAGGGTATTGAAGAGTCAACACGCGTTGGACTATAGATCTCAAAAGCCTGACATTGTTGTCGTATATGAAGGAACCTATGTCACATGGGTGTACGATGTGGGCGTTCATGCGAGTGCGGATGCAGGTGCAGATGCAGCACTTTTCAAAAGAATTTAGGTGCAGGTATGATGAGGATGTATATATAAAACTGTTTAGAGCCTTATTTATCCATATTTATATATTAACTTTTTGTATTAGAGCTAGTTTAAACAGGTGCACATTTAAAATGGTCAGTTTTGGCTCCGACTCAATTGACCACATTGGATGTGTGTGCCGGAAAAGCACCAGCACCAGCATTGACATGGATGTGACAGTTGTTTAGGAGCACCCATGTGACATAGTGAAGGACTTTGATCTCATATTTGTGATTTCTTTATTCATTCATTAGAATGATTCTCCTTGCATGTGTTAAAGCATTTTTAATTTATTTGTTCATGATATTTCATTTTATAGCGAAAATATGGATGTGCATGTTTTTGTTTACATGAATTTATATGTCTTCATTTGCTATTTAAAAATGAAGGGATTTGGAGTTTGTGAACCATTTACAGATCAGCCACTTTATAGATTATCTATCATGACAAATTATATATATTAATGGATTACACAATGTTCCATATATTGCACCTGATGCCTTACTACCCAAGCCCTTCACAACCTGTTACAGACATTTCCTTGCCACAAAATTCACCATATGCACTGACTCAATTTTGAGTCTTGCAGAGAAGTTTCTATTAGGCAATCTGGGACCTCAAGCTCATAACGGTTAGCCAAACGGCAATGGCCTGAAACACTAGAACCAACCTGGAAAGACTTATGAACTGCAACTGCAATCCCCTGATTTTAAGCCATGAGGACAAGGTGTTGGTTAAAGGGGAGAGGTAATTGATAGCTGGAAAAGTTTCAAGGGGTAAATAATAAACAGAGAAGTGAAAAGCACTTATAAGTGGGATGGGTATAATGTTAATAAACTTAATATAGACCCATGGTTCTCAGCCGCACCATATAGGAAGAATGTAAAATGATGTTTAACATGCATGCGAGAATAGATTAGAGTTGGGCTTAACCCTAAGACAAGAGTATGTGAGTTCCTTTTCTCCTATTTCTCTGTTTTCCTCTGCACATAGATACATGGTAGTAAGGTGATTACCATATTGCATGTGAAAATAATCCAAAATCCATAGTGGTAAAGCAAACACACAAGTACGAGATCCAAATTTGTACTATCAAAAGAAAAGTTCTGCTAGAATTTACAGCAGTCCATGAGATAGTGGGATCCATCCACAAAAAGAAAAGTTATGCTAGAATTTACATCCGTCCATGAGTTACTGGCTGATCCATCTACAAAAAACTAACACCAAGGACTTGCATTGGAAGTATATAAGACCTATGGGGTGATATAAGATATAGTATTGTTAATGAGTTTCATTTCTATATAAAAAATGACATATTACAAATCTATATGAGTAGGTGACCAAGTTATAGTTCTTGACAGACATGAACTGATTGCTCTCATATGCGAGAAGATAATGAGCTGAGATGAGATGTAGAAAACCTAAAGCCACTTGATGAAAAATGAGACAGCAGTTCCAAACAATTAAGAACTCAAACAAAGATGAATATTGAGTTAGAACATCTTCATACAAATGTTACACATTGTCTAACATGTTTAGGATGAGACCTTATTTTGGATTAACCTTAGAGATTGACATGATCTATCCCAAGTCATAAATAAACCATATCAAAGAGATAAATTTTGCATAATGAGGAAGTTGACATCTTCAAGTAATCAAATCAACTCTCTAAGAAACACTGGACTCTTGGTGATCTATACAACCGAACAAATTTAATCTTAGTGCTTGCATACATCAATTGTATATGAGTTATTCAGTTGTAGTATGTGAAACATTCCACTTATCTTGAACTAATTACAATAAGTCAACTCAATATTAGGAAATGAAAGATAAACTCTGCTCATTTATTGTGTGACTCCTTCTAAAAACATAGTATAATAAATATTTATTATGTTATAATGCCATCATGGACTTCTGATTATCTTGAGGAAATTAAGTTAGTGTTGCTACTTTAGTGTGAAACTTATGACCACAAATAATTCAGTCAGAGAAGACACAACTAGGAAAGCAACTAACTTTGATATCAGAAACATTTATAGAGAAGGAAGATCATTTATCTCATAGACGCTCATGTTTTGCCCGCAAATCATGTCTTTCCATGAGAAAATTTAACACAATGATAAATATGAGACGTGATGCTGTAATGATCATTTATTTTATGTTGAAGGTTTAATTATATAAGGACTAGTGAGATGAAACCGATCTAAGGCACAATCAGCAATGTTGGGTACCAGAGGTGGACAGTTAAATGTTATCTTATTGTTGGTACAAGATATTATACTATCTTAATTGGTATGCTATATCCTTACATGCTTGCATGAATTCACATCGCATTTTGCACTATGACACCATAGAGGAATATTACATCATGTGGACGCAATAAAGAGCAGTCTTTCATGGAGCGAACAGGAGAATGTTGAATCCAAGTCTGCGCATGATGAGCTGAACCCAAGTTGGTTTCCGTTGAGGAGGAATGATTACATCCATCATGCACAATGGGTGCAAGTGGTTATGCTTAGTTTTTCTTTTCAGAAAAACATAACCAATGAAAATGGACGAGTATCAAGTATAATCCAACAAACACAAGGTGATAACACAAGGGATTGTCATAAAGAGATTCTAACATTTTGAAATCAAACAAGATATTGTGTTAACGCATTTGAGTTGTGAATTTCACTGGTTTTCTGTTTGTGGCTATCAGTTTTCCCTCCAAGCCCGCAAGAATCAAATTGGATTTGGGAAATCATTTAGAGGTAACTATCATTATCTGACTTGACATTCCTTTAGAAATACGATCAAATTCCTTCGAGAGATCTATCCAACCAATTCATAATATCAAAAAAGAACCCAATTCTAGATGTCATCTCTTGATACCTGGATATTAATCGTGCCAGACACATGAAATTAACAGAGTTCAATAAAAGCATCGACTGCAGACATCAATCTAGAAGTCAATGTGGCACCACAAGTTCCTGAAAGTGGGCATCCTATAATATTCTACAAGAGAAACTAATTGCAAAAATACCACCTCGATTAACTGCCAGTGTGCGTTCGCTGAACAGGTTAAATATGCAAACCCCAAGTTTAAGTAATCAACTTTTATGGCGTAATCCTGTCTAAACTAAATCACAATTTAGCTGGAACCCGCTTATTTTTTTTACATCCTATTACGACAAAATCAGAACAATTCATCATATCCTATATCCAAGCGTGCAGAAGAACTGTGCCCAAGAAACAAATAACCATAGAAAGGGATACTTGTCTGGAAAGAGCAATAAAAAAAATACATGAAAACCTAAAATTGAGCTCAGAAAGGCGTGGAATGGCTCACGGATCCATCAAGCTGCAGCGACCTAAGAAGCCCGCGGTAGGCAAACGTGGAGGTGAAGGACATGCTGGGTGGGCATACGTCGTTCCGCTGTTGAGCTCCGCAGTAGATGCAGACGTGCGATCGGATGCCGGCGAGGAGTCGGCCACGACATTTCCGGCACCGAAGCTGCAGCGGCGACGGATTAAATCCAACGACTACCTCCTCGAGCGTCGGCAGCGGCTGTAGGCACGGGTCGGAGGGATCGAACGATGGAACACCGGCCTCCTGCCGGAGACGAGACTTGATCCGCCGGATCAGGGCGGCCTGGTAATCCGTCGCCATCTCGCCGTCTCTTTCTCCAGCAATGTACCGCACTTATGAGGTTGCGAATTCGGTTTTCCGGAGAAAAGATCGACTGTCTCCAAGTTGATCTGCAGGTTTAGGATCTAGCTGCTTGGAGGAAGAGGATTTAATCTTCACTACCATTACTCTCTCGGGCTTTCTTTTTCCCTTTTTTTTTTTTTTTTTTTTTATTGGATGGTCCCTTTATTAAGGTGCAAACGGATAGTGTGAAGTTCGGATCTGTTCCAACCCGAACAGAGATCCATGAAAAGCAAATTTCGTTCGCAACGGAAAAATTACAAAATGCCGCTTACCTATTAGGCAAATAACAAATCGACCATTGACAGCTTCAAAGTAACATGAAGCCCGCAACTTTTCGCCAAAATTCTCAATGAGCTCTCTTATCTACAGATGCAAATGGAAAACGTTAATTTTAAAATGAGATTACCAAATCACACCTCATGCGGACTGTGTTTTCCTCCCCACAAGAGAAAAGACCCGATGGCGCTTTGGGTGTTATGTACATTATACGTGGTGTGTTATGAAAATATGTTCCCATAAATGCCCATGAATAAAATGGTTGGTCAAATTTAACATCCTTAAATCCCATACTTTTATTTAAATGCTCAGGAATACAATATTACAATTCTGTAGTAGGTTTTCTCAATTGCCTTGAACAATCAATTGATGAATATGAAAGTTAGTATTGTGTTTTTACCAAAAAGCCCATGGTACAATTTGGCAATTTTGCAGTAAGTTTGCCCAATTGTCCTTCACCTTCACCACCTCACATCACAATTTTATACTTTTGCCTATATGCCCTTGAATGCATTATAAGGCATTTATCTTGCTTTTACCTAAATATGCCTTCGGCACCAACTATAGGACACTATCCACCATAACATTCCCTTTGTCAGAAATGGTCGAGAGTTTTGTCATTGGCGGAGAAATCAATCGATTGCATTGAAGAATCATTTTGCATGGTAAAAAACACGATATAATTCATATAAGGCACATTTTTGGTCTCGTGAACAACCAATAAGTTCCTCCCAGCAGATAAATCGATCAATCGCATTGGAGAGTGTTTCCTTAACGGTGAGGCAGAGAAGTGTTTCAAGAAGACAGGGCCGGTCTACCAGGCAGAATGACAAGTAGCCGTGAAGTGTAAAGAAACTAGTATTGCAACAAGCCACGTTGAAGTAAGAAACAGAGAAACAGGAGCCCTTACTACGTTGTGAGTACTTGAACTTGTCCATGTCCTATTGGTTTTGTTCAAAATTCTGTGCAGCGTACAACATTATATTGTTATTGTAGATTTAGAAGGTGATTTGCTTGGCTTTGCCACAAAAAATGTTGGGCCTCTTGACAATTTTCTCTTGGTTGAGGAGACTCAAAAAGAAGGCATCAATTAATGGAACGCAGCAATGGGTAATCCACCTCTACATTATTTGTCTCCTTTCTCTGCAGTTACCGCCGTCATGCTTAAATATGTCTCTTGATTTTCTTGAGTAATTGTTGTATCTCAGTAATAGGCTCTAGTAATTTTACTAGCCACCATTATTGCCACATTGGTCATCTGCTTTATCTTATTGCTTGAAGTCCCTACATCAACTCTTCTTCTGTTTTACAACGTCAATGCTATTTTTCGGTTGTTTCACGTGAATGTTGTTAGCCAAAGTTAAAATCGCTTCAGTTTTTGTGCACGAACTTAGACCATTTCATATAATGGTTGCTCGTTTACAATTATACTCAGACCATATTCTACCACCGAAGAATTTGATAGTGACAAGGAAGCTGTTTCTTTAGCTGTTGAAGGTTCCACTATTGACTACCTATCCATGTCCAAGTAATATCATTAGAAATTGTGTGTGGTTTTACAATGTTGACATATATATTGCAGATTCTGAAGGCGCTTCATACATAAGATGTAGGACTTCTTGATGATTACTTTGAGTTGAAGAGACTCGAAAATCCACCTCTATATTATGTCTCATTTCTCTAAGCTGATTTGTGTCATGCTTAAATATGATGTTTTTTTTTATTTCCTTGAGTAGTTGTCTTACCTAAGCTTAGGCTCTAGTAATTTTACCAACTGCCATTATTGCCACAATGGTCACATGCTTTATCTTATTGCTTCAAGTCATTGTATCAGCTCTTCATTTGGTTTTGCAATGTTAACATTGTTGTTCAGTTTCTTCATATATTTTACATATCTAGCATTGTTAAGCAAACTTCAAATTGTTTCATTTTTTATAATGCACTCAAAGTGCTGCACATAATGGTTGGTTGTTTTATAGTTATACTTAATATCATATTATAGCCCTTATGAATTTGGCAGCAACAAGAAAGCCGGACCTTTATCAATTGAAGGTTTTAATAATGAGAAGAACATGTGCAACATAAATGATGCACCTGAAAGTAGTTCTACGTATGCAAGTATTTTGTGGAACGATGGAAATGACCCACGTGAATGTGATACATGTAAAGGGTTTATAAATGTTGTTGGGACCAATAGTAGGGATGCAAGTCAATAGTGATGCTACACCTATCAAATATACAATGAGTATGTGCTATACATGGTATTAGTGTTACAAAGTCTATCTAAGGTAAAAATCTCTTTGGTGTTGTCATTAGAAAGGCATGTTTGTTCCAAAGAGGATTGGAAGAAACCAAATGGAAATCTAAATTGTGTAAACAAGAAACGAAATGTGGTTGTCAAGTGAGAATGGTGATAGGAAGACTTCAAATGAAAATATGGTGTGCATCTCTTCATATATGATCATAACTATGTTTTGGCACCTCCAACTATGTCTCATTTGTTAAGGTCGCATTATAAAATGACACCTTGCCATGCTAGAATAGGTAAATTAGCTAATGGCGCTGACATTGTGCTAAAGAATACTTGGAATTACTTTTCAAAGTTAGATGGTGGTTGTTAAAGTGTGTCATCCATGCCTATGTATTTAGAAAGCACTTGGGAAGAAAGAGAGCATAGGCCATGAAAAAATGGGAATATGTGACCTAGTTGAGTGCTTGCTGAAAAAGTCGAGCAAGGACTAAGCTTCTATGGTGTGATGCATAATGATGAAAATGGATACTCTATGAATGTGTTATGGGTAGACTCATGGTCAAGTAGACTATGAATACTTCAATGATGTCACTGTTTTCAAAATGAATATAAAGACTAATACTCATTAGTAGCCATTTGCCTAATTTATTGGCATAAACTATCACCCACAAAATTAATATTTGGTTGGCTTTTTTGTTATAACCAACCATAGAGACATTTGAGAGTGAAGTCTTTACAAAAGTAATGAATTGGAAGCACCCTCAAATTATAGTAAAAAATGGTGATAAAGGAGTACTTTTTGTGGTGTCTATCATATGGTCAGATGCAAATCATCACCTTTGTTTGTGGTACAAATGCAATACCTATTGTTGGTCTTACTAGCGCTGGTAAAGGTGCTAGGAATGGTGAAACCTCATACAAACAAGTTGAATCATGTCTTTCAGAATCCTACACAAAGAAATAGATGCAAGTATTGGTAATGATATCTTATGTATTATGGTCTACATGTAAGATCTAAAAAAAACAAATTGCATGTAAACAAAAGTGATGACTATGATCGGACCTATGATTGTCTGACTAGACAAAAATGATCCACTTTTGTAAGTTTTAAATGTTGTCTCACCCTTAGAGCCACTTAGATATTCTCATTTGATGAATGTGTATATTTTCGATGTGTGTTAGGACTTAGATTGAGAGGGAATTTTTATGTTCACTCAAATATAAGATCATATATTACCCCTCTCAATTTAAGAGTTGTTTGAAAATAATGTTTGATTCTCATTTTGATTTTAACCCTCATATTAGGGCCCATTGCATTAGAGTCAATTTTGCAAGCACATTTGCTTGCATATTTCAAATCTTTCCCTCACCTACATGTGCCTGTCATTATATCACAGAATACATTCTGTATGCATTAGCTTAGGTTGGTTCAACGGCTGGGCCAACTTGCTAGAAGCGAGTATTTGCTCTCTTCTTACCCGTACTGAGGCATTAGCCTGGTATATTGCAAAAAGAACAAAAGCACTTATTCTTTAAAACCTCATTTGGAGGAGTCTATGCCACATACTATGTATTTCTTGTCCATGCATATTGGCATATATGGTATATAGGATTTGAAATTCTAAGACATCCAATCCTAGGTGACCAAGCTTATTTTAATGATTTTCATGATAAAAATTGTATCATTAGCAGGTGTTGTTTGAGGTATTCTATGTGTATCTTGTTTGATTATATGTTTATCTCTCTACATTTCATTCCATCCTTCTTCTTGGGACTCACCTATCATTTATTTCAAACATCACACACAGTCATCATGGCCTCGTGTAGAAGCTCACAAGGAAAGGTAACCAAAAGGTCATGAAGAAATGGACAATCGTCCTCAAGTCGATCCCACTCTCATGCTGTCAATTCAGAAGATAATTCAGCAGATGATGAAAGATGGAACAGCAGCTATACCAAGCAACAAGAATTCAGATGGCTCAACTAGGGCTAAGGAGACAAAAACCTTTACAGGGCGTGTTATGCACTTCATGTAGTCCATGATTGAGGTAATGGAAAAGACCGTTAGGAAAAGTCAGAGCATGAGCAAAAAGGTCTATTCTTGAAGAGATTTTTGTGAAGGGTTATATGATAAAGATCTTGATGGATTGCCACACATGTTCAATAAATTCAAAGATATAGAAAACCCTCATACCCACCTGTCCATTTCTTTGCCGAGTATAAAAAATTCAGAAATAACAAGACTTATTCATTGGTTTTT
Source organism: Nymphaea colorata (assembly GCF_008831285.2). NCBI lineage: Eukaryota > Viridiplantae > Streptophyta > Magnoliopsida > Nymphaeales > Nymphaeaceae > Nymphaea > Nymphaea colorata. Next base: position 1,141,426 of record NC_045141.1, on the reverse strand, counting down.
CATGAAGTCTTGAAGGAGAAGCAGCTTAGTGGTACCTAGAAACCATTGTTGTGATACAAATAAGGGACTTTGACTGAATAATTAATGCATTCATTGAGAAGTACAAGTCTAAGATTTTTGTAGTGACTACCATTGACATTTTCATCAACCTTTGCCAAGAGCCTGAAAATCAGCAAGAGAATATATCCAGAAACGGCAGGCTGCGTGCATCAAATTCAGAACCCCGATGCTTGAAGTCCATGAACTTACTATGGTTCTCTAGGGATTTCAGGTACATCTTCTTCAATATCTTATACAATATGAGTACAAGAATTTTTATGATTTAACAAAGAAGGCAGAGAGGATCGAGACAACCATTAGAAATGGCTATGCATAGATGATCAAGACAACCATCAGAAATGGATATCTCAAATAAGAAATTATGCAAAACAGTAAGAAGTCAGACAAATCGCAAGCACACCTCTTCTTTGCAATTAAGAACCCACAAGTCAGTGCTGAGCCAGCCACTATCGGACAAGGACAAAAGCAAACAATCTAAAGTATCTTTATTGAAAGACAACAACAAGAAATATCCAAGTTGGCCAAACAACAAAAAATTCACCCCACTTGAGCAAAAGACGGAGGAAATTTTGAAATATTTTGTTGTAGAAGTGCTTTGCAAGCTACCCAAGGTAGTTGACGCTCCATAGATAAATGAGAAAAACAAACATTAATTTTGCAAGTTTCACAAGTCTTGATCACAATACCGATGATTGTATTCCTCTCAAGCACCTCATACAAGATTGCATTGACAAGGGGCTTATGGTGGAGGAACCAATGCTCAAGGAGGATGTCGAGGCCTAAGTTAAACTTGTTAGTGTCTTGTTTTCTATTTGACCATGCATTGTAGGGATGGTGGGATCTCCTCTACAATGTTTTGAGCAATAAAAGTTTATTCTTCTTTCATATACAAGCATATTTGTATTTTTGTATGCAATTTATTCCTTGGTGGTTAGGCTTCATCCTCATGCATTCTCTTCACTGCCCATTATACTGAGACATCTTTCTTTTATAACAAAAGTAAGAAAATGGCCACAGAAGACTTTTCAATAAGGAAATTTTCAAAAATCTGAAATTTCAAAATTTCAAAAGTAAGAAAATTTCACTGAATGGTTTCCATTTCTCTGAAGAGAACAATAAAATTTCAGCCAATAATTTGATAATCGTCAAAAGATTAAAGTTTTGACAAGACCATGTAATAAGCCAAGAAGAAAGCTCAAAGAAATAGAGGGAATCAAAAGTCTAGGAAATGTCACTAGCTTTAATCCTCTACTAAAACAAGAGCTTATCAAAATCAATTGAAAAACAAGAGACTTAGTTGATCCAAGCAAATTAGGCACAATGTGAAAACTGAGCTTTGAGAGAAGCACTCAAGGAAAATGTCTTCCACTAGATCAATACTCAAAATTGTATAAACTATGAACATTTGTTTAATTATGTCTTCGATTTGTGTATATTCTGTGAAATTATATAATGAACATTTGTCCAGTTATGTTTTCTAGAGCCTTTTGAGCTTGAGCAAGTAAGCCCGGGTATTCTGCACTTGGTAACCTAAAGTCAATTGGTCTAGGAGCTACTGCCTAAAGTCAATTGGTCTAGGAGCTACTGACCCAAAACTCATTACAAGAGTTCAGTAGAATGCTCGATCAACAAGAATAGGTGAAATATTTCTTCTATAAGCAAAGTTGGACTTGAAATATCAAGAAAGCAAGAATAAAAATGGCCAAATTCAAGAACAAATGAGAAAAATGTCTGCTGGAAAAACAAGGTGACCAAGTTCCAAAATTATATGTTGATAAACACTTTAGTCTTTTTAAATTACAAAAAGGGTCGGGACAGTGACAAATCATGCACTAAGAAACCCTATGACATAGACAATGACTCTTCCTGGCTCATCATGTGGAAATAGAAGAAAAATTGTCTCAAATGAATATCATAACATTAGCTAAAAGAATTTGTTCTTGCAGTAAATGAAATCATACAAGTCCTTATAAGATACAAGAGATACAAGCAAGTGGATTGTATCATGCATTTTACAAGTTCAAAAACACTCACATTTATGAGAGATTTCTACACTTCGGCACACATAATCATTTCACAAGCACTTACCTTTATATTACACTTCGGCACACATAATCATTTCACAAGCACTTACCTTTATATAGGATTTTTATGCTTTGGCGCAAACACAAGCATACAAGCACTCATATTTTATGTAAAATTTTTGTGTTTTAGTGAACAAGTATTTCAATATAGGGATTTTATAAAAATTTTCAAGCATTTCATAAGCATCGCACCACTATAGTGTCATGTTTACCTATAAAATTTTTATCAAATCTTACATCCAGATCGTACGAACAAAATAAAATTCTTATACTTGCCTTTATTCCTTGTGTGGGATTCCAAAAAATGGGAGCCGACCTATTGGTATGAGGTCTGAGCAATCCTAGCTCCGTTACTAGGGTAATCAGAGAAAGGACTAGCCCAAATGTTCTAATTCTGAAGTTTAAATGTCGCCTAAAATCTAAGAAAGCAAATGTACCATAATTTTGAAATCATGCATAGTTTAAAACCTAAATAGATCTCAGAAATAAACTTATGAACAAAAAGAAATTAATTTGAAGTATGTTAAAGTCCAGATCATCATAGATCAATGCAAATTGATGTCATAAATCTAATATGATACATGCACAAACTAGGTTACATAGACCTGGAGTCTTGTAGAACATGGACGTAACAAAAAAAATTTAAATCTGAATGCAAAAACTAAGATCAAGATCTGAGATATTCTTGTTTTAAATTTGAAACAGAGCTCTCATAAAGATGCAAGATGTCCTATACTTATGAAAATTCACTATCCAAAGTCCAAGATTTGAGATCAAAATTCAATATCCGAAATCGGAGATACAAAATCCGTAATCTAATGCTTCATATCCAAAATATGATATCCAAAATCTACAATCCAAAATCTAAATCTATAATCCAAGATCTGATATCCAATACCTAGGATCCAGGATCCAAAATCTAAGTATGAAATCCAAAATCTGATATCCAAAATCCATAATCTAACATTTATGGTTCAAGACTCATTACATGAAATCTGCTCCAAAATCCAAAGTCCAGGATCTAAAATCTAATTGAAAGTCTAAAATCCGAGATCTAGAAATGAAATTGATAATTTGAGATTTGTGATCCAAAACCCATGACCCATGTTTATAGTCCAAGATCTGAAATCTAATACTTGATATCTAAGATATGAGATCCATAATCAGAGATCAAAAATCTGAAATCCAAAATGGATCATTGTGATTCTTGAGATCTAAATCTAAACTCATTATTTAAGATCAAATCAATACTGATTAAAATTCAAGATCTAAATAACTAAGGCTAGAACAGTAAAAAGGACTAGGTTCGGTCTTACCTAAGTTGGGTTTGAACCCACATGGGGACATCTTCATTGGAACATATGATTTGGGTTTTATTCAGACTGCACGATTCTTGATATGATCTTTATTATAGGAAAGTTCGCTAGGTCTAGGCTATGGCATTGGGTTCACAAAGGGTGGGCTCTAAAACCGATCTGGGGCTAGGTTTTAGAGTATTAAACTAAGATTGGAGTCTATGCCTACATGACCTAGTTTTTGAAATCGTTTTATAGAAATTGATTTTGAAAACATTTTAGAAAACTATGATTTAGAAATAGTTCTTACGTGAAGACCAAACTCTGGATTCAGGTCTTCACATACCTGGGCTAATGCTTCAAGGTATGCTACTAAACTGACTTGGTCTAGTTTCGAACAAGGGGTGCAGCGTGTGTTTTGAGTGATCCGATGCATGTTAAAATACATGCGCAATGCGTGACTAATAGGAACATGTAAGAAATGTACCTATTATGCATAATGCAATAGCGAACAATGAGAACGTGAAACTGAAATGGAAACCGAGAAAAGAGAGCTAAACATACCATAACAAAAATTTACAAATACTAATTTCTCTCCACAATTGAACTCTAATATGAAAACAAGGAAGACATGTTAAAAATAGAAAAAGCATGCAGGTTACTTGAGGCAGACTAGATGACATTTAAGTCGTGAGCAAGAACCTCACACAAAACCAATGGTGTCTTTTTTCTTTTTTTTTTTTTTTGAAAATTCATTTGAAAATCATATGTTTTTGGATTTAACCATTTTGTATTCAAGTTTGAAATATAATTTTGTTGAAAATGGTTCTGGACATGGGAATAGACTTCTATTGGATTTATATCTGGATCAAAATTATTTGGATGCGGATTTGAAAATATATTTAGTTGCAAATGAGTTTTGAACTTTGGATTTAATACCATATTTTGAATAGAACTTGGATACAGATCTAAAAGCTGGTTTATTTGGATCCAGATATGGCTTGATTAAGTTTATACTCACATATAAAATCTAAGTTTATTTATGTCGAAAACCACATTATTGAGATATGAAATTTATTTAAAACGAGTCCTTTTTAATATAGACTAAAAAAAATAGACTTGTGAAATAGATTTGAAATTGGATATGACTTTGAAAACTAGATTTGGATTTTAAAATGGATATTTTGAGATTCGAAATCCATTTGAAAACGTTGTTAATGTGGCTTGGAGTTCGGTTCGAATCTATGGAAAGAGTGAGCCTTGAATTAAAGAGGTATTGTGAGAAGAGAACTTAGCCACTTATTTAATTCGATCCTCGCGATGCCAACCCAAGAGTTCTCTCCACCTAAGGACATACAGGTCGATGCTCAATGCACACCTATGTTGGCTTTAGGTGGTACATCAAACGGAATTAGAAATTTCACCACCAACAATCAATTGGAAAATAAATGACTACTGAAACATTACAAAACCATGATATGATGCCCATTCAGACAAGACCCCCCCGACACAAAAACCAAAATATAAACTTCCTAAATTGCCCCTAAGTATCACTCAAGCACACATACATATACGCATCCCGAGTACAAACCATGCACGTGATTTGAATTGAAACACTGAAAGTTCGTGTTTGCGGTTCATTGTTCTCTTCTTTTATTAAATCATTTGCTCTCAATCAACTTCACGCGAAGAGCCATTGGGGCCAAGTATGCATAAACCATTCAAAATTGAGAATGAAAGCCTCGTGCATCAAATGTAATCTAATCATCGCCACAAAAGCATGAATTTTATGATGGGATGTTAACCATAATTAAGCATGTGCTCTACATGGGAAACAAGCGAGCCCACTTCAGCCACAACTACCTGCAACAGGCCTTGTAAAATTAAGTAAGGCTCAAGGTTGGAGATTACCTGAACGACTTACTGCCTGTGAGAATTGGGAAATAAACAATACAAGTATATGACAGAAAAGGAATCGGAGGTTCACATTGTTTGATGAAGACCGCCCATCTTGGGTATGCTATTGAACGACAAAGAGAGCCGACCGCCGGTGGATTTTCTACAATTCAACTCACTCCGGCAAACGATAGGCACATTCCGGATCGCCGGAACTCTAGAAGGAGTTGCAGGGTCCCTGTTGGCCATTGATCGAGTCCCAACACCATCTGCTTCAAGCGAACGAAGAACCAGCGTCTCCCTCACGACTTGAGTGTATGCCGATGCATGCAGCCACTCCGACAGTGGTATGCTGGTGGTTTTGCTGGAGATTGAAGATAACGGCATGCAGAAACGGTGAAGATGGCGGTGTGCTGGTGGTCGATTAATTCACGACAGACGCAGAGGGATTCCGGCAGTGGACTGGAGAAGACGGGCGACGCAGGGATTATGGCAGCCGGCAATAGGTTCACGGAGATGGAGTGGATGGTGGTGAGCCAGATGGCGGCGAGGAGAAAAGAAGAGGGATGTGGAGGACAATGCAAGGGAAGATGGGGAGTAAGAGAGAAACTGGGAGCAGGAGACGACGAAAGGGGAGACAGGGAGCGACAGGCTGAGGCTGGATCAGAGAGGGAAAATAGGGGAAGAAGGAAGATAATAGAAGAGGAGGAACCTGTAGCTGCTGAGGCGACTGTGGACGGTGGATGTGCGTCGGTAGTGATTGAAACAATCGGAGGTAGAACGAAGCCGGTGAGAAGCAGCAACCAGGGAGAGAGGGGAAACTACGGAAGAACTGAGTGGAAGACGGCAAGAGAAAATGAACAGTGAGATGCAGAAGGAAACGGCGAGCAGAGGATGCAGCGGTGAGCATATGCTGGAGCTCCGGTCAGCAGACCGGCGACTGGAGGAGGATGCTGAGAGAGATCCGGCAAATGAAGGAAATAAAGAGGCCAGTGGATTCAGGCACCAGTGTCAAAGGGGAGCAGCTGTGGGTTCATGGTCCCTGGTGGCTTCTTCTGGCAGCCGGTGGTGAGCAGCAGAGAGAGGTGGCGGGAGCGGGGCGAAGCAAGAATAGGAGAAGGAGGAGGGCGGTGCCACCACGGAGCGCCAGCGTGATCAGGTAATGAACGGAGGCTAGTCGAAAAGGAAAATGAGGAGCGGGGAAAAACCAAGGCGGAGAAAAAGCGAAGAACAGATAAACAGGAGAAGAGAAAGAAAGGAACAAGAAAACACACACGGGGAGAGATTGAAGAAAAAATGGTGGGAGAGACAGGAAAAAGAAAAGGAAAACGAAGAAAACAAAATGAGGAAAATAGGAACTTTAAAACTTTCCAACTCATCACTTTAAATTTCTTTAAAATCAACGAACCCCTTTAAGATCAAATCGAAACTTACTGAATTCGCCCCTCTCAAAACCGTGAAAGTTCTTTTAAATTTCATTGAATGTGATTTTAAACTTTTGAGCTTGAAAAACTCTTAAAATTCGATCTGAAATCATTTCAAAAATTGATTCAAATTTAATTCCAAAATCTTTGACAATAACTTAAAAAATGTATTAAAATTTATTTTCGTATCATCACACATTCACTTTCTTGCAACCTGGAGATTTTAAAAAATTTTTTGTAAGTAATCTCTAAATTTCCTTGAAATTCCTTGCAATTAACCTAATGAGGGGTAAAATGGTACTTTAGCCAAAACAAAAATTTTGAGTGTTCATAGGTGCCCCCCTCTTTGGGGTGAGCTGAAAAACTGTGCTTAGTGGCAACGGCAGAACACCCAAATCATCTATTGATGATCAAATATTGAAATGTGGATTTTCGAAAGGAAAAATCTAATTTGAAATAAATATAGCGAAAGCCCTAGTTTGAGGAATGGGTACGATCTTATGGAAGTGCTCGATGCTTGTTTAAAACATTATTCAAAAAATGTTCTAGGTTTAAAAGTAGGTGTGACATCTTGAAAATGTTAGTTCTAAAAGACTTGAAAGCATTGTCAACAATAAAAGATGCTCACTGTGAATACTGGTGTGCCATTGTAAGAGATACATGTTTGGTTCCAAGACATGGTTTGAAAGATGTTTGTTATGATGTGCTTGTGAATGCTAAAAGCTCATGATGCTTGACGAAAATGGTGCTTGTTAATAGCCTTGTTCAAATGATGCCTCAATGTGTGCACTCATACGACATCATGACATGTGCTTGTTCTAAAATGTTTGTTTGAAAGCTTCTTTTGACATAAAAGGTGCCTCAGTCCACATTGTGGTTTAACATTGTTCCAAAAATACAGGTCAAAACATAATTCAAAAATAAAAATGCCTTAGTTACGAGGAAAAAGCACATAGCTTTGAAAAGTATTTTCAATATGTTCAAATCATGAATCCCGTGGTCAGATTTTTAGTGCCCCCAAAAAAAAAAAAATCAAAATGCCATTGGTAGACCACTGATACAATACTTGTGAAGATGTATGGAAGTGCTTGTTTGAGTTTTATGCATTTAGGTGCATGTACTTGTGTGTTTGTGTATGCTGAAGTCCAGAAATCTCACATAAAAATATGAGTGGTTGTGAAAATACTTGTGGAATTTTACAATGCTTGTAAATTTTATGCAATGAAATACATATGTTTGCATGCTTGTGCGTGCTGAAGCGTGAAAATCTCACATAAAATATGAATGTTTGTGAACTACTTGTAGAAGTGCTTGTGTGCACCAAAGCAGGGAAATCTCATATGAAATTGAAAGTGCTTGTGAAAATACTTGAAGTTCTTGTACCATAGTACGACAGCTTGTATGCTTGCTTGTGAAATTCATGTAATAGAATGCATGTGTGCACTGAAAGACTAAAATTTCATGTTAAAATGTGAGGGCTTATGAAATGCTTGAAAATGCTCGTGTGCATCAAAGCACAAAAATATCACATCAAACTGTGAGTGCTTGTGAAATGCTTGTAGGTTTTTGATAAAACTCCTTTGCTTGTGTATCTTATTTCTTGCAAGGACTTACATCATATCGTAGGCAAACTTTTTAGCTAATGCCATGAAATTCATCCAAAACAATCATTCTTTCATTTTTAAATGATAAGCGAAGAAAAATTACTCTCCATATCTTAGGATTTCTCAGTGCATGATTTGTCACTATCCTGATTAGAGAATTCTTGACTTGAGTGACCTTTAAATTTTAGGTAGACATTTCGCTTGTTTTGAATTTTTTCTTGAATTTGGCCATTTTTTGCTCTTTTCATTTTGTTTTTATTTTCTTGATTTTTTTAGGTGGGATTAGGAGTCCAAATCCTAATCCAGTACTCAAAACTGGACCCAAATTACGTTTTGAAACCCAAATCTGATTGCAATTGTCATTTGGAATCTAGATCTGAATTCAAATCGAAAAACTAGATCTAATTCACGCCCTAATTTACCAAGTGGGACCCACGTGTGGGCTCCACCTAGCTCACGTGTCCAAGGGCCCACCCAATAGGCCACACACCTCATCTTTTTCAAAGGATTTTCTCTCACTAAAAATCTACCATTTTTAATAAAAGTAAATAAGATCATCATTAGATTTGATAGGAAAAGAGAGAAAATTAATCATCTCTCCCTCCATTAGTTAAAAAGGAACTCTTTGATTAATGAGCGACCTTACTTCCAAAGAAGCAATAATTACTTCAAACCAACCTACTTAAGGCAAGTAGGCTCACCTGGTTGCACCTAGATGCGGTGCAAACCTTACCAATCTCAGCCAACTTGAGCTTAGTCTAGTCAAAACTAGCCAAAAGTCTCGGTCTACTCCACAATCCAGCTAGATAGACCTTCACTAGATCAAGTTTACTTTGACTTTACCTAGTTAAAGTAAAAATTCAAAATTGAGCTCTGTCAAAGCATACCCAAGTGCCTTTCAAGCTCAAATTCATTCAATTTACTCTAGTCAACTCAACATCAGCCCACAAAATGAACTTCGAGGTCAAATTTGACCAAATTTAAACAATTTTGTCCTCTTATGATCAAATTAAATTCATAAAACCCAAATTTGGTTTTCAATATAAATCAAATGCACATTTGAATTTGAAAAATGCACAAATCAAATACCAAATTGAAAATCAATATTTCAAATTGAAACTTGATTCAAATAAATCCATTTTTAAATTGAATTGAGAACAAAATGTCCTTTTTCAAACCAAATTTGACAAGATTTTCAAAAGTCTTTTCAAATTAAATTGAATTGTCAAATAATAACATAAAATTCAATAACATTTAAAGCTTAGTCAATAGGTTGCAACCTAGCAAGCTCAATTTGAAAAATAAAACCTGATCCAAGAGTATTTTTGTCAAGATTTTCAGTCGAACTACGTGTTTAACAACCTAAACATTGACCCAATTTAAACTTGACTAGGTCCGGACCATGGTTGATCACACTTAGCCGAACACTCCTAGCTCGTGTGTGTGTGTGGGGCTCGTGTGTGTGTGGGCTAGGTGTGCTTGGTTGGAGCCATTTACGAGGATTAAAGGCCCATGTATCATGGATTAAGCCAATGAGAAATAAAGTTTGTCTAATCCATTGGTCAAATTAGGGGCTGGATGAAGTGGCAGCCATCTCAACGTATTTTTTTAAAATTTAAATCAATTTTTATTCCAGCTTGCAATAGAGGTGGACCTATTCTAACTCACTAGCTCAAAAGGACTATGTCATCAAGGTCCGGGGTGGGGTGCGGGTGCGGGTGCCGGCACGGTACATCTCAAAAAATTTAGGTGCGGTGGTGTGGTGAGAGTATTTATTATTATTATTATTAATATATTATAATAATAATATATATTAACAAAAAATTGTTTATAAACCATAAAATTATTAAATAATAAAATCAAAATTACAATTTAAATTTACTAATCATGAACATTATCATTCATCAATTCAACATTCAACGAGAATCACAACTAACAGTGAACAGGATGCAGTGAGCAGGATAATAAAGATAAAACAAGCTAAGAAAACGTAGCAATGTTGCCTTTAGCTATGATCTGCAAAAAGAAAATGTAAGTCGTAGAAAGCATGCATTAAGATTTAAGAATTTAAGACATTTAAAATAGAAACGTAATCAGCACACTAACAGATATAAGAAAACAAACCATCACGTTGCATCACTATTCCTGAAACGTAAACAGCACAAACAACACCACACCAAAACAGAGAAAAATACACACGGCAGCATTGGACGACGAGACGAGAATATCAAAATCACATAATAAAAAGAAACAGAAAAATATGCTGCAAAAAGCGTGATATCAGAATAAAAAATAAAAAAGAAAAATATGTTGCAAAGAGTGAGAGAGAGAGTTTACCTTCATAAAATCCAGCTGAGATCGTGAGTGAGTGAAAAAATAAGTGGAAACATTTTAAAGATAGAGAGGATGGAGGTAGAAACCGAGTTTGAAAGTGCAGTGGAGGCCGCCGGTCGCTGGACGGGGTGAGAGATATCGCCAGTCGTCGGACGGAGTTCTTTGATCGCCGTTCGCTTCTTTCATCGGGGGGTCGCTGGACGAAGTGCAGAGAGAAAGAGAAACGTCACAGCGGAAAGTGGGAGAGTGGTGAGAGTGAGAAGCGTCGGTCGATTGTGCCCTACTTGTCAAAAAATAAAAAAACAAAAAAACCCATACAATGGCTCCCGTCAAACGCGAGTCCGGTGGGCGTGGAACGAGTGCGGCTGACTGCACCCAACTCTCATTTGATCAGTGCGCACCCGTATCTCGTCCACGCGGGTGCGAGGCCAGATATGGCGCATCCTGTGACACAGCAAAAGGATGCAAATTCCCCAAGATTCGGGCGGGCGTGCTCCAATGCCGGTAGGGCTGTGCGACCCAGGCACAACCTTGCTGGGCACATGATGGCCACGTGCTGACCAATGTGGCGGCATGCTGGCCGTCCATGGACACATGTTGCTACAGGCATGGCCCATGTGGGTGCATGCGGACTACAGCTGGACAAGACTGTGCATGGCTGGCCTTGGCCGATTAGGACTGGCTGTCCTGGCCTACGACATCCCTAGGAAGGTTAGCTCCTTTCCTTCGATTCCTCTTGTGCCTGCCATTTCCTCTTTTGCCTCCTCTTCTTATTTTTTATTCTTGAATTCGGTTTATCCTCAAGTCCCACCAGCAGAAGAACATGATATACAAGAATTAAGCTCCACATTAGATCAACATTGCAAATTAAAAAAAAAAAAAAAGCACTTTGTATCAAACACTTTATACTAAGATAAAAAAAGAAGAAAAAGAAGAAAACATGCAGCCAAAAAAGAAGAAGAAGAAGAAGAAGAAAAAAAAAAAGACATATGAATACCAGTGGCAAATTAAAATGACTGGATAGCTATTCTAAAGAGGCTAATAGATTCAACTCAATGTATGGCTGCTAAAGAGTGCAGCGCCTATTCCACATGCCGATCTATGAGAAAAGGTAAAAAAAAGACTGATTCAGAGAAGGGGTTCTTCCACCCATTTCTATTGCATCAGCCATGGACTGCATGGTCAATGCAGTGCTCGCAAATAGAAAATGACTATCGAAGAGGTTGCTGGTGAGAGAAAATGATATCTCTATCCACATCGTCAACTATAGGAACTCTCACCCTCTCCCTTTCCACCACTTCGATCATGCGGATGATTTTTTTTTTTTTATCTCTAATCGAGTGGCCATTATGCAATCTTGGAGGACCCTAAACTGGATCTTCTGATCTCAGTTGAAATTGAATGCAAAAACAATCCTTGCTTGACAACCATGTATGTGAACGAGCTACCGATCAATTGTGTAGATCAAAGCACCATTGGCCCTCATAAACTGGAAAGACATAAAAAGTTCAGTGCAATTGATCCAAACTCCAAAAGCAAAATTAATCAAAAGTGATGAACCTTTCGGTTGTAAAGCGTGATACCAAATTGATTGATTGAAATCGAGAGAGAGAGAGAGAGCAATGGGCGATGAGACGGTGAGTTTAGGGTGCAAAAATGGGTGATGGAAAGAGACAACGTAGAAAAGGAACTTTCAAATATGTAGAAAGGTGAAAGTTCTACATCTGCTGAAGCCTACAGGTGTTCTCACTTTTGTGACCGAGCCATCTTCATGAGTTAATGGATCTGTTTACATAGGAAAAACTGGAATTAGGGACCGGTTCTAGAACCGGTCTTATGAACTCATTCCTAAAATAGCTTTTTGTTGTAGTGATATATGGTGACGATAACACCACCCTCAGGAGTCAGCACCAGCTTGCTTTGTCTCAACTCTGGCCAAGCAAACATCAACTATCAAAATCAAGCCAAATAATGAGAAACCAATCTTTAGATTAGCTTGCAGGAAGAAGAAGGAGAATGAAGACAAACCTAGATCATCCAAGGCAACTTAAGATAGAGGACTTCCTAGGCCATTCATTGTCATATCTAAAGTCTTTATTTTGCATTCGATCAAGGCATATCTCTGGCATAACGAAGCATTGAAAAGCATGCTTACCAAAGTGACAGTCAAACCCAATACTTTCCTTGGAGCTATGGTAGAGACAGTTAATTTTGTAATGACCAGTGCACCAATTATGTTTTCAAATGATGTCCTGCCAAGCTGCACCAATTTCATAGAAATGTCTTGTGTGTTGTGCTTACTAGGGGAATGACGGTTTCCCATGTCTTGATTGATGGGGCAGCAGCCTCAACATATGTCCTAAAATGATAGCCAAAGCTTTAGGAGTCCATGCAAAAGAGTACGCACCAAATAATCTGAACATTTATGGATTCAACAATCATAGTCATCCATGAAAGGAATAATCTACTTGGACTTCTCAATCAATTATATTGTGCATTATATATTTTTTACATTGTCAATGTACCATCATTATACAACCTGATGCTTGGTAGACCATGGATCAATGACGCCAATGTTATTCCCTCCGCCACACCAGTGTCTTAAGTCGAGTAAAGGAGAAATGATCACTACTATTTTAGTCAAAAACCTAGAAGATCGTCTACCTCACCCTATGACACCCGGGCCAGCCTATACAATCCAATTTCCTAGTATCTACTAGAAAGATCAGTGGACTTGAGCAAGAGCCTAGAATGGCTGAAATTGGCATATCATGAACAACAAGTCAACTTAGTTGTATAGTGGCATGGACCGGCTTATTTTAAATTCGGAGGCAGGATTAATGAGTAAGGAATCAAGAATCACCCTCCATATGAGAACTTTTCGAAGATAAAGTAGGGATTTCACTTTCTCCTCAAACATTGCTATGAGCCATATAAAGCTTTGGGATGGATGGAAGATGGACGAATGGAGCCCTTGATCCTGCCTAGCCAAACAGGGAGTACTTGATTAGGATACAAGGGACAAACAACCAAGTCAATAGTTTTTGTCGAGACCACCATGTAGCCTAGGTGGACGTGTTAGGTCTTTTGCAATAAGGGATGGATTTGAATCCCTCCTTTGTCAGTCTTTTTTTGAGATCATAAGTCTTTAACAAAGAAAATAAATATTAGCATAGTTGAAGATCCTAAGATCCTTCATATTTGAGCTAATATAAGTCTAAAAGAAGAGGACAAACTTCTTCCACTTAAAATAACATCAAGGGCTCTTGGCTTGGACTTATTAAGACATGCCCATCTTAGCCTCAAAACTTGCTGAATACCATTTGGCCTTGAAGATGAACTATGCAGTCTGCAGGGGCACATTCAGGTCATCTGAAGGTTTATTTCAAACTTAGTCATGAGATGTAAGCAATTTAATCAGTAATTGAGAAAAAGAGCAAAATTTGAATGGGGATAGAATGTGAGCAATCTTTTGAGAAAATCAAAAGATATCTCCTTCACCCTCTTGTTTCAAAGCCTCTAGTACAGGACCAACCATTGCTATTGTATATCTCTATGGATGACTACAGTTGCAGACGATTTTTGGCAAAATATAAAGGGGGTGTAAAATAAAAAATGTTATATATTATGTCAAAAATACTTTTGTTCAATGTAAAAAAAATGATACTCAATAATAGAAAAAACTTGTTTAGCCTTAGTATGGATGTGCCAAAAATTGAGACATTACCTCATTGCTAAGTCAAGGTCATCTCAAAGCTTAATCCACTAAAGTATATTTTAGAACAACCATTTTCCAATGAAAGAATAGCAAAGCGGCAAGTCATTCTCATGTAGTACAACTTGGAATATGTGTCACAAAAATCTATAAAGGGTTAAACATTAGCAAATCAATTGGTAGATTTTCCACAAGATAAATAGTGACTTTCTAGATGAACAAAATTTTCAAATAAACCAAACAACTGTCTTGATTGCTCCAAGAACATGGCAGAAGCAGGAATTGTGGTCCTCATCATTTACTCCAAAAAAAAGAAATGCTACTATACTCCGTCAAGCTTGACTTCTTTTGCACACATAACATGAGTCACATGACAGAATACAATGCACTAATCTATGAAATGAAGACATTGCTAGATTTTAAAGTAAATGAAGCTCATGCATTTGGCAATTCTCTGTTAGTCATAACCAACTGAATGAGGAGCAAAGAGCCAAAGATTCAAATCATACAACCTACCAAGAGGCCACCCATTTTCTTATTAAAAAATTTGAAGAATTCCATTTGTTTTATACAAGAGGTAGCATAATCAGTCATGCCATTTAAGAGAACTTAACCTTGTTGGGATTTTAAAGTCCGCAGAGTTGGATAGCCTGCATATCAGCCTTTAAAGAGAATAAATCAAGTCATAGACAAAGAAGCCTCATGGTATTGGAACATCAAGGACTACATTGAGACATGAGAATTTTCTTCATATTTACCAAAAAGTAAAAGATGTGTCATTCAAAAATTTTCTTCCAAATACTTCATCTTGGCAGGAGTGCTTTTCAAAAGAGACTGCTAGATTTTAAAGTAAATAAAGCTCATGCATTTAGTGATTCTCTGTTAGTCATAACCAACTGAATGAGGAGCTGAGATCCAAAGATTCAAACCTTACAACCTTCCAAGAGGCCACCCATTTTCTTATTAAAAAATTTGAAGAATTCCAGTTGTTTTACTACAAGAGATAACATAATCAGTTTGCCAATGGGCTAGCGAGCTTGAGATCAGTCATGGCATTTAAGAGAATCGTTGTCACCCCAAAAAACTGCATTTTTTATCCAAACACAAATTCAAAAACTCGACTTTACACGCGAGATTTAAATCCAAAGTCCAACTCTCGAATTCAAATAAGATACAAAATCCAAGTCTAGACCTGAATTCATTATTTCAAACTCAAAACCCAAAACTGAAATCAAGACAACAAAATTCGAATTGATGAGCATTGCGCGCTCGTGCACAGTTTTATGCTTCGTTCTCATGCTAAAACGTGTTTTTAAGCCTAAGTCGCGCGCTAGAACGAGTTGACGACCAATTGAACCCAATTCAAATTTAAAACGAGTCCAAAGTCACTTAAAATGGGGTCAACCACCCATTTGTAACAAAAACCAATTTGATACATATTTTAAATAAAAAATGGTTTAATGTTCTTTTTTTATGTATGAATAGCTCTGTTTTTTGTTTCACTTTATTTGATTTTAAAAAAATTAAATTACATAATATCACGCATAGCGCAACGCGCGCATGCGCGATTGCTGCAGCACCCGGTAGTGCGTCGCATGCTGCCGCGCTTGGATTTCCGAAGCGTCGGGCGATATTGCGCCTGGCGTGCAACGTCGCTCGAACTGGGGCTGCCCACTGTGCAGGCCCCATTTTCTTGCAAAAAACGACCCTTGGGATGCGGTTTTGAGCTTTTTGGGTGGGCATTAGCCCTACCCACACCCTAAAGGAGTATTTGCAGGGCTAATGGCTAATCTCACTTAGTCAAAACCTTTTTTTTTTTAATTTGAAAATAAATTCAAAAATATTTGAAATTTGCATGAAAATCTTGTCAAATTAAAAAAAAAAATCAATTTTTGAGTTTTGGCTCCAAAACTCCCTATAAATGCCTCCATAATCTTCCTTCTTTGGCATGAGCTAACCCTTGGGGAACCTCTAATGCATTCACTTGAAGACTTGGAGCTTTCACTTGGCTCTCTTTCTTCATTATTTTCTTCTTCTCTTCTTCTTCTCCAACCTTGGGAGCAAGCTTCTCCAAATTCCAGTTCTTCAAGGGAGCACAAGGAGATCACTTGGATCTTCATCATTTTGGAGCTTTGACTCAAGGCGAATCTTGGATCATTCAAAGAAAGGATATTCATTTCCCTAAAATCATTCTTCTTAGAGGTATGTAATCAACATTTCAATCCTTTTTTTTTTCTTATTTTTTCTCTTCTTCATCTCTCCATGACTATATGAGATAGCTCTCAAATCTTCACTTCGGAGTTAAGAGTTGTTCTTGAGTGCACTGAGAGCATGAGAAAGTGAAATGATATTTTATTTTATGATGGAAACATGTTCTCTTTTTTCTTGAATCTTGCTTTGTTTTGAGATATTATTCATGTATAGTTGATTGATTTTTCCATTTATATATGAATGAACGGTAAGAATGAGTGTTTGGGTTGAGGTTCTTCTCTATTATTGTGTTGATTTTGAGGTTGGAGTTTATCCAACCTGGGAAAGCCATCCACGAACATATAAATGTCATTCTTATGTTCACTTTCCTTCTTAATTGTCTGATTAGGAACCCTATTGAGTGTCTTATTGCTCGATTTTCTTTCGTACCCAATGGTGGAAGAAATATATTCCCTTATAAAAAACAAAATAATAATGTTTTATGTTAATATCTAAAATATTTGAAATCGTGCTTTTCAAAAGATTTTCGAAATCAATGACACTCTTTAATGAGACTTTGGAGACTTAGCTTAGGCTTTTGCATGAGCCAAGTTCCTCTTCGGCCTATATAAAAATCAAAGTCGGATATTTTCAAGTCATTCTTGATTTCTAATCTCATGAAGATATATGCATATATACATGTTAAATACGTATATGTGCACATGATGATGTTCTTTATCCTTCTCTCTCCATGGTTCTACGTATTGATTTATGAATTTTCATTACACATGAATGCATATGTGTGTGTTCCATTTTTCTTCTCTAGAATCTTTCTATTTTTTAAGTTAAATATCTTTTGCTACAAATTTTATATATATATATATATATATACATTTCTATCTTTTTTCCTCTAAAATCTCTTTGTGTCGAGTCAATACATTTTTTGTATAAACTTTCATATACGCCTGTCTATGATAGCATGTACATGTACATGTGCATCTCTCTCTCTCTCTCTCTCTCTCTTTTAAGATCTTTTTTTCCTCCTTTTTTAAGTTAATACTTCATTTTCATAAATTTTCACATATATATGTGAACATATATATATACATATACATATATACATGTACGTATATACATATAAAATACATATAAAGATATGTATCTCTCTCTTTTAAAATCTTTCATTTAGTGATTTATAAAATCTCTTTCTCTCTCTCTTTCTTTCTATGGGAGTATTTCATTTTTTTGGATATTTTTCTCCAAAGATCTAAGGTTTTAACTTCCTATTTAACGACTTCACTAAGACAAAAAATCAAATAATGACCCAATATTGAAATCATGCTTGATGGTCTACAACTCCCTTTTATTTTCAAAACTTTTGTTTTCTTATAACAATATTTATGACATTCTTATAAATAAAAATGAGAAACTTAGATGCATGTGATGGTAGGAATGCTTTTAAATGAATGTTATGGTATGAATGAATTATTCTCTTTTAATCATGTATGACCAATGCATTCATGCATTCACACTCACTTAACATCACTTATGATCACAGACACCTCTACAAAAGAACTTAAGCAAAATGAGATGAAACTCTAACTATGTAGTAATCAAATCAGAGTAAAACATAAACCTACTTAAAGTCTTAAAAGAACATTAAATCCACTTCAAAAATGATTTCCCAAGTTTTCCAAATGGTACTTGTAAAGATTTCTCAGTTCAAGATTTTCTCAATTCAAGATTTTCTCAAATCAAAATATTTTACACTCTCAAGTGATTCTTCAAGAATTTTTTCAAAAAGTTTAAAACATCAAATCTTCAACATTTTCTCAAACACAACACCGCATTTAAAATGAAGAAGATGTTTAGACCAAAACGAAATGCATCAAAGATAAAACATACTTTGATTGATTACCCACAGCAAAGGCGCACGAAATGGTCGATTCTCGCACCGACAACTGAGTTCCTTTATTTCTCATTTCAAAACAAAACATCATTTTTTTTGGAGCACTCCAAAAACAAAAATGAATTTTGGGGATGCGAACAAGAATTTAACCTTGTTGGGATTTTGAAGTCCACAGAGTTAGACAACCTGCATATCAGCCTTTAAAGAAAATAAATCAAGTCATAGACAAAGAAGCCTCATGGTATTGGAACATCAAGGACTACAGTGAAACATGAGAATTTCCTTCATATTTACCTAAAAGTAAAAGATGTGTCATTCAAAAATTTTCTTCCAATATTTCATCTTGGCAGGAGTACTTTTCAAAGGAGACTTGATTTCATAGTTAGCATGATGCTTAGACAAAGAAGAAGCCATAGAATTTATCAAGAAGGCTCATGAAGGTATATGTGGAGTCCATGTGGGTTATCAGATGATCACAAAACAGATCATTCGAGCAAGATATTATTAGCCATCCAAGCATTGACATTGTTGAGAAATGTTTGAAATGTCAAATGCATGCCCCAACTATTCATGCCTTTGATGTGGTGGACCCCATCAATCGAGTTGCCAACCTCCTTCCTATATGAAAGAAGGTTTAGTGCAGAATATGCAAGATGTCTCGACAAGCAAGAGGCATTAGAAGTTATTCAAGAAGCTCAAAAAGGAATTTGTGGACGATATATAGGATATCAAACCTTCATCAAACAAATAGTGAGGAAAATATACTATTGACCCATTATGCAAAAAGATTGTCATCAATTCATTAAAAAGTGCATTAAATATCAATTACACGCACCATCAATTTATACTCTAGCAGCATACCTCTATTCAATTTCTCTCTCTCTCTCTCTCTCTCTCTCTCTCTCTTTATTTCCCTCCATTTTTGTCTCTCTTTATTTCTCTTCTCCTCTTTATCTCTCTTTCTCCCTTTCTCTCTCTCTCTCTCTCTCTCTCTCTTTATCTCTCTCTATTTTCCCTCTTCTTCTCTCCCTATTTCTCTATTTTTTTATATAATTTTCTCTTTTTCTCTCATTCTATGTTCCTCTTTCTCTTTCTCCCTCTCTCTCTCTTCATTTCTCTTTTTTCTCCCTCGATTTCTCTCTCTTCCTCTCTCTCTCAACTCCCCTTTTCTTTCTCCATTTCCATCTTCCTTTATTTCCTTCATTTTTCTCTATCTCTATCTATCCATCTCTTCCTCTTTCTATGTCTTTTTCTCACTCTTCATTTCTCTCTCTAAGATATCAATCGTTTTATTTCATTTGGCCTGTGATTAGATCTATGCCTTTCATTTAGCTAATATTTAATCTTTTATTCGTGCACTTAGCTTTGGCCTATGCTTATTTTAACTTATCCATGCATTTTATTTAATTTATTAATATTTAATCGATGTGTGTGCATTTCACTTAGTTTACTGTTAATTGATGCATTTCATTTAGTTTACTTGTGATATTTGATTTACGCATGCAGTCTAGTTTATTTTCATCATTGCATTGTTAAGACGTATCTTTATGCATTAAACTTTATTAAGACTCAAGGATAATTAATCCCTTAATTTTGATGTGGGAGTAAATAATTATCCTTGAAATCCTCAAATAAGGTAAACTAAATCAGGTATGCATTGATTTCAATTTAAACACATTTATATCACTAGAAGACACAATTCACCTCTAATAATAATCTAAACAAGTTAAGTTTAGTACCGTACTCCAAGTAATAACTTAGGTTATAAAGAGTAATCCAAACTTGATTAAATTCTAATTAGGCACATCATTTTTTAAATTTGTATTCATGCTTTAAAAAGGAATTTCAAAATGCACAAGTATTTCAAAATAAATTTCTAAAGGCCTCAAAGATTTGATATGCTTGCATCATGTGACATAGGTAAGTTGTTGCATGATCTGTGATAACAATTGAGAATAATATAATGAGATATAATTATGAAGTCTAAGTTCTGAGGTCAAATTAAATTCATTAAACATTATTTTCAAGATTTAAGGCACATTTCTAAAGGCCTCAAAGATTTGATATGCACGCATCATGCGACATAGGTGAGTTGTTGTGTGATCTGTGATGACAAATGAGAATAATATAGTGAGATATAATTATGAAGTCTAAGTTCTGAGGTCAAATTAAATTTTCATAAACATTTCTGTCAAGATTTAGGGCACATTTCTAAAGGCCTCAAAGATTTGATATGCATGCATCATGTGACATAGGTAAGTTGTTGAATGATCTGTGATGACAAATGAGAATAATATAATGAGATATAATTATGAAGTCTAAGTCCTAGGGTCAAATTAAATTTTCAATAAAACATTACTTTCAGATTTAGGGCACAATTGCTTTGTTCTTGCATTAGGATTAAGATGACTTTTAAATAATTTGACAAATAAAAAGATAAAGCTTAGTCCTTGATTTGATTACCCTCTTAGTAAATGCGTCATGGACAGTGAAACCTCAACAAGTAAAGTCTCATCTCTCTGAAAATTCCATGCAATTCAAATGGAAATAAGTCAACTATTGAATAATAGACACGTGGAGCAGTCAAATCTTATGTGCAAACAGTTCTCCTTTGCAAAATGTTTAGTTGAAGGAAGGCATGGACCTTAACCTTCCGATTGTTACCTGCGCGAGATCCATGTCGGCTGCTGTTGCCGCTCTTGTTACAGATGCTACATGGAGAAGAGTGTAGGGTGTCTCTAAATGGACTCAGCTTGCTGATGGTTACTTCGGAGAGTGGTATCAAGAGGTGGCCTGGTGTCTTAATCGGTGTTCGATAATATGCTTAAAGATAAGGAAGCGGAAGATTTTGGTCCAGTACCGCAGTAAAGGAGTCTCCAGATTGGTTTAGACTTCTGGACAAAGGTCTGCGATTTCAGCAGTTAGGCATTAGTCAGTTAACTGCGTCCAAACTTTCACATTAGTCCTTGCCTTCATCTGCAGCTGCTCGAGTGCTAATGCTCACAGCCTCACACCTGTGTCTGCCTCGTATAAGAAGTGGTGAGGCCTTTGAGGACAGTGTCCTTATTTTTATAATTTCTGTGTATCAAGGCGCTGGCCTCCATCTTGTTCCTGTACATAAATTTTTTGTTAATAAAGTGGGGTAACCCCTCGGCAGAAGCTGTTTTGACTTAAGTGCACTGGAACAAAATTTCTAGGTACTCACTTGAATAGCAAGAACCCTATGCAGCTCGAGTTTCCGACTAACTGTAACATCAAAGATGTTTGCACGTTAATCCGATACATGCAAGATTGAAGCAGTAGATGGACTTTCTAAGTGGGCAAGGGAGGACCTTCAATAAGGCACGATAGCCATTGATGTCTTGAGTTGGCAGGTAGAAAATGTTCATGGAGAAAATAGTCATTTTCCTCACTTTCAGAAAGAACGACGCTCA
Source organism: Nymphaea colorata (assembly GCF_008831285.2). Taxonomy (NCBI): domain Eukaryota; kingdom Viridiplantae; phylum Streptophyta; class Magnoliopsida; order Nymphaeales; family Nymphaeaceae; genus Nymphaea; species Nymphaea colorata. Next base: position 1,119,481 of record NC_045141.1, on the reverse strand, counting down.
TTTAGTGCACAAGGAGATTTGCCATCAACGAAATTAACTGCTAGTACATTAAAATTAGGCCATACCTTGTAAATAGCCAACAACATTTTCACGTGAGGTTAAAAAAACAAAGGAATCTACGTCAAAACCTCTCACCTTCGTGGATATGATCTTCTAATTCTTGGGCTGCTGAGAAACAACTGGAGATTAGATCTCATAGAATTTTAACTCCCGTCTCAACCCAAAACCGATGAGAACACTAGAGCCTTCTTCTGCCCACAACCATTTTCTTGCACTTCCCCTATGATATGGAATACCTGCCATTCCTAGACGAAGTAGATTTGACCTCTTCTGGATGAGTAGAAACTGGGCTTTTTGATGTATCAGAGATGCTATTTTTACCCTCCTCTTTGCTTGACCAGAGCTTAATAAAGATCTTCTTGGACTTGAGAATCCCTCTCACCTTGCTTCTCACTCTCTCAGCATGTTTTGCATCTGTAATGTCAGTCTTGTCCACTCCAACCCTCACGGATGTCAAGTCCCCTTTAATGGTCCTTAGCTCAGCTGATGTTATAAGTGTTCCATCCCAGTCATCCTCTTTGTTGATTGTGGCTGTCCTCGAAATCCCATGGGATCCACCATTCTCAGGTAGGAAGGTCCTCAGTGTACTAGGCATACCTGTCACCCCAATTCCACCAGCAGCTCCTCCCCTTGCCTGTTCAAAGAACAACACTTGGACCACCACACGTAGGGGAAGTCTATCGTTCTGGACGGCATGGCTACATGCTGCAGCTGACAGTTTCTTACAGTCCATCAGACTGCACAGCCTCTTCTTATCACCCTTGCTTATACCAGAATGCTCCTACAGATACAAATACACTCAAAGAATCAGAGAACGCATCTCAACCACTATGTGCAGTGAGAAGATTTCTTCTTTCTTCAATAATTTGTTATTCACAATTATTCCAAATTCAAACTGTTCTGAAGTTTAAAAATTGTTTTCTTGGATGGCAAATACTGAATACAGAAATGAGAGAGAGTGTGATTTCCGAATATATTTTTAGGGTCTCCATCTTTAAATGTTATTCAAGTTGAAAACTTGAATTTATGCAACATTGCATAACTTCTTGTTCAAACGACTTACTGTAATTGTTTAGCCTCATGTTCAATAAGAAGGAAGGTTTAACAAAGAGTAGCATACCTTAAGATACCTGTCGATTGCTTGATAAAAGCCCATCATGAACAGGGCGTGCAGTATCTGGTAGCATCTCAGCCAGATCAATAAACTTGGCTACAGGAAGATTGGGATCATGGGCAATCTCCAAAAGATATCCATCCATAACATTTGCCACTGCAAGCTGAGAAGCATAAGAAACAGAAGAAACAGAAGCCAACGTCCTACTCTCATCAGGCAGTTGCCCATCAGGCACCACAGGATGGCCAATCCTAGCATTTTGCTCCTGCACTAAAAATTCATGGACAATATTTTGCACAAGGTCAATATCATACAACCCATTTTCACTAACTGATGCTGGCATCAGGAGATCAACTGCAGCAGCCTCATCCAGCTGTACAACTATTCTCTTCACAATCTCTCTCTTTGCTATCTCACAAATATCCAGCAAAATTCCTGCTTTCAACAGCTTTAGCAAGAATGTACAAGATACACTCCCTTTCTTTGAAGGCAACAACCAAATAATAGTTTCAACAAGTGATCGTTTTCTGGCTGCTTCACTTCCATGAACCTTATCCCTGTCAAAGGCAGGAAGTCGCTTTAGTGCATAAGCTTTAAGAGCTTCACCAACCAAGTCGGATGACATATTTCCCTTTGATTTGATAGATACAATCACTTGCTTATAGAAGTCAATCTCAAGCTCACAAAGATCTTCAACCCACCAATCCTTTCGAATGGTTATATGTCTTTGAATTCCATTCCAATGAGGGTCGGTGCCATTTTCAGATGCAAGCTTCTTCCTGTTGTAGCTGTAAGACCAGTCCACCTTTGTTGGCTCAACAGATGCCCTGGATGCGATAGAGTCAATGCAACGAGCAACCACCTTCAGTTCTTCAGACCATGGAAATAATGACCTTGTAGCCTGAAGCACAATGATGGAATCCTTCCAACTCCTACAAATGGTTGAATCCAGGAACACTTCAATTTTGTAAATCAAGTTGCCTTTCTCAACTGCTTCATGCATTTCCAAGTATTCGGCGGCACAGCGTGCAGCAACAACATTGTAAGCATTTAGTGTAACTGTCATCCCGTAACAAAACTTTGCACAAATTTCAAAAGCTGAGGCTCCCCCAGGAATGTCAGGAATGTGAACTTCATCATTATTTTTTTCATTATTGTTGCTCACTAGCATTTGCATCCGTGCACTCTTTGAAAGAAGAGGAAACTGCATCATGCAAGGAAAATAAAAATTTAGCACGATGAATCCTCTGTTTATGGCAGCATGGCAACAACTTCGCATATTTAAAGTTATGTAAACACTACAACACACAGAACAACGAAACCAAGGGTGTTAAGACAACCAATTTGTGTGACACCAATTCCTCATATCCAGAACCATACAAATGAAGAGGAAAATAAAGTAGGAGAAGAAAAAAGCAAAACCTTATGTTGTACTCAAACACTATATCATCCGGAAATGACAGTCAATACCTTGTGTAAATAAAATTTGACATCCCCAACATTAACAATGAAGTCAGCAGCCAACTCTGGTGCAACATATCTGCATTTAAAAATTTCGATTGGTCAAGACTTCCACAAAAATTACAAAATATATAAGTTATAGTAACCAAACTAAACTGAATAATACTCCTGAAAGCTGTGCATGGGAAGGAAACAAGCATTATTAATGTCATATGGACTCACCTGGAAAGGACCAGCACCAATGTTGACATGGCTAGACATGGGTACAGGTACAGGACAGTGGAACACAACAAAATTATAGTGAAAGTTCGTCTTATACTATTATGCTGTAATGGTCTGGAATTAATTCATAAACACATCATTGTTTAAAACTTTAAACGCATATGCTGCACAAATGTAGGATATACTTGTAACCATGTTTTTTGTATCGAAAGGGCATGTATGTCCAACGAAGCCTGGCATGCCAATATAAGAGTTACATATATATATATATATATATATATATATATAACACACCATTCCGACATACCCGAGGATTTAGGTGTTGTCGTGCATTCCATGTTAAGAAATAGGATTTCTTTGTTAGTTGTTACATCTTAGTTCTTAGTTAGGTTTTAGTTTATTTATCCTTTTTTGTTTAATTTTTTTTTTCTTTTTCTGCTGAGCTAGCCATTGGCCAGTTCCAACGGCTCTATTATGAGCTGTTGGAACTAGCCCAACGGCTAGTTCAGCTCCTCCTTCCTTATTCTTTCTTGTATAAATATGTGTAACAGTTTCTTGTAAAGAGTAGCTGTGTTGTTACAGCCATTACATTTTCATTTGAATAAAAGATTATCCTTTTTCACTTGGCCTTAGTGCCCATTTCTGTTATATGTTTGATTTGTGACTGTTACAATCACATTTTCATGGTATCAGAGCCACTGGGCTGCTTCTTGAAGAATTTTCAGAAGTTGTTTTACTGTTTGGAGCTACTGGTTTGTTGGAGGATTTCTGAAATTGGTTATTTCTATGACTGCATCAAATACAAAGCCTTCAGGTGCACAAACTGCTTATTTTCCTCCTCACTTTTTCGGCAAACACAAATCTGCTGTTTTGCCGAATAAGGGCAGCTGTCTTCACTGCATTTCCAGTACATACTTGCACCAAGATTAAGGCTTCAAATTTCTGTTTGTTGAAGAAGAAAAAGGGCATTTTTTGCTGCTTCTTGAAGACTTTTTCTGTCACTGGTCACCAACTGTTTGGTGAAATATTTAGAAGTGCTTTTTGACTGCCTTGGAGATTATTATCTTGCTCTCATGGAGGACTCCAAAATATCGATTGAAGGAGGAAGTTATCATGCTCCATACAAACTTGATGGAACCAACTACACTTTGTGGCAAAATGCTTCGAGATGCATATCAAAGGAAAATATTTATGGGGTTTCATAAGAGGTACGTCCACTCCTCCTCTCAATTTAATCAAAGTAGAAAATGGGATTGTGAAAGAATTAGAAGGAGAAGAAAGACAAAATGCTATGAATGAATACTATAAGAAATTAGATGATTTGGAAGACAAGAACTCTAGGATTAAAGAATAGATTTACAAGAATTGCCCAAAATCTCATGTATTATGAAAAAACTAGTGAAGTTTGGGAATATCTCAAATGGATGTTTACCCAAAAAGATATAGCCTAAAAGTATCTTTTGATTCAAAAGGCACAAAATATCAAACAAGGAGAGAAAAATGTTAGAGATTATTTTATGGAAATCTCTAGTGTGTGGAATAAGTTAGATCAACTTAGTCCTAAACTAGGAATGAAATGTAATTGTCATGAGATTAGAAGAGATGAAGTTGATGAATTTAGATTTTTTCAATTTCTTCAAGGCTACGACCCGAATTTGAACAAATAAGGTTAGCCTTACTATCCTTAGCCTCTCCTCCACTCATTCATGAACTTCTTACAAAGTTAAGTGGAGAAGAAACCAAAATGAAATTATCCAAAGAAATAGATAGCGTCCTTATTTCCAAACAAGAAAAAGAAAAAGTTTTAACAGCCTCTAGACCCAGAAACAACATTAGATCTTTTAGACGCCCTCACTTCAAAAATCAAAATAGAGGGGAATATAAAGTTGTTTGTCACTTTTATCATGAACCGGGTCACATAAGACCTAGTTGTCCTAAGTTGAACAACAATGAAGGACAATCACGAAACTATGGAGGAAATTTTCTCAAAGGAGGAGCTTTACATCCTCAAGGTGGACAACACAACCGAGGAACTTCATATCCTCAAAGTGGGCAGTACAACACTAAACAATTTAATCAAAGGAAGGTTGTGAATGTTGCAAATGAATGATGTGATCTTACATCAATCTCCACAATGCTGAAACAAATCATGACGGCTCTTCCACTCAAAATCAAGGAGTCAAATTCTGTAGCACTAGCAACAATGGCATCCACCTCCAACACTCCCGGTATGTTTCCTTGACTTCTAGATTCTGGTGCATCTTTTCATATGACACCAAACATGTCATCCTTGACTAATTTTGAACGAGCAAGAAAAGAATCAAATGTAGTTGCCGCTGATGGAACATCTTTGAGTGTTAAGAATTTGAGAATTTTGAAAAAGAATTTGGAAAACAAAAATTCTTTGTTCCAAAAGTCAGTTATGTCCCTAGACTTAATCTTAACTTGCTTTCTATATCTCAAATTTCAGATCTTTGTTTTGATATGGTTTTCTCATCAAATAAATGTTTGGTGAAGGATCACCAAATCGGGAGATTGATTGGGGAAGGTTTTCGAAAAGGGAACCTTTACTACATGAACAATTTATGTATCCCCAAAGAAAAATTGTCACTATGTCAAAAATGTGGACATCAATGTTTGGCATCAAAGATTAGGCCATCCAAACATTAGAAAACTATCTATGATAATTCCTACCAAGGACATTTGTATTGAAAATTTCAAATGTAATGATTGCATATATGAAAAAATGAAATCTTTATCTTTTGGACAAAGGAACTTCTTTTCATCTATGCCCTTTGAGTTTCTTCATTCCGATGTATGGGGACCCTCTCCTATCATGTCAAAATGAAAGCTATCGTATTATATGATATTTGTTGATGATTTTACTAGATATTGTTGGATATATCTCCTAAGATACAAATTTGAAGTTTTTGAGATGTTCGAAAATTTTCACAACTTGGTACAAACACAATTTAATGCTAATTTGAAAATTCTAAGAATTGATTCTAGAGGATAATATAATCCAAATGAATCCAAAAGATATTTAGAAAACTATGGACTAGTTCATCAAAAATTATTGTCCAAGAACACCTCAACAAAATAGGGCTTTCGGAAAGAAAACATAAGCACATAATTGAAACAACAAAAACTCTTCTTATTGCAAAAAATATACCAAAATATTTTTGGGCTGAAACTGCTCTTGCTTATGTCTATCTCATAAATAGAATGCCCCCAAAAGTTTTAAATAATACAACTCCTTTTGAAAAATTATTCAAATATGAACCCGATCTCAACAGGCTTCGCATTTTTGGATGCAAATGTTTTGTTCTTAATGACAAGGCTGATAAACTTAGCTCCAAGGTTATTGAATGTGCATTCATTAGTTATTCTGGGACTCAAAAATGCTACAAATGTTATGACCCAGTCAAAGACAATATCATAGTTTCAAAGAATATAAAGTTTACTAAAGAAGAAAATGGATTCAAAAACTATTGAGAGTCACAACATAACAATGATTATTCTTTCCTATTCAAGTATATCTTTCAATGTGATGATGAAATTATGACACTGATGATAACAACATTAATGATAATGATAATAGTGGAGCAACCAAGGACATAATCACATATCATAGAAGAAACCGGAAATAAGACACTAATGAAGAAGAAAATCATGAGATTATTGATCTCCAATCAACTTCAAGTGGAGAAAACATTAGATGATCGACTAGGAATGTAAGACAACCCAATAGATTTGTGTCATATGAGACTTATGCCCCAACACATAGAGCTAGGATCAATGCCATTCACTCTCATTTTGAACCATCGACTTTTAATGAAGCCTCCAAATATATTGAGTGGAAGAATGCTATGCTAGAAGAATTAGATGCCTTGAGAAAAACTCAAACTTGAAAAATATAAGATTTACCTATAGGGAAAAGGACTATCAGATACAAATGAGTATACAATGTGAAAACTAAGAGTGATGGATCTCTAGAGAGATATAAAGTCAGGCTAGTTGCTAAAGTTATACTCAAGAATATGATATTGACTATGAGGAGACATTTGCCCCTGCAGCTAGAATGACTACTGTTAGGACCCTTATTGCTTTAGCATATATTAAAAACTAGAATATTTATCAAATGGATGTTAAAAATGTTTTTTTAAATGGAGATCTTATGGAAGAAGTGTTTATATGGAAGTACCACCCGGTTTGTCAATTCCACAAGAAAAAGTTCTTAGACTTAAGAAAACTTTATATGGCCTCAAACAAACTCCTAAAACTTGGTCTAATCGTTTTAACTCTGTTATCTCTAACTATGGATTTCACTCATGTTTGACTGGCACTGCTTTGTTTGTTAAGAAAACTACTGCAGGTATCATAATCATTCTACTGTATGTTGATGACATGATCATTACAAGTAGTGACAAAGAATGTATTAAAGAATGTAAGAACCTCCTACAGAAAACATTTGAAATGAAAGATTTAGGTTTTCTAACGTACTTCTTGAGTATTGAGGTTGCATATTCTACTAGAGGATATTTTTTTTCTCAAACTAAGTTTGCTGCAGAAATTATTGATAAGTCAAGTATAACAGATGATAAGATCACGGAAACCCCTAAAGTAGTGGAAAGCAAGATGAACATTGATGATGGAGTTCCTCTCACTAATCCTACTCCCTACCGATAGCTTGTGGGATCCTTAATGTATCTTAGTATCACTCACCCTAATGTTGCTCATGCGGTTCATACAATAAGTCAATTTCAGCATGTTCCATCAACTATTCATATGGTAATTGTTATTCGTATCATTAGATACATCAAAGGGACAATAAATAAGGGAGTTTCATGTCTTCTTCTTCCTCTCTAAATTTGACTGCTTATACTGATGCTGATTGGGGAGGTGATCCAAATGATAGACATTCAACTACTGAGTTTTGCATTTTTTTAGGGGAATCATTCATTTCGTAGAAGTGCAAAAAGCAATAAAAGGTCTCTCTCTCTTTTACTGAAGCTGAATATCAAGCTATGGCTTCCACAACTATGGAAATTGTCTGGCTTCGTCAAATGCTCCTTGATATGAGAACGGAAATAGAAGAACCCACTGATTTGTGCTATGACAACAAGAGTTCTATCTACATTGCCAAAAACCAAACATTCTATGAACGAACCAAACATATAGAAATAGACTGTCACTAGCACAGTGAAGAATTTCTAAAGAAAACCATCAAGCTTCCATATGTCTCGTCGGAATTCCAACTGGCGACTTCTTTACGAAGCCCCTATGTTCTCCCAGATTCAACTTTCTTTTAGATAAACTTTCGGTGATAGCACCGTAAGTTTAAAGGGGGGTGTTAAGAAATAGGATTTCTTTGTTAGTTGTTACATCTTAGTTCTTAGTTAGATTTTAGTTTATTTTTCCTTTTTTGTTTTATTTTCTTTTTTTCTTTTTCTGCTGAGCTAGCCGTTGGAACTAGCCCAACGGCTAGTTCAGCTCCTCCTTCCTTATTCTTTCTTGTATAAATATGTGCAACAGTTTCTTGTAAAGAGTAGCTATGTTGTTACAGCCATTACATTTTCATTTGAATAAAAGATTATCCTTTTTCACTTGGCCTTATTGCCCATTTCTGTTATATGTTTGATTTGTGACTGTTACAGTCACATTTTCATTCCATGCATTAATTTCTCTCCTTGTTTTATTCTCCTGCTGCAATCAATCTGTGGTGTTTCATCAAATTCCGATATAACTTTGTACTTTTTTCACCCACTGTGATATTTTTTCCATGCATTAATTTATATTTTATGAATATGAAAAATGAATATATTGTTTGCTTGCTTAAAATCCTACTATTGCTATATAGTTACTGTTAGAATATTAGATTGTATGCATTCTAAATGTATCTATATATATATATATATATATATATTTATATATATATATTACATATATTAGTTATCTAATATATGTCTTATATGTATACATATATATATATATATATATATATATTATATATATTAGGATATTAGGATACTTATGTAATTTTTCCCTTTTTTATGTATTTTTATTTTCTCCTTTTCCCCCCTTTTCTTTATCCTTATTCCCTAAAGGGGACTAGTCCCAACGGCTAGAATTCTAGCCGTTGGAACTAGTCCCAACGGTTGGCTCTCTTCTTTCTTTTGTTCTCTCCTCTATATATAGTATAGGCTCCCCTCTTTTTAACCTATGGCTTGTTAAGCCACTTCTTGCATTATTGTTGAAGATAAATACATGTTTTCTTTATCCTCTTGTTAGAGGACTCTTGTGTATTGCCTTGTTGAGTTAGTGGGAGATTCAAGAGTGATATTCCTGAAGTATTTGCCTATGTTTTGGGCATGATTTACATGGTATCAGAGCCACGTTTTGGCTATTCATTTTGCTGTCCTTCAGCTTAAAGTTTCAGCTCTTACTCCTTCTTTGGAGCTGTGAAGCACTCTAAGTACTCGACGTTATTGCTGGCTGATTCTTGACACAAGAAGGTGCTGTTTCGCTAGTCTCTATTGGTGGTAAAGATTGAAGCTGAGGTGCTGTTTTGGTGGAAAAAGAGTGTGACTGATTTCTTCATTTCAAACATACAAGTTTTACACAAGAAGAAGGGAGACTGGTTTTTCTTATTGCCGTGGACTTCTTTTTGCGCGACAACCAGCTTCGTCATAACTTGTAAGTGGATCTACCTTGTAGATTGTGATCATGGATGACAAAGTCTCGTCTCTTTCATTTCCCAAACTCTCATCAACAAACTATATACAATGGGCTAGAAATATGGAACATTTTATTCGTAGTAAAAGCCTTTGGGGACTAGTTGATGGGACAAAACTTGAACCACAACTAGTCCTTGCTAAAGTTGTTGATGGAAAAACTATGGAATTGGACGGAACCGAAAAAGAAAAAGTAATGACTGAATACAACAAGAAATGGGAAGAATGGAGTGTTGGTCATCACAAAATTATTACTTGGATCTTGACTTGTGTTGACAATGCTACTAGCGGGTAAATTTCCAAGTTAAATCCTGCCCTAGAAGCTTGGGAATAGGCATCATGTTCAACTCAAAATTCACAATCTTCAACAAGGAGATAGATCCATTAAAGATTATGTGGCTGAAATGGATCAATTGTATGATGAATTAAGTATTTTTGAACCACATTGGACACAAGATCTTATTCTTAGAGAAAAGCAAATACAACGTGACAAGTTTTACAAGTTTATCATAGGTCTTAGACCTGAATTTGATGGTGTTAAAACCGCCTTACTTCATCGTTCTAAAACACCATCTATGAATGAGGCTATTGCGGAGCTCCAAATGGAGGAAAATCGTCTTTGTCTTGATAAAGAGAAAGTCAACAATGTACTTGCCACATCTAGGTCGGGAGCCCATTTGAGACCTTATAGACCTCCTCACTCCAATCGTACATATGAAGGAGTAAGAAGAAAAGTTATTTGCCATCATTGACAAGAAGAATGACATACCAAACCAAGATGTCCAAAACTTAGAATTTTTGATAAAAGAAGCAATGTTGTAGCTCCAATTCAAGAAGAAAGAAAAGAAGCAAGCTCATTCCAACTTGATCAACTTATAAGTGCTCTTCAACCTTTTCTAAAGGGAGGAGACACACCTTCAATTTTGAGAGCTACCGTAGCATCTACTTCTACAAGTAAGTATTCTTGGATTATTGATTCGGGTGCATCCTTTCATATGACTCCTTGTTGATCATTCTCACCAAATACACTAAAAATGATTCTTATTCCTTTGTGAAAACGGCGGATGGTACTTCTCTTGAAATTGATTTTATTGGAAACCTTGACCTAGCTTTTGGATCCAAAACTTTAAAAGTACCTCAAGTAAGACACATTCCTAAATTAAGCTTAAATTTATTATCAGTTTCTCAAATAGCCGACCTAGGTTTTGATATAATCTTCTCACAATCCAAATGTTTGATACATGACCGAGTATCCAAGAAGACGATTGGGGAAGGTTTTAGAACAAAAGAAATCTACTACATAGACTTTTTGGACCTCTCAAGACCATCTTGCAATATCTCCAAAGAATGTGACATTCAAACTTGGCATCAAAGACTTGGACATTCCAATATAGAAAAAATGTCTCATCTTTCCTTCATGGAGAATTTTTGTCAAAAGAACTTTTATTATAATGATTGTATTAAGGCTAAAATGAAAGTCTTACCTTTTGATAATAGAAATTTTATTGCCCAAAAATCTTTTGATTTAGTGCATTCGGATGTGTGGGGACCTGCTCCCATTATGTCAAAAGGAGGATTGTTGTACTATGTTATCTTTATTGATGATTTTTCTAGGCATACTAAGGTTTACTTTCTCAAACACAAATCGGAGGTTTTCACAAACTTTAAGAATTTCTACAACATGATCTATACCCAATTTGGCACAAATATCAAAGTCTTTAGAAGTGATTCAGGAGGAGAATTTATGTCAAATGAATTTCAACAATTTCTAAAAGAAAAAGAGGTTGTTCATCAAAGATCTTGTCCTAACACTCCACAACAAAACGGAGTGGCCGAGCGTAAACATAGGCACATTATTGAAACTGCTAGAGCCCTTCTTTTATCTAAAAATGTTCCCAAAAACTTTTGGGCTGAGGCTGTTTTGACTTCAATCTATTTAATTAATAGAATGCCTACCAAACTTTTGAAACATATTTCTCCTTTTGAAAAACTCCACCATGTTAAACCTAATTACAATAGACTTAAAGTCTTTGGTTGCAAATGTTTTGTGTAAAGTAATAAAGACGATAAGCTTTCTTTCAAAGCTATTTGTTGTGTTTTTATTGAGTATTCCGAAACTTAACAGGGTTATAGATGTTATGATATGGAAAGAGATAAAGTTTATGTTTCTAGAAATGTGATCTTTTTAGAAAATGATGATGGTTTCAAAGATAACCCAAAAAACTAGAAGATTATACTTTTCTTTGGACTAATGATATTAATGATGATGATGATATTGATGATGACGAACCCGATAAAGTTGTAGAAGTGCCAATTGAAGAGGTCAACAATGATAATTCTACTAATATCATTCATCCAAAAGAGATCTTAGTTTATAGAAGAAGAGATCCCCAAAATCAAGAAACTAATCAATCTCTTCCTAGGAGATCGCAAAGGCACACTAGACCTCCTCAAAGATTTATCTCTTATGAGTCTTTTTCCCCAAAATTTCGAGTTCGTATTATGGCTCATCACTCTTTTTATGAGCCATCTTCTTACCTTGAAGCTAAGGAAGATCCCAATTGGATTGAAGTCATGGATCTTAAACTTAAAGCTCTTGAAAACAATGAGACTTGAGATACCAATGGGAAAAAAGACTATTGGTTGTAGATGGATCTATAAAATCAAAAGTAGAAGTGATGGAACTTTAGAAAGATATTAGGCCAGACTTGTTGCCAAGGGATATGCTAAAGAATATGAGATTGATTATGAAGAAACCTTTGCTCTTGTTGCTCGCATGACTTCTGTTAGAACTCTTATTGTCATTGCTTCTGTTAAACATTGGACTATTTTTCAAATGGATGTTAAAAATACTTTTCTAAATGGTCACCTACAGGAAGAAGTTTTCATGAGTGCTCCTCCTGGTTTTGATCTACCTCAAAACAAAGTTTTACGACTTAAGAAAGCCCTTTATGGTTTGAAACAAGCTCCCAAGGCCTGGTTTGACAAGTTTAGTAGTGTCATGTTTAATCAAGGTTTTCAATCTTGCTACTCTGATACTGCCATGTTTGTAAAAACTACATCCGTAGGTGTAATTGTTTTATTATTGTATGTTGATGATATGGTTATTACTGAGAGTGATGATGAAGGGATTACAGAGGTAAAACATTTTCTTAACAAATGCTTTCAAATGACTGATTTGGGAAGACTAACTTATTTTCTTAGAATTGAAGTTGCTTATAGCAAACATGGTTACTTTCTTTCTCAAATGAAGTTTGCCAGTGAATTAGTTGACAGAACAGGTATCTCAGATGACAAAGCTGTGGATACTCTAGAAGCACTGGGAGTAAAAATGAAAATTGATGATAGAGAGATATTTGAGAATCCCACTCCTTTTCGGCAAATAGTTGGCGCTCTCTCTTATCTCTCCATCACCAGACCTGAAATTGCTCATGCCGTACATGTGATAAGCCAATTTCAACAAAGACCCACCTCAGTGCACATGGGAGCGGCAATGCGGATTGTCCGTTATGTGAAAAATACTATCAACAAAGGACTATTTCTGTCTTCCTCTTCTACATTAAAGTTAGTTGCTTATATAGATGCTGATTGGGGTGGAGATCCCAATAATAGGCACTCCACCACTGGTTTTTGTGTGTTTTTAGGTGATTCCTTAATTTTTTGGTGATGTAAGAAACAACATAAGGTGTCACTATCATCAACAGAAGCTGAGTATCGTGCGATGGCAACTACAACAATGGAGATAGTGTGGCTGAGGAGCTTGCTGAAAGATATGGGAATTCATATCAAGGATCCGGTCAAGCTTTGTTGTGACAACAAAAGTTCAATTTATATTGCTAGCAATCACACATTTCATGAAAGAACGAAGCATATAGAGATGGACTGTCATTATGTTCGTGAAGAATTCCTTCAAAAGAACATTGATCTCTCCTACGTCTCTTTTGAATATCAACTAGGCGACTTTTTCACAAAGGCTCTTGCCGCTGCCAGATTTAATTTTCTCCTTAGCAAACTTTCGGTTATCACACCATAAGTTTGAGGGGGGTGTTAGAATATTAGATTGTATGCATTCTAAATGTATCTATATATATATATATATTTATATATATATATTACATATATTAGTTATCTAATATATGTCTTATATGTATACATATATATATGTTTTATATATATTTGGATATTAGGATACTTATGTAATTTTTTCCTTTTTTATGTATTTTTATTTTCCCCTTTTCCCCCCTTTTCTTTATCCTTATTCCCTAAAGGGAACTAGTCCCAACGGCTAGAATTCTAGCCGTTGGAACTAGTCCCAACGGTTGGCTCTCCTCTTTCTTTTGTTCTCTCCTCTATATATAGTGTAGGCTCCCCTCTCTTTTAACCTATGGCTTGTTAAGCCATTTCTTGTATTATTGTTGAAGATAAATACATGTTTTCTTTATCCTCTTGTTAGAAGACTCTTGTGTATTGCCTTGTTGAGTTAGTGGGAGATTCAAGAGTGATATTCTTGAAGTAGTTGCCTAAGTTTTGGGCCTGATTTACAGTTACCCTTGCTAGCATACCCGAGTAGTTAGGTGTCATCATGCATTCCGTGCATCAATTTCGCTCCTTAGTTGATTCCCTTGCTGAAATCAATCTGTGGTGTTTCATTGAATTCTGATATAACTTTGTATCTTTTTGGTCCATTTTGGTATTTTTCTATGCATTAATTTGTATTTTATGAACATGAGTAATGAATATATTGTTTGCTAATTTAAAATCCTCCTAGTGCTACATAGTTACCCATGTTTTCTGAAATTGCACTGCACTTGTACCAACACCCAGGTGATGCCACTCAAACAGCTCGTATTGATTTTCAAGAGCTAGAACAATTTAGTAGTTCCAGATAAACAGAAAAATATATGAATTTTGGAGTTTCAAACAGAAATTGGTTTCCTGATACTAAGGTTTGTTAGATCATTGAAAAAAGTTGAAATGTTTGTTTTCCCTGCCACATTTAAAGATGCAATATGTTGTTTGTAGGCCACATTTCATTACCAATCAATCATGAGTCTCTGGTACAGCGCATGGCCACATATTTATGCATCATTCTACCAGTGGAGTTGTCGTTACTCTTCAAGAAGTCATTCTTCTAGGGATAACAATAGAGAGAACCCCATTGAACCCATAGAACTTCATAAAAATGGGCTTCTAGCCCTATTAATTGTAAAAGAACACCAGCATTGCTAACTTAAGGGAACTTATCAACCCGACATGAATATCTAGTTAGACAACCTAATCTGAGAGGCCTGACACAGTGCCCACACCTGCCTCTACGACCGCCTGATGTCAACACCTTGAGCTTGTGAAGGATGACCATGGATTTTCTGAGTGCATGCTATAGAAGCAAACACTAACCCCATACTTATAAGAGAGAAAACTACAAGCTCTTAAAACATGAATACAAGAAAAGGTAAACAGAAATTTATCCACCGGATATAACTTAAAATCCCACCAACACTTACAAAAAAGGATGCAATCAGAGTTCACCAGTTCAGCAAGATCACTAATATTTCATTCCCAAATGAAATAACATGATCAGTTCTTGAGTAACATGGACCCTTCAAAAACGCTGACTTGGGTGTACATGTGACTCAGCTGTGGTTTGGGTGCAGCAAGTGGCATTTTGCATTGTTTTTCTTTGATTCCTTGATAGAATCACAGCTTGTTAACTTGTTAATTTTTTTTGTGACCCACACACTCACTCACAACACCCATGTTTTATGAGAAATGCACATATTCACCCACAAGCACTCCCCACACCTGTGTGACACAGATCAGTGCTTGTTGGGCTAGTAAGCGCTGAACTAAGTAAAATCAGTACTTCAAATGCACATACTTATATCCACACACACACACACACACACACACACACACACACACACACACATATATATATATATATATATATATATACACACAAAATCTCTCTCTCTCTCTCTCTCTCTATATATATATATATATATATATATATATATATACACACAAAATCTCTCTCTATATATATGTGTGTGTGTGTGTGTGTGTGTGCACGCTCACTGCACCCATGTCTTATGAGAAATGCACATCTTCACCCACAAGCACATCCCACACTTGTGTGACACAGATCAGTGCTTGTTGGGCAAGTAAGCGCTGAACTATGTAAAATCGGTACTTCAAATGCGCCAAATATACTGGTCAGAGAGCAGGAAAGTCTTTCCTGCTGTTGGTTGCTTCCATTCTGAACAAGCAAATAGCTTGACAACTCAAAAAGGAAAAGGGTAACTAAATTTCAAAATCATTCTTCACAAGCTCAAAAGAAACTTATATAAAATTCACTAATTTAGTAATTAGAAGACCAATTTGATAACATCTAATTGGAAGAAAACGTTAAATATACTTCAAAAAGAGCTCGAATAGAGAGCTCATGTGAAGGCACGAATCCCTAAACAAGTTAACATAGAATCTATCCACTGAGAGACAGGAAATTGCACTTTAAAGTGAGGAAAGTGGGGAAAGAAGGGAAGCCATGAATGTGCGACTAAATGTGTTCACTGACTGCATGTGTTGCACTTTATACAAGATCCAACATGCATAATTCAATGTGCATGCACAACTAGAAATGCCACTAACCTTTAGAAAACAAAAAAGATCATGCTTGAACTTAACATGCTATAAGATCAGCAAGGGCCAAAAGGAACTGAAAACTAAGGAACAAATTGATATCAGAATTATAGGGAAAATTTAAGCATGTAAACACAACTCTAATCATGCTTCCTTAGAGATTATATATTAAATGTCAAAGTCATTGGGACTAAACTTGAAAGGTAGATTATCCTTAATTCAATTCAAACCAGATTGTTAAATAGACAAAACCCTACTAGGCTACCACTACAACTTTTCAACCTTCACCTTATCAAAAAGAGCATATTGAAATATGGTAGCATACACCTACTACATGCACAGTCAGTTAAAAAACCACCGATGTTGCCTAGCAAGACAAGATCCTTCAAAGGAAAAAAGTCTGTTATGAGGCATCAATAACGCTACAAAATGAAGAAAAAGGTGCTTTCCTCTAACAACTGCAAGCATCATGTTTTTTTACCACTACAAAAAAACTAATTAATGCTATGCAACTAACACAGTGATTAGAATTCCTCACTCTAATTCTTGCAAGAAAAGCACCAGAAAATAAGAATGAAGGGAAAACAAGGAAAAAAAAGGGAACTCAGTAACAATAAAAAATTATGGCTTTATTAATCTGTAATTATAAACAAATGATTAAGGCCCTTTTTGTAAATCAAGCTCAAACAAGGCAAATACTTCAAAAATATCACTCTTGAATCTCCCACTAACTCAACAAAACAATACACAAGGGTCCTCTAACAAGAGGCTAAAGAAAACATGTATTGATCTTCAACAATAATACAAGATGTAGCTTAACAAGCCATCACCTAAAAAGAGGGGAATGCACAGAAGCAATGGCAATAAGAGTTCTAACAGAAGTCATGCGAGCAATAGGAGGAAATGTTTCTTCATAATCAATCTCATATTCTTGAGCATATCCCTTGGCAACAAGTCTGACCTTATATCTTTCTATGGTTTCATCACTTCTAGTTTTGATTTTATAGATCCATCTACAACCAATAGTCTTTTCTCCTGTTGGTAGAGACACAATATTCCAAGTCCCATTGTCTTCAAGAGCTTTTTGCTCAAGATTCATGGCTTCAATCCAATTGAGATCTTCCTTAGCTTCAAGGTAAGAAGATGACTCATAAAAAGAAAAAGACTCATACGAGATAAATCTTTGAGGAGGCCTGATGTGCCTTTGGGATCTCCTAGGAAGAAAAAGACTCATAAGAGATAAATCTTTGAGGAGGCCTGATGTGCCTTTGGGATCTCCTAGAAAGAGATTGATTAGTCTCTTGATTTTGGGGATCTCTTCTTCTATAAACTAAATCTCTTTTGGAGGAATGGTATGAGTAGGATTATCATTGTTGACTTCTTCAATTGGCACTTCTTCAACTTTATCGGGTTCATCATCATCAATATCATCATCATCATCATCAATATCATTAGTCCAAAGAAAAGTATAATCTTCTAGTTTCTTGAGTTCATCTTTGAAACCATCTTCATTTTCTAAAAAAGATCACATTTCTAGAAACATAAACTTTATCTCTTTAATATCATAACATCTATAACCCTTTTGAGATTCGAAATACCCAATAAAAACACAACCAATGGCTTTGGAAGAAAGTTTATCGTCTTTGTCACTTTAACACAAAACATTTGCAACCAAAGACTTTAAGTCTATTGTAATTAGGTTTAACATGGTGCAGTCTTTCAAAAGGAGAAATATGTTTCAAAAGTTTGGTAGACATTCTATTAATTAAATAGGTTGAAGTCAAAACAGCCTCAGCCCAAAAGTTTTTGGGGACATTTTTAGATAAAAGAAGAGCTCTAATAGTTTCAATAATGTCCATATGCTTACGCTCGGCCACTCCGTTTTGTTGTGGAGTGTTAGGACAAGATCTTGGATGAACAATGTCTTTTTCTTTTAGAAATTGTTGAAATTCATTTGACATAAATTCTCCTCCCAAATCACTTCTAAAGATTTTGATACTTGAGCTAAATTGAGTGTAGATCATGTTGTAAAAATTCTTAAAGTTTGTAAAATCCTCCGATTTGTGTTTTAGAAAGTAAACCCAAGTATGTCTAGAATAATCATCAATAAAGATCACATAGTACAATAATCCTCCTTTTGACATAATACGAGCCCCACACGTCCGAATGTACCAAATCAAAAGATTTTTGGGCAATAAAATTTCTATTATCAAAAGATAAGACTTTCATTTTTGCCTTAATACAATCATTACAATAAAAGTTCTTTTGACAAAACTTCTCCATAAAGGAAAGATGAGACATTTTTTCGGCCAGCCGTTGGGACTAGTTCCAATGGCTAGAAATCTAGCCGTTGGGACTAGTCCCCTTTAGGGAATAAAGAAAAAGAAAGAGTTTAAAAAAGGAGAAAGTAAAAATCCATAAAAAAGGAAAAATTACATAAGTATCCTAATATCCAAATATATATAAAATATATATATATATATATGTATACATATAAGACATATATTAGATAACTAATATATGTAATATATATATATATATATATACATTTAGAATGCATACAATCTAACATTCTAACTCCCTCCCTCAAACTTACGGTGTGATAACCGAAAGTTTGCTAAGGAGAAATTTAAATCTAGCAGCGGCAAGAGCCTTTGTGAAGAAGTCGCCTAGTTGATATTCAGAAGAAACATATGAGAGATCAATATTCTTTTGAAGGAATTCTTCACGAACATAATGACAGTTCATCTCTATATGCTTCGTTCTTTCGTGAAATGTGTGATTGCTAACAATACAAATTGCACTTTTGTTGTCACAGCAAAGCTTGACAGGATCATTGATATGAATTCCCATATCTTTCAGCAAGCGCTTGAGCCACACTATCTCCATTGTTGTAGTTGTCATTGCACGATACTCAGCTTTTGTTGATGATAGTGACACCTTATTTTGTTTCTTCAATCGTCAAGAAATTAAGGAATCACCTAAAAACACACAAAAACCAGTGGTGGAGTGCTTATTATTGGTCTCCACCCCAATCAACATCTATATAAGCAACTAATTCTACTAGAGAGGAGGAAGACAGAAATAGTCCTTTGTTGATAATGTTTTTCACATAACAGACAATCCGAGAAAACGTCAAAAATCTTGGGCATCCATTTGCGTGCACTCCCTTCCATCAGAAAACCGATCCCCACGAAGGAATAACTCCTCAGAAACATACCAACAAGACCTCTGGGGCTTACCTCGAGATCGTAGAAGCCTCAAGCAAGAGGTTTTGGAATAATCCCGGTCGATGAAGCAGCTGTCCCAGTTTCCTTGCACTATTAATGTGTAGCAACCAGGCAGACAAAGGAGAAGCTTGTAGAGAGAGAGAGAGAGAGAGCCGATAAAATGGAAATATATAGCAAAATTTGGGGACAAGAAGTCCCCTAAGTACATAAGCAAACCGCATAAACGAAATATAAGAAGAGAATATACAAGTTAGTATCACAATAAAACGTAATAAGAGAGGTGGAGAAAGAGTGGACAGACGAAACAGCAGAGTCACCCAGCATAAGACGAAGGACGGCGCCGTAGCCGAATAGCAAAGTGAACATCTCCCTGCACAAGGCGTGCCACAGACTCCGACGATGAGAAGGTGTTCCTGAATACCCTGTTGTTGCGCTCTTCCCAAATGCGCCACCAAGAAGAAATGAGCCATAACCTCCAAACATGACCCCAGGTAAAAGACAGGTGAGAAGAAGGACAAAAGAGGAAAAAAAGGTGAATGGATGGTGGGTTTGGGAGGTTGTTAACGAAGGAAGGCCATGCAGAGGTAAGGACACTATAGAAGAAAGGACAAGAGGTAAACAGGTGAACCTGAGACTCAGCCGCGGCGAGACAGAGGGGACATTGGTTAGCTAAACTAATACCAAGACGCTGTAGGTGGTCAAAAGTATTGATGTGACCAACAAGGAGAAGCCAGGCAAAAGCAACGGCACGAGGAGAGGGACCAGGGGACCAAAAAGACAGGGGTGGAAGCGACGCAACGGAAGAACCAAAGGAGGCCAAGTAACAAGAAGAAAAAGTGAATTCACGGGAAGACGAAAGAGGCCAGGAAGGGGGGCGAGCGGTGGGAGGTCTGCAAGGCGGAGGAAGGACAGAAAGCAGACCGCTCCAAAAGTGTGAAGGAGATGTGTGAGAGATGGAAATATTCCAATCACTAGGGGAAGACATGTCATATTTGGAACAAATGAAAAGGGAGATGAGAGAAAACTCAGTTGCCAGACGCCACCACCAAGAACATAAAGAGGACTCACACGCCCGACTAAGGTTGGTAATCCCAGCACCCCCAAGAAGACGCGGAAGGACAACCATATCCCAATGCGCAAGACAATCCGTAGGGCGATCACCATCCCAAATAAAATTACGAATGATCTTGTCAAACCTTCTCAGTACAACCGCAAGAGGTCGAAAGACCGCTAAAGCATGAAGTGTAATACGTCCTGGCAGGGAAAGCAGTTTTCCCTGCCAACAATGGAGGCGATCCGACAGCTTCTTCTGCACACCATCCCAAAAGGAGGGCGTAGGAGGCGACAATGTAATCTGAAGACCCAAGTAGTCTATGGGCAGGCCAGCAGCCTTACACCCAAAACAAGCTTCTGTAAGAAGCACCGTGGTCGGATCCGCGTGAATGAGAGAAAGGTGACACTTCGAGGAATTAATAGAAAGACGAGAGAGAGAGAGAGAGAGAGAGAGAGAGAGAGAGAGAGAGAGAGAGAGAGAGAGAGAGAGAGAGAGAGAGAGAGACGCTACTATTAAGAAGAGAACAATAAAGACAAGTACTTCTTCCTCTCACGAACAATAACGAGAGACGGACGTGGGAATTAGAGAACGTGATTTTTTCCACCTATATATATATATCACAAGAGAAAGTCGGGCGTAACGAGCGACAGCCTGTGAACGTATCTCACAAATGGTCGCTTGACCGTCCGATCGTCGTTGAATCAGACGATCGGACGTTACGGCCCTTTTACGCGTGAAAAAGGCCTCTCACTTTTCCCTCGACGGCCTTTGTTTGTTTCTATCTGGTGTCATTTATAAACAGACTTGTAAGTATTTTCCAGATTTTCTGTGCTCATCATTTCTATATAATTCCTATACGAACAAGGAATACGTTCACATTGCATAGAGAAAATACCGAATGTGCTTGGTATTGTGATAATCTGTTTCTGTTCAGGTTCTGGTTGTTCGATCACAAAACTAGCTTACTGATCAACATAAACCAAATTTTTTGGGAATAGATGGTAATTCGTTAGAATTTCTTTTCATCTTCAAGTTTCTCAAGAACAACACCCAGAAATGAAATTTTAATTTATTCGTTCATGTATTTAGGGCACTAAAAAAAAGGGCAACGAGACCGAAACTGTGAGTTCGATGAGGTGTGAGTTGGGTGATAGAGAACGGTGAGCCGGCGGACTGCAATATGAGAATCACAGGTACGGGCCGACTTGTGTATACGGAGGCGGTGCTTGAGCGTAGCGGGAGGGGAAACTTTGGCTGTTGGAGCCGCTGCGTGAGGGCGGGAATACAGTGGCGGTCGGGTGGGAACACGGTGGCGGTTGACGAGTGAGCTAGGCCGGCGGGTAGACGGTGGAGAGGGTCGCCGGCGTGAGGGCGGTGTGGAGGGGATGACACCCGACGGGAACAGAGAGAGTGTCGAGGGAGGAGGGAGAGGTCGTAACGTCCGGTCGTCTGATTAAACGACGGTCGAACGGTCGAGCGACCACTAGTGGGTCGCTTGTTACGCCCGACTTTCTCTAGTGTGATCGGTAAACATGAGTTCGAAAGGTAACAATTTAAATATGATATTTAAAATAATTTTTTTTTACAATCTGATATTATCAATATGATCCTAATGTAGAATATATATTAAACTGATCATTATTTAAGTTTTAATAATGTTTTTATAATAAGTGAAAATGAATGATTCTCATAGCATTGCATTTTGATAATAGAACAGTCAACATTTTTTATTAAACAACTTGCTTCAAAATAATTTTATATCAAAACAGCTTTTATTAATGTATTAAAATATTAATATTTTATTTTTAAAAAAATTAAAAGGTCTGGTATTTTAGTTCTGATTTAAGTGTTTGGTTTTTAACTATATATATATATATATATCTTTTTATTTTGTTCATCTTTTTATTAAACAGTCTTATGAACAATTTTTTTTTTGGGTTATGTGCCTAATGTGTGCACGACCACGGTTGTTCATGAGAGGTTATAAACACCTAAGCTGCCCTCTTATTTGACATGAAGTGTTGAAGGTGTCAAGCTAACTCCAGTTCAACTGGAACTCGCTTTCGTAACCTGAACTTTGTTTAATAAATGATTTAGAGTTTGAGCTTAAAAGTAGACTTGCTTAAATAAACAAGCTGAATTCGAGTGAAGGCAAAATCGGCTCGACTAAAATCATTTAAACTCTTCACAAGAGAATTTCTATAAAGAGCTTTACACTTAACATGGAAAAAGAAAAAGCTGGTTCAATGGGCGTCCTCGTTACCAGCAACAGGCATGTCCACAAGTCCCGCGGCTGCTTTTAATAATAAAAATAATTTTTTGTATAGATGGTTCGGTTAATCTCAAACCATGTCCTCGGCTAGGGTTTAATCAAGTCGAGTTTGAGCTTGCATAGTGCCAAGTTGGCTTGAACCATGGGTTCTGTGAGTTGAGCAGGGCTCGACTTAGCTCGCTCAGTTCGAACTCTGGTCATGAACACACCCAGTTGGCATGTCAATTATTTCCGTTCTTAGCCTTTGAGTGCGATTGCGTGCACATGGTCACCCCTTTCCCAGCCATGCTAAATTTTTGTTCCCCGGGCATGCAAGTTTGTTTCTATCGGATATTCACATATTCCGATGGAAAAGTCTGAACTTTCAATTCCATTTGTTTTGACTTTTGACTTTTTGAGAGCGACATATTTCAACTGCCTAACTAAAATTTAACCAAACATATATATATATATATATATATATATATAAAAGAGAGAACGGAAAATATACAAGCCAGACCGTTAGGTTAGGGACAAAAACCACATGCTTTGATTTTATACTAAAAATTATTTTAAATAAAATATAAACATCTTAATATATTTATAAAAAATGATTTAGGTAATGCTTTGATTCAAGTTGTTTTTATGAAAAATGTGGTTTTTTTATTATCAAAATGTTGATGCAATATGAACCGCTCACTTTTGGTTATTATAAAAATGCTACGAAATTACAAAAAATTATCAACTTAATATTTTGCATTAACTTATTCTTAAGATCATCGGCAAGGTTAAATTGCAAAAGAAAAAGGACACTTTAAACATCAAAATTAAAGCCGTCCAAATCTAATCGTCAGACTTTCCTAGGAAATAGGTGAATGGTGTAAAACCTTCTCTTTTGCCAATTCATGTGTGCACCGGGCTGGGATGACAACAGTCGTTTGGCTTTTCTGACCATAAACGTTGTGTTTTGCGAACGCAGCCATATATGTATACAAAATGTTCAAAACTGTAGAAGTGGGAAGCATAGTAAAAATTCAAAGTGCGGGTGGATGTTATGAACTCATAAAATTTAAATCCAATTTCAATTTTCAATCCTCTAACTTTCCATGTTTCAAACACTTTTGAAACGAGTTCGGGTATGTGGGAGGGTTGAAAACTCGAGAAGCTTTGCGGATGGAAAGAGCACAAAGAGCTGGAGTGATCAACGAGAGATTCAGTTGATCCAGGAAAGAGCTGGAGTGATCAACGGGAGATTCAGTTGATCCAGGAAAGAGCTGGAATGATCATCGAGAGGTTCAATTGATCCAGGAGATTGGAAGAGGGATTTTCATCATTCAAGCTACAGTGGATGGAGATCTTTCAGAATCTATGGTGGCAGTGGGTAGCGCTTGGAAAAAACAAGTTTATGGTGTTTCTCAAAAGATTGTTTCTTATCAAGGCCTCCTCTCAATCTGATCTACAGCCCATCCTCTAGCCAACGCGATGGAAAGTGAGGGGAAGGTTTTTGTTTCCCAATAATAAGCGAGAACTAGAAATGCCGATGAAGCGGTGGCAAGAGTCCCTCTGTGGATCCATTTCTGGAGCTTCCGCTACATATGTGGAATCACAGTTTTTGTAGCTGTCTGCCAGGCTTCTAGGCAGCAATTTTGTCGGCGGAAATGGCTTCACCAAGGCCAATAACAGATACGGGTTAGCTTGCCTGTTGATTTCTGTTCCACTTAAAAATCTTCACCTGCAAGTTCGATATGCCTTATGGATGGTGAGTCTATACTAGAGAAATTGATTGAGTATGAATTGAAGATGCATTTCTGAATGAGATGTGGTGCTTTGTTTCGTACTACATCAAAATGTTTGTCATGAAACTTGGTGATGCTCAGGCGAGGGAGGTTCCACCTAACAGTTGGACTTTCTGGCATCCAGGAACAAGAAGGCATGTATACTGACATAGAGAAATCAACTTCTATTGTCCATGGTGGAGGCAAGAACAGTTACCGGTGTGTTGCAGGGGACATCAAAAGTCAAAAAACAGATAACAAATGGGTATTGGTGGACGGGAGGAAGCAAATTGGGTAATATGTGCAGTGCTGTGTATGAATTTTTCATGTGTCATTTTATTCATGACAAAAAATGGACACATTTAATTCATGACAAAAAATGCCTATGATCAATAGAAAAAACAAAACTTTGTAGGAACAAAAAAGAATAAAGGGTATTTCTTTGAGTAGCAAAAAAAAAAATCTTTGTTTTTTTTTTTGTCATTCATAGCATTATCTCATACATCTTCTCTTATCGCATACATATTATCTCACACCTTTGTCATTATATCAT
Source organism: Nymphaea colorata (assembly GCF_008831285.2). NCBI lineage: Eukaryota > Viridiplantae > Streptophyta > Magnoliopsida > Nymphaeales > Nymphaeaceae > Nymphaea > Nymphaea colorata. The sequence goes on along the minus strand of NC_045141.1, from coordinate 1,094,385 downwards.
ACCCATTATCTCATACTATTGTCATTACCTCATACTCCTATCGTTACTTCATATACATCATTATCTCATACCATTTCTTGTCGTTATCTCAAATGCTACAGGTATGAGAGAATGACAAACGTTACATGTATAAGATAATGATTGAGGTATGAGATAACAATATAAGTATGATAATGACAGATGTATGAGATAATGACTATGAGACGTTATGGGTTCGTGATAATAATAGAGGGCATGAGATATGAGTATGAAATAAAGATATGAGTATGACAACGACAAAGGTATGAGATAATGACATAAGTATGATTATAAGAAGAGTTATGAAATAATGTGTATGAGATAATTAGGGTATGGAGTAATGACAAAGGTATGAGCTAGTGATAGAAGTATGAGAAAACAACATAGTTAAAAAATATTCGTTGTGCATATGCAATGTTCAAGCATTAAAATAAATATACATATTGGTAGTAAAATTCACATTCGGCGTACACTCATTATATACATAGAACAGCTTACAAAACTTGATCGGGGAATAGGCTTTTTGAAAGGGTAATGATTTGGAATGGGATGTATTCTAATGATACATTATTAGTATTAGTGCAGTATCTAGTATCTATAAAGAGTTAAAAGATGGGGAGGGATTAGGCCTGAACAATGAGCAGAGCAACTCGATCTTGAGTTCGAGCTCACTGAGCTCATATGTTGGCTGGGGGGGGGGGGGGGGGGGTTCAATGGCTTCTGCGGCCGGCCTACCAGTGGCCACAGAGGCACTAATGGGATCGAGAGGATACCGTTAATGGGAGCTGCTATGAAGAAGGAAACCTCTCTTTCGATGCAGGCTTGCGAGCAAGCTGATCCTGCCTCACCTCAGGACCATTTCCTCTCATCTCAGACAAAGGGTGGGAGAGCTCTTTCGGCAGGAAGGGGGAGTGAGGTTGGGGGAAGTTCTTTCTTAAAGTCATGGGCTGAGGTACACCCGAAGATTTTCATTCTAAGGGAGGACCTTGAGATAATGAAAAGACCATTCCGTTGGTGCGCCATTTGCTTCTTTGTTGGAGGTAACTCAAAGAGGAGTATGGAGTATTCCTTTGTGATGAACTTCACAAACTCTAGACTGAGGTAAGTAACCATCGGTTTTCTTTTCTTAGTAATGGTGCTTTCCTTATTCCAGTAGATAACTAACAAAAGCTTTCCTCGATTCTATGTACAGGGGCATGGAGATTAGGAGGAAGGACTATGTTGCTTAATGTAGAAGACTCAGTTGAACTCCCCTTTTGGATTGGGCTCCCAAGCCTTGCTACATACCTTTGGAATCATCACATCTAGGCGGTGGCGGCTGCTTTAGGAGGGTCACTCTTAAAGCTTGAGGTGTCGTTCAGAAACCCTTTCTCTAAAACTCTCATGCGAGCTGAGTATGTGTGTCTTCGGCTTGCTATTCCCTTCAAATTTCACCCCTAAATCTGCTGTGGAACTTTTCATGGGTGAAGAGAAACCTCTTCTCCAAGAAGTAGCAGACGAAGAAAGGGTAGTATTGTGCATCAAATGCGAAGTTAGTTCCCATTTCACCAAGAATTGCACGGGGTCTGTTCAGCAACCTCATGATTTCAATCTCCCAACATTTGTTGTCGCTGGCTGGATGGAAGTCATGATTCTTAAAGCTGCGTTTGATTGCAGAGATAAAACGAGAGGGAAGGGGGAAAACTGTACGGGCAGTGAAATTTCACCCGCCCGTACTCACGATGTATCAAACGGGGTGAACTTTCACCCGTTTTTCGTTAAAGCGAGTGGGTGAAAGTTCACCCGCTCAAAAGTCCGACCTCACATGTCCGACTTTTGAGCGGGTGAACTTTCACCCGCTCGACGGCTCCCGACCAGCCGATGCAGAGGGGGGAAAGGGAAAGGGAGAAGCAGAGGGGAAAGGGAGAAACAGAGGAGGAAGGCGGAAGCAGAGGTCCACTGCTCACCCGGACCACCACCGCCGCTCTGCCTCCAGCCATCGCCGTTGTCCTTCGAAGAAATTGAGGTACGCCCACCTCTCTCTCCCTATTCTGCATTCTCTCTTTTTCTATTCGTCTCTACGGTCCTTCAAATGCAATGGTTGTTTTCTTTATGTTTTTCCCTTCTTGCTGCTTCATGGGGACCTTGCAAGTTGAGGTTTTTGAAGCAGTGTCTTTATATTGTTCTTGGTTGGTGGCTCGTGATGATCCATGTCTTCAAATGAGTATCTTGATAATCGTTTGTCGGTGAAGAACCAAGCTTGGTTCGTCAAGGGAAATCCCTATTGCCAATGACAGATTGATGATAGGAAACCGTGATGGCTGTTGCAATTCGTCATTGAAAGCAATTGGTTGGGAAAAACTAATATAGAGGTTTCAATTGGTTTTGAATTCTTGAATTTGTTGGGAATAGAGCATAGCCCATTTTCATTGAGTTCTGAAAGTGATCCTAAATCACCAAGGGAACAACTATGGAAGCAGTTTGAGAAAGATTCACTGGCTAGTGGGGGTCTCTTTGCTACAGATGTTTGGAACGGAGGGGATCCCCAGCTGGAAACTGAAGGATCATTTTCCAGTGAGGGCGTTTCTCAATCAGATATAATGAGGGGCGAGGAGATAGAGACAGAGAACTTTCCTCTTCCTAGAGATCATCTTGAAAGCCAGACTAGCTTTGACTTGGATGAGGATTTTGAGCTTTCATTCATTGTACATGCTGCTGAAGCAGAGCATGACAAGGCAGTTGAAGCTCTGAAAAATAAAACTAGAGCGAAAGTAGTGGAGGATGAAGAGACTGAATTTTTGATGTGGGAATGGGGCTTGAATGAGAATGCCTTTTGTCTGAACAAGAGATGGTGGATTTGTGCGGTCTATGAATCCTGCCCTTTTTAAGAGTGCCAAAAACAATGGGTCACTGACCATGTGCGATGGATAAAATTGAAGCCCTTTCAATGGAGGGGCTAAAAATACAGTCTGGTATGTCAGATGATGATGAGTTATCAAACATAGGTGCTCAGTCAGTTGGAGAGATTTCAGCTTTAGAGGGGAGGGAATGTGAGCAAAAACAATGTGGGTATGTTAAAGGGTGTTGACATGAAGCTTTTATTCCTTCAATGATTTGTTTGTTTAAATAACTTGATGACTGATGACTTTGTTAATTTTATGTTTTGTTGGTATATAGAGAAATGCGAGTGTATCCACGTGAAAATGGAGAGAAAAACAAAAAAACCGCATCTTCCAACGGTTACTTAAAAAGTCTCTCTTTCATTTTACCCTGTGCAACAAACACGGTTAATTTTACCCTGCAAAAAACTTTCCTGCAATCAAACAGGGCCTCAAATCGGAAGAGGGTTAAATTTCATCCTGTTTTTTTTTTCCACAAAAATTTACCACGTTAAATTCTTCTTTGTAATCAAACGCAGCCTAAAAAGAACTTCTCATAGACATGACACAAGGGCAACCTCTCTTTTCACCCAACATCTTGTTGGTTACCTTTGTGGTAGGAAATAACTCAAGTGAATCAGGCGACTGGCAAAATGCCCTAGCTCTCCTTTGGGTCAGACTCCTTTGCAAGAAAAAGTGCATATTGATGGGGGAACCAGATAATTCTCTCTCTAAGAAGCAGACAAAGGGGAACAATCTCTCTTTAGTCCCCCACCAGTACTTATGTAGCTTCAATGGTGGAATCTGTACTTCTCAAAACCATAATCAGCTTCCTTAGTAGCCAAATAGTTGAAAAATCATAGTAAATCCAAGACAAGGAAGCAAGGAATTACAACTAATGTTAGATGTAGACCCTTCAAGGTAGATCAGCGAGGTGGAGACCATAGTCCAAGGGAAGTGAAAATAGGCAAGAAAGCCCTTGCAATAGCTTAATAATTTCCTCCCAGCTCAATGGGATGTGGTAGCTGCAGCGGTAGATCTGTTTTATGGAAAAGGGCTCCTCTGCCTTATCAAGCAATAGTGCAAAAGACAATGGGAGTACGTTTGAAGACAAGGATCAATGAGTATTTTGTCCCCCAGACAAGCATCTAAATATTCCTGCTTAGGAAGGTAATCAGAAGCTGTAGCATGACCTGAATGGAATGCAAATAGATATGAAAGAAGCCCTGACTGTGCACTTGTGGTCATCTCGATTGGCAGTGACTCACTCGGGTGAAGTTCATTCTGAGCAGTCGAGTGCTACTCCTTTTGTGCTTCCTTTTAAGTGACTGCCATGTGTATTCTTACATGGAACGTCTGAGGGACTATGCCATGTAGCAGCTAGGAGAGATCTCATTTTTACCTTCGAAGACCACTCTCCAGATATCTACTTTCTCATAGATTCTCTACTATCCTCTCAAAATTTTGATCTCTAGAAGCGCAACTTTAATCAACTCGCTTTTATTACTAATTTCAAACTGCGTTTTGATGTAGCTATGATCATTTGCTGCTAGAACCCTGCCATAGTCTCTATAAATGTCCTACAATTAGATCGAGCTTGGATCATTGTGAACTGTAGAAACCGGTGTATGGAGGTTTCTTTCTACCTGAATAGGGTCTACCTTTACATCAAATTGATGCTAAGGTGACAGGACTTCCACCACCTAAATGAGAGTATTCGTAATCTTACAGGCCCCATTTGTCTTATGGGGGACTTTAATGCCATGAGGGATACTAAGGACAAAACCAGCCACCCTCCAAACTGCCAAAGCTATGAGCTGTTCGGATTCTTTATTGGCCAACTTGTTCTCCGTGTTGTGGAAGATGCACAGCGAGACTGTACTTGGTGTAATTATCGGGCAGATGAAAGCTGAATTCTCTGCTGGCTAGATTGGGTTCTTGTGAATCATGCATGGGACAATCTTACTTTCCACCCAGCTTTCCTAAAAGAGCTTCCTACAAACATCCGATCACAATCCAGTAGTCCTTACCATACTTGAATCTCATTGGCAATCAAGCGGTGAAGGTTCGTTTAAAATTTCCTCATGCTGGACTTTACGAGATGGATGTAAATAGGTGGTCCAAAGAGTTTGGACAATTGAGACTAGGCGATGCCGCATGATAAACCTAATTCAGAAGATTCGGTCGACTAGGAGAGCTTTGTCCCATTGAAACTTGTCGGTGTTTGGACGAATGGATCATAAAATTGTTAACCTAAAGAATTAACTGCATTTGATCCAATCTATGCAATCGGTGAATTGGGGAGCTGACAAGGAACGTGAGTTCTTGTTAAGGAAAGAGTTGCAGCACGCTGTCCAAGAAAACTATCTATTTTGGAAGCAAAAGCCAAATATGATTGGCTAATGGAGGAGAACCGGAACAGCAAGTTCTTCCAAGCTTTGCCGAAAGCCAGATTTAAGAAGAATTTCATCTCTGAAATCTTTGTGGGTTCTATGACAGCATCAGATCCTGATAGCACTCTTCAGCTTTGTACTGACTATCTCGTAGAGTTTTCTGATCGTGGTTCTTCTAGTGGCATGATGATGGATGGCTGGGAAGAAGGTCCTTACGTTACTAAGGTTGAAGCTAAGATGTTGGTTTCTTCAAATCTTTTTAGGAGATTGTTAGCCCCGATGTGATGGATTCGATAGAGATTTCTTTACTACAGGTAGATGAGTTAAAAAGGTTAACAAATCACATCAGACTCTTATTCCTAAATTTCAAGGAGCATCCAATATCAAGGATTTTCAACCTATTGCACTATGTAACTCAATATATAAATTTATTACCAAAATGATGGTCAATCAGATGCATGGAAGCTTGGGGTGTATTTTAGGCAAGAACCTGGGTGCTTTCCTATCGGGGAGAAGGATTCACGAGCAAATTCTCCTTGCCCATGAGTTGATCCACAGTGGCGCACCCCTCTTCCTCAAGCTTGATTTATCTAAAGCGTATGACAAAGTTAATTTTGCGTTTCATAACTATGCTTTGTTGTGCCTCTGATTTTCTCCTTGTTGGGTTTGTAAAATCTTGACTTGTGTTGGAAGTATCTCCTTTGTTGTGCTCCTAAATGAAAGGAAAGGTAGTTTTTTCGGAGGTAAAAGAGGTCTACGTCACGGAGATCCCCTCTTCCCTTATTTTTCTCTCATTTTCATGGAAATGTTTATTAGGAAACTTAGGTATAAAAGGGACAGAGGGCGACTTCAAATCGCTAAGCCCCAAGGAGTATCTATGTTTCCAAATGCCTTTACTTATACTAATGACATCCTCTTGTTTTGTAATAAACAATGAGTCCTATTACATCTCAACCTTTTTACCCCTAAATAATTTTTTTTTTGTTAAAATGTAAAACATCAAGGTGCGACGATACAATGATTTAAATGGAGCTATGCACATCAAAAGATAATGGGGAGAACATTTCATTATATAGTAAATTCAGTTCTTACAAAATCACTTCATATTTCTCAATAGCACATATGGCAAAAATATCCCAAAAACACGTTTAACAAAAACAAGACATCGTGGAGACCAAAATGTGACGCGTCAACACCACAATAGACCCAAAATCTCTACAATAGGGTGTGAGTTGAGTCATATGATCAACCTGCTGTCTTGGGTCTGCCAAAACCTAAAAAAGTAAACAACAGAAAGGAAGCCTTCGCAGTATGACAACAGACCAATAAATCCCTGACCCTCTAAGGTAAGAGCTTAGATCTAGATATAATATTTACGAAAAACATATACACGAAGTCACATAACTTGTATGGCAATCTCTCACATATATCACAATATATAAGGACCATTCAATGACCACAATTAATACATTTAATAATCATATTCACTTCATTCACATTCGTTTCATTTACAATCATTTCATTTACATTTGCTTTAGTAAATTGACAACTCCTGTGGATGCAAAACACAAGCGCATGCACACCACGAGCGACTTATAGTTGAGGGACCATCACCGTGGTGGCCCGAAATGATACAGATCCGTTTACGCTGCAGCAGTAGAACAATCATCCATAGATGTGTGAATTCTAAGAAGAGTTGTTCAGCCTTCCCTAAGACAATAAGGTTGAGAAGACGGAAGCGCAACACTCCAAACACATCACACAACGATATCCTGGGGGCTTGCATCACCTGCGCTCCGAGCAGGCGAGACCAGTGGCGAGGGTGGGACATCTCTCAAACACATTGCCATGACCTACTGGCCCCATATCTATTATTCTTTATTAATTTACTATTATAAAAACATTTTTACAAAATGACTGGCTAACACACGAGGTTGGTTTACTTCACGAGTACACCCATACCTCAAGATATCTCCCTACGAGGGCTACACACACAGTCAGTACTTTTAGCTTCCACGCAATGCTCCAAATACATCACACAATGATATCTTGGGGGCTTGCATCACCTGCGCTCCGAGCAGGCGAGACCAGTGGCGAGGGTGTAACATCTCTCAAACACATTGCCATGACCTACTGACCTCATATCTATTATTCTTTATTAACTTATTATTATAAAAACACTTTTACAATGACTGGCTAGCACACGAGGTTGGTTCACTTCACGAGTACACTCATACCTCAAGATATCTCTCTACGAGGGCTACACACACAGTCAGTACTTTTAGCTACCCTTCATAACTTTACGAATACATCTACCATTCTAATTCATGTAATTGCAGTATGCCCATGGTAATGCACGAAAAACATTGCAACATTCACATTAATCCAACATATCAATCACATCTTATAAATTTGACTGAACCACAAAGAGTAGTCTCGATTCGTGATTGACTCATACTTGTCCTATGCAAATATCATTCTAAGATGCTTTCTAATGCGCAATAGGGGTCGATAAGATACTCAACTCGATACCCTGCCTAATCTGTCCTAGGCAATTATAATTGCTAGCATGCATATGTCATTGCATAGTAGATTAAACTTAAAAAACATTCAACTAATCTCATAATTATTCAATCACTTGCATACATTCATACAACACAACACAATTATAGGATCCAACGATCTTGAAAGGCACACATTCTAAATTTGGCCATAGGCTGGGATTTGCCTGGAACACCATCATACTCATCGCGCGTCGCCAAAATTCTCAAAATTTCCTCGAGCTTTGAATCTCGTCGTTCAATGTCTACTCGATATGCACAATGTACATGCAAAAATATTCAAGCGATAAGTTTTCTACTCGTTTCACATCACAATCTATACCAGCGAGAAATATAATCATTGAGGTATCGGTCATAACCTCAAGAGAGTGCCCACAGGTAGCATCGGTCCACAAAGCTATCCAATAGTTTTCTGTCTCAATGAGCAAGGTAGTATGTACATCAACGATAGCATACATCACGAGTTCGCTCAAACAGTTCTACACCTTCTCCACAACATCAAAATCTCTACTATGCTTCCTAGACGCTTTAAAAATTTACCTATCATTCTAAAAAGATAATTATATAACTTCTTAGGGAAAAAATCCAATAAATTAAACTCGTTTAGCCGTACTCACTTCGTTTTTAGTATCTTAGCTGTTGTAGTGTCCTCAGCAGCCACCTCAAGCACTTGACTGATCTCTAAGTGGCTAAAATTATATGCTGTCGCCACCTCCAATGCTTTCAATTTACTGTTAATGCTTTCAATTTACTGCTATTAGACGTGTTCTTCAAGCTACAATCCGATCAAACAACATATTTACTAAATATGGTGAAAATGAGTGAAAAAGATGTCAAAAGAGGGGTCTGTCGTTTGAAGAGGGCATTCAGCTGTGAAGGAGGTGGTTCGGCTGATTATGACATACAGTGCTCGGCTCATGAGAGTGACGGTGAGAGTGGGAGATGCTGCAAGTGAGAGAGGTTGGCAGTAGAGAGAGAGAGTGCGGATAGAGGGACGAGAGAGTTGAGAAGGAGGAAGAGAGTGCGAGAGAGAAGGGAATAAGCAGAGAGAATGTGAGAAAAACAAAAACGAGAGGGTGAGAGCTGGCGGGAGAGAGAGGGATCGAACGAAGAGAACTCGAACAGAGAGGGAGACATAAAATGGCGAGAGGAGGAAGGAGAAGAAAGAAGAGACAGGGAGAGACGGACAATGCTCACTTGTGCGCTGCCACCGCCCCTCACCTCAGCCACTGCTGCACTATCCTCTTCCTCTGGTTTCTCTGCATCGTGCGAACCAGTAGGGGTTGGCATGAAAAGAGGTTATAATAGCCAAAGAAGTCTATTATAACCTCTTTCATGCCAATCCCTAGGTTCTAACCATTTGCAAGGAAAACCACTGCAACAATCTACTCTCCCTTGCTCCAAAAAGCGGAGAAAAAGTTAAGTGGGTGGAAGAGGGATGCTCTCATACACGGGCCGAATTTACTTGATTAACAGTGTGCTGCTCCACATTGTCAACTTTTGGGTTAGAGCTTTCAAACTCCTAGAGAGCATCCTCCAAATACTTGAGTTGACACTGAAGAGTACCACCACCCTCATCTATTGAGTTGGAAAATGTTGTGCAACCTAGTAGAGGAAGGAGGTGTTGGTATCACAGACATTGACACTCTCTCTCATGCCATGAGGATATATTGGGGGTTTCAAGCTTATTGCAGAAAATCTATATAGGCAGCTTTGCTAAAAAGCAAATACCTCAGACGAAATAGTTTGTGGTTTCCTAAGCCAACTACACATTAATCGGCCTTTTAGAAAGCTATTGTCGGGACCTGGTCTGAAGTCAGCCACTTGGTCCATTGGAAACTCGAGAATGGACAAAGTACCAACTTTTGGTTTGACTCATGGAGATGGGATATCCTCAACACGCTTTTTAATGAAGGTGATTTTGGAACCATAGAATGTCATTAAGACAAATCTGTGAATGAATTTAGTTGAGCTAGGGCACAGATTGCTTCAGATGTTAGTGTACCTTGGATCAGATTAGCTATTGATGACATGCAGCTCAGCTAGAACCCTGATGTGTTGTGTGAGATGATACTGATGCTCTCATTTTATCTTGTAAAGGCGAGCTGGAACACCCATCTTTGGTCCTTGAAGGCTCCACGTAGTGCAGCTTGGTTCAGCCTGCTTGCTGCACATAATCGGCTGCTCACTCTCGGCAGATGCAAAAAAGTAGGGTATAATGCTAGGAAAAGAAGAGACAACTCCCCATCTGTTCTTAAAGTGTACCTGAACTAGGAAATTATGGAAATGGCTTAGCCAAAGGTTCGGCATAGGAATACCGATGGGTGATGATATCATAACCACTATACTCGAACGAAAGGAGAGTAGCTACAGACAAGGCTGGAAGTCTGAGGTATGGAAGATGACACTCCCTATGGTTATTGGCTGTGTTTGGAAAATCCATAATAGGGTTAGACGTGGTGATAGCACTCCCCCTTCCGTTCAAGTCGCCCAGGGAGTTTGGAAACATCTACAGCTCGTATGAGAAGCTATTCTTCAAGAGCCATGTGCATTTGCAGGCCAATCTGTGGTTTGCCATAGGTATTGATGCAGATGTTGGTAATTCCTCTCCTTTTAGATGGTCTGTGTTCATATTGCTATTCTGCAATAGACAAATTGTCTCAAAATTTACTTATGGAATTTTTAACCATGCTAATGGCGTTGCTGACGTTGGCCTAGAATCGCAATGCTATTGCAATTTTCAAAGCTGGTTAGCTTTGTTTGGATGACATCATCTTCAAAGCTCGTGAGTTAAACCATGGAATTACTTTTCTGATTGGCCCAAAAATGTGGCGTAACAAGATCATGCAGGTGTTGGATCACCCTTCAGATGCTCGAATTAGTAACTCAAGTGTTTTCTACTGAAGTCATTTCTATTTTGTTGAAGCCTTGTCCCTTGGGGACAAAGCTGTGGTGGAACACATTTCCCTGAAGAATCCCGTTGTTCCCATATTCGTTTTTGGTTTTGGTTTTGGTTTTGTATATGTAATTTTTTGTCAGTATGATTAGGACCTCGCCCCAGCAGGCTTTGCAGTAGAATCTTAGAAACCCTCTCTCGCCCTCTCTTGCGTGAGGGTTTCAAAACCATCTCTCAAGTAAGAGGTTCACCGTTTAGAAACCATCGTTTGAGAAAGGGTTTCAGTGTGTTTTAGAAACCTTCATTCGAGCGAGGGTCTCTCAAACCTCAAAAGCCATCATTCAAGCGAGTGTTTCTAAAAACCTGAGAAACCATCGCTCGAACAAGGGTTTCAGTATTTCAGAAACCCTCACTCAAGCGAGGGTTTCTGAATCTGAAATCTCAAGTGAGCAAGGGTTTCTAATTCTAAAACCTCAAAAAACTCAGTGAAGGTTTCTCAGAACCCTCTCCATGATCAAGGAAAATTGAAACCGAGGATTCCTTTTTTAGAACTTTTTTAAATTTGGATTTTTCCTCATCCTCCACATGACATACCAACTTCAGCCTCCCACTTCCATGTGACGGTTATAGCTGGATTCAAGCGCACTTTCCTATCCTGCATCCCTCCACGCATCAACTGATGATTGAAGATGCCTGCCATCTTCCTCCGTAGCAGCAACAAAATCCTTTAAATGAGTTAATCAAGCTCACGAGTTGATGTCTCGCTTCAACAAGGTCTAGTCTAACCCAATCTAATATCATGCAGCTCTTTTCGAGCTAACAAAACAGGAGTTGAGCAGAGGTCCAGCTGGCCGAGCTTGGGCTTGACTTAATCCTTTGCAGGCCTTGGAGGGATTCCTTAGAGCAGATTAACTCAAGGGAGGGGTCAGATTTTTCCTCTATGTTGATCAGCAGTTGGAAGGTGGCAATGTTATAAAGTCTTGGGGTGTATAGGTGGTGACAATATCTATGCAACTCCCATGGTGGTACATTCGAGCATGAAAAGGGTTCTTCAATCCAAAGAAGTTGGAAGTTTCAGGAAAAAAGGTGGCGATAAAGGCTACTTACAGAATAAATTGAATTTTGGCTAAGGTAAAATAGTGGATGTCTTTTGAATGACTGGGGAAAAGTTGCAAGGTGGAGATGACATGATTAACAAGGAATACGATCCACCATGAGGGGGGAAGTGGTTGGGGTTGGTGGGGGGCTGCTGAACAAGATTGCTGGTTGGAATGTGAGAGGGTTGACCGATAAGGCAACCCAAAGAAATTTCTTTAATTTGTTCAAACCCATAATTTTGAAATTTTCTTTTTGCTGGACGCAATGTCAACTGAAGAAAGTTTGAAGTTTTTGTAGTCAATATGTGGAATACAAAGTATTGATTTTGATCCTAACTAGGCCAAGGTTGTAGCTAGATGGAAAAGCAATGAGTTTCACGTGACTGGTCGTAGTACAAAATTTTTTTGGATCAACTTCTCTTTTAAAGTTGTGGGGCGAGGAAGGAGCTTTGTCATGGTCAGGTGTGCACAGATTTCAAAATCAAAAGAGGCAGCTTGTGATGGTAGGAGCTACTCTAATCTAATAAGTCAGTGTTAGTGAGGCAAGAACCTACGTGTATGGCAGATAGAAAACTGTCAAGTATTATACAACATACTAATGTCCTAATAGTATGTAACACCCTATATAGTTGTATATATATATATATATATATATATATATATATATATATATATATATATATATATATATATATATATATATATATATATATGAAGAGGAAGTCATCTAGGTTCCTCAATTTCTATCTCTTCTCTTCTCCTTCACGTTCTCTCAACACTTTGTCTTAATAGGCCGCTCTACTATGGCATGGTATCAAAGCTTTTCTGAATTTGTGAAAAGATGAATTTAGAAGGGAATAGCATACATGATCGACCAGTTTCTCAAGAACCCGTATAACATAAAACAATTATGTGGGAACCAAATCTATCAATAAAGATACTTTGGTCGAAAGCAGCCAGTCTATTCTTCTGTGGCAAATCAAAGATCGGATATGTTATAGGTAAAATTTCAACATCAACCAAAGATAATCATTCTTTCGATGAATGGGTAGCCAATGACAAATTCCTCATGATTTGGTTACTCAACTCAATGGAGCTAATCGCAGCTGAAGGATCTCTATTCATAGATTCATTCAAGGAGATTTGGGACTCCCAAACCGAGATTTTATGGTGAAAAACACAAAGCTTGACTAAAGATAATAAACCATTCCAGCTTATTTGAGCAGTTTGATAGTTATGTGGGGTGAACTCTCTCCCAATATCGACCTAGTACGTCCAACCTTGTCACCTTACACCAGCATAGTAAAGAAGTCAATCCTCAAGATCTTGGTTGTCCTTGGAAAGGAGTTTGATGCTGGAACTTACATGGAAAACCCTCTTAAGATGTCAGAAGCAAGCAGCTCAAGAAACACCAGCTCAATTCAAGAAAATCTGATAGAACTTGCTAGGCTGTTGAAGCAGGTTGCTCAATCAAACTTAGTTGTCACCACACCAGCATCTATGTCTGCTCATCCATCTGAAATAATTGGTAAGTGGCGTGCCCTTACTACCTTGCCAAGTCCCACCGCATGGATAGTTGACAGTGGAGCTATTGAGCACATTACAAGTGACACAACTAAACGGTTAAACATGACATGAGTCACAAAAACTAGTATACAAATGCTAGATGGTTCCGTGACGCCTGCCAGAAGGGTTGGAAAACTGTGTTTGATAATAGTTTTAAAGATGGCAACTGAACTTCATGTTCAGAATTTTACTATCAGTCTACTTTTCGTTAGCAAGCTAACTAAAGAGTTTGATTGCAACATTATATTTTCCAAGAAGTTAATTCTGGAGGATTCAGTGTCCAAGAGAAAGACTGGTGAAGGCATCAAACAAGATGGACTTTACTTCATCAATTTGAAGACTGCTACTGCTTTTCGTGTGGCTAAGAATAAGGAGTCAACCTACCTATGGTATTGTAGGATCGGGTATCCATCAGAAAGATTGTTCCAAGCTATGTTTTGAGTTTTTCTTCGAATTTCCAAGTTTGTGAGCATGCAGCTATGCCAAGATGTCAAGAAAACCATTTCCCAAGTCTGAAATAAGAAGGCAAGAGTGGTCTGATCTAATACACGCTGATGTATAGGGACCATCTCCCAAACTATCAAACTTCAAATTTCAATATTTTTTTCTGTTAATAGATGACAAATCTTGCATCTTGGGTGTACTTTCTTAACAAGAAAACTGAAGTCTGTGACTACATCGTGCAATTCTACATGATTGAAGTTCAGTAACCATATAAAGGCTTTCAAATTTGATAACCCGGGGGGGTGGGGGGGAATCGACACGCATTGAACATCGCTAAGGCACTTCTATTTCACATGAATGTTGGAGAAGATTTTTTGCCAGAAACTATAGCCACCTCCTGCTACTTAATCGACAGGACAACAAGCTACAAGTTGAAAACCAGGAACCGGTTTGAAGTGGAATACGATAGAAAACCAGCTCTTGAACACCTACGCATGTTTGGGTCCTCCTGCTTTATGCACGTCCAAGGTAAAAACACAAACAAATTCCAAAAGAGGGAAATTTAGGCACGTTTTGTAAAGTTACTCTTCCAAAAAATATGCTATAAATGCTCTAATTCGAGCTCTAAAAAATTTTACATTTCAAGAGGTGTTAGTGTACTGAGCTTACCATATTTCACAACAAATGAGAAGCACCGTTCGAACCAGGATGAGTGCATACAAAAAGTGTTGCAGCCACTACCAACGACTGAAATTAGTGTGAAATTAAAAAAAAAAAACAAAAGATGTACACCAGGTATAAATACAAAGTAGTACAAGGCAAAAAAATACACATCAATTTCAATCACTAGAACAACCTCAACGACAACTTAGGAGCAGCAGAACTATCAACTTAACACACATAGTCAAGATGTGCATCAATAAATTTCAGCTGCAAACTCAGTCAAGAACTATGTCACCAGAGTGTGGGGTGCCGGTGCCGCGGGTGCGGGTGTCGGCAGGGCACATCTCAAAAATGATTGGTGCGGCGGTGCGGGAAGATTATTTATTATTATTATTATTAATTTATAATAATAATATATATAACAAAATTATCTTTAAACCACAAAATTATTAAATATCAAAATCAAAATTGTAATTTTCCTCATTCCTTTCTTTCTTAATAAGAAGGTTAGGTTTGGGGTCGGAGGAATGGGGTGAAGCACTCTGTTGTTCAGTAACGAGGGTTATTCCTATAACAATTTTGGTTTTGGGTAAATCGAATTGGATCCAAATCCAAATCAAGACCCAAACTCTATCACTCGCCGGACCATTTCATAAAAACTTCAAAATTTTGATGTAAAAACTTCAAAATTTTGACATTTGAGTGAGAAGAGCTCCGTTTTTAGTCCTGTATCAATCAAATCTTAGACAATAAAGTAACATATAATGTTTCCGTTCCCCATTGTTGTAAATCGGTTGTTGTAAACCTCGACGGGCTGGAAGAGCTCAAACGACGGGCCAGAAGAGCTTACCTTTTGAGACACTTTTGTTCGGATGAACTTGGTTTGGATCTGGTTTCAACCCGAAACCAGAACCAAACGTACCACTCTGCCGCACCCTGACATAGGTCAAGAAAACGTACCACTCTGCCGCACCCTGGTGACATAGGTCAAGAAAAAGTCCATTTAGAAGGTCATTTAGGGAGACCATACCTCCTGCTCGGCTCAAAGACTGCTATACCTATTACACTAATGGATCACGTAAGTAGTCAGTTTTACATGGTATTGAATTGAAAAAATTATTTAGATTCTCACAAATCATATTTGGCGAAGTTGTACTCAAACCATGAGCCAAAAAATGCCTGACAGTCACATAAATAGTGCTCAGCAATGAAAGAAGAACTAGATGTGTCAGAAAGGAATAGAATCTGGAATATAACCAGTAGGGATGTCAACTGATCGAATTCGGATCAGATATACCTTTTATCATATTCGATTTTTTGGATATTCATATATTCGGATTCGAATTAAGATTCAAATTCGGATGCAAATTTTTGTATACCATATTCAAATCCGAATTTAAAATCTACATCCGAATTCGATCCGAATCCGATTTTTAGTTATACTTGAATCCGGTTCGAATCTGAATTTTAATATCTGAATCCAATTTGAATCCAATTTTTAAGTTATACCTAAATCTGATCCGAATCTGCATATCTAACTCTGTTAGACGGAAAAGATGGAAAAGAAAAAAAAAAGAAAGGAATTCCGAAGTGCTTTCTGTGCATAACATATTTCAGGTTCATGCCAACAAGAGAGTGGCTCGGTGAGTTCAAAATCCAAAAAGAGGTTGTGCTGATATCCACACATAGGAGAGTGCGTTAATCTTCCATACCTGTAATAAGCGAAGGATAGTGTTCTTCAACATTTGACCCTGAATATCATGTGCCTGAGACAAGGATATTTACGAGCTGCCAGAATCAGCTAGAAAAGTAGAAAGAACAGACGTAAAGTGGACAAATCATCCAGACTAACACAGATGCATCTAGAAATTGCCCCAATTCACCAATCGTTAATGCAATTAAATAAGACCTGAGAAATTTCCACTCAGCAAACGAAAGGACTTCCATTTGTCTAGTTATTGTGGACCTACTGGCGCGAGGAACTGATTGATTTTGCCTAAACATTGAGACTACCGTATTGTTTCTGTTATATATGGAAACAATATGTGCCATTGAGACTGCGGGTTATACAATTCCATAATATATGCATACAGCAAGTGCAGCTCATTTGGAAGCTACATCGTGCCTGCAGGCACATCCTCTCAGTAATGAAGACTAGCGGCTAGCACAACTTTGGGCTCTGGTTGGGAGCCTTGCATTTAGATGAAAATACGGCCTCCATGTATTGGCAATGCGTCATTTTCAAATTTATGGAATTGTATAACCTGAAAGCAGTTTGGAGCTCCCTTCTATTTTCGGGCAGCTTCAGTTGTGTAAACCAAGCAATGCTACCAATGACAACATATGCAGGGTGGTGTTGGAATACGGTCTCTTCACATCTCTTGGTTAATAGAGCCAATGGAGGCTGTGGAGAGAATCACGAATATAGCAGCCATTGAAGGGGTGCATTTCCGGCAGATTGGGTATGATCTATGCAACTTGAAGATGAAGGCGATTGGGGTAAAACATAAGAACGAAAAACACAAAAAGGAAAAATCAAATGAGACACATGAGGAATCAGGAGGAAAAGGGAGTGGGAAAGAGTTTGGTTACCGTTAGTGCTACTGATAGGCAAAAGGTTGAGAGGGAGCTGTAGTTGCTCTCTAGAGGGAGCTGTAGTTGCTCTCTAGAAAATCGCTATGTGCTGCAACGATTGCAATCAAACCAGGATTTTGAAGCTCCAAGTCGTCTCTCGGAGAATGAGGCTCGCCCCTGCAGAATCATATTCTTTCCATTGTCAATGGGACTGCCCACGAACTCAATATATATTTTTTTGCTTTCCTTTCTTGATAAAATCAAATAAAGAAAAAATTCATGGGAGAGAGGAAGAGAAAGATGAAAGGGGTTTCTTTAGCATTGAAGAATGATAGAGGATGCAAACAAAAGTATAACAAAATCAAATGAAAAAACTGTGTCCGTGCGTGAGAGAGAGAGGGGGAGAAGAAAACAGGGGAAGAATGGCAAGGGTTACCAAGATTTTTTTTGTTCGTTCCACCGCACTGACAATGGGCTCTCGTCGAACAGGTTCTTCTTCGGTGCAGGGAAAGAAGAACATCGAGATGTTCTTCCTTCTTTTTCTGTTGGGCCGTAGGGAAGAAGAAACGACACCCAAAAACGATTGTTTTTACAACCAAACAAAATGGACAGGAAAAAACTATGGTTTTTTAACTTGGTCCAACCTACTTTAAATATAAAATTATTATTTTATTATTATTATTATTATTATTAATTTATTATATATAATAGAATAAGCATGTATATATTATTATTACAATTTAGTTATTAATGTATATAACATATTTAAATAATTATATTCTATACAAAAATATCAAAACAACATATATTATATAAGTAATTTAGTAATATCACATTCTAATTGGGCTCTGGTGTGAGTAGGAGCCGCACCCATATCCAGTGTGCGCCCGACTAATACAGCTTTCAGCCACATTAGTACCTTTGCTAGACACAGTTTTAGGCATATACAAATTATATTGTTAATATCATCAACTCTTGGCAAAAAAAAAAAAAAAGAACCATGTGCAAGCCTCGCTACTATAACATCCCCACGCTGCATGAACCATCTAAGTTGGCTATAATATTGCAACTTAATTAGAATCAAGCAGTTAGATGACACACACCATGATCAACAAAATAGTAACTCTCTCTACCTCACTCTGAGCAACAACACAATAAAGAAGCTCGTGATGTTCATGATCAGGCCAATCAATATTTGATATTTGCAAGCACCAAAAGCTCCAAGGCAAGCTGCTTGTCCATAGCTTTCCCTTCTTTCTCTCTCAGTTTTGGCAACTTCTTCCGCATCTCATTCATCACTTGGGATCTTGCCTACATGTTAACCTCCAATTCCTAAAGGAGTGTTTGATACATAAGAATCGGTGGAATTTGGGAATAAAAATTCTCATTTTTAGAAAAACTGGAATAGCTTAATCAAACACAGCATTTTGATTCCAAAAATTTTGGTTCAATTCTGGAATCCAAATACTGGAATCAAAATCCGACCCAAGGGTGTTTGATTTTGATTCCGGAAACAGAATTCCATCAATGGGTTGTTCAACGCATCGAGATAACTAAAGCTCGACTCGAACTCGCTTGATAAGCTTGACTCGAACTTGACTTGTTTATTAAATGAGTTGAGTTTGAGTTAAGAAATGAACTCGATAACCTAACTGAGTCGAGCTCGAGTTAAGTGGGCTCGGCTCGGTTAAACTCGGTTAAGCTCGAGAAAGAAACTATATAAAATACATCTCATAAAATAGAAAGTAGATTGCTAAATGGGTATACACATGACTGGTATGTGGGAGGGTCCATGTTCAAGTTTATATGCTGTCTCTTGCTCAACTCAGCTGGAACTCTCTCATGAACACGACTGGTATATTCTCTTTCTCATTCATCAATCCCACCCATTAGCTTTTTCCCTTTCTCCTCCATTCCCGCCCATTAGGAGTTCAAGTGCAGAGTCATCAACTCTTCAGCAGCAGCTTACAGCAGGTATGTGAAGATCTTCCCTGCCCTTGCTCTCTCTCTCTCTCTCTCTCGTTTGCTCTGTCAAGGGATTGACGAGAGGTGGTGTTCTCCATCCTTTCTCTATTTTCCCTGCCCTTGTCTCCTGAATCTTCCCTGCCATTGTGAATCTTCTCTGCCTGTGATATTTTCTCAGTGATGGCCGACACACAGAGGGGCTAATCCGGCAGCCCCTTCATTCTTCCGATGGGAGGTGCATGTCGACCATTGTTGACGCACAAAAGTTTGCTTAATTTTTTTTATACTGTCTTAGAATTATGTACATCTTGATTTCATTGGTTGTTTCTTGTGCAGGATTTCTGAAGATGATCTCTCAGAGTTTAGTAGGACTTGAGCTTTGAATCTTGTAATTTCAAGTTCAGGTATATATATTTTGCACCGTCGAGATTTTGCATATGACATCTAACAATAAGGTTGGCATGAATGAATCTGCTGATGAACTGCATATCTTAAAAATAGATTAAATCTGCGTAACTTAAAGACATTCTTAATTACTTCTATAAAATCTTCGTTCCTCTCTTTCACTGTCTAAATTCACATGTATTGATTGAGGTTGATCCGGCTATTACTAAGCCAAACAAAAAGTGAAATGGAATTTATCAAAAAGAATTAGCACTTGCATTTCTACTGTTCACAGCCTCTGTCAGGCCGAGTTTGTTTTCTGCTCAGGGAATTCATTTCTATTGTTGGTTCCAATATTTATAATCTGCTAGTCTTTAAATGTATAATTTACTATATACATATATGTAATGTATATAAGTGTGTGTGTGGGGTTATTGGCAGAATTTTTTTTGTGAAATTCTGTCATGATTGGAGATATTCATATGATGAAATAGTTAACTGACTTATTTAGCTTAGTTTTTTGGCCATCTTAGATTGCATGAATGCATACTTCATTTTGCATGAGAACTCAAAAATGTATAATCTGCTTAAGAAATTTCAGAAATAAATTTATAAATATTGTGCTGGTTGGTGAAAGCATGCCTCATTTGCTTCTCAATGACTTCATTTTTCATCCTTTCAGCTATGTTTTTCTTTTACATTTTTTTGCTGTTAATTTCCTTTTTGCTTCAAATTCACTTGTGAAGGGACTTCTAATTTTGTTACCAGTTTATTGTCCACTTTCCAAGATATTTTAAAGACATGTTGCTTCTCATTTCTGCATCCCTATTGTCTCATGCTTTCTGTACCTACTGTGGAAATTTGGTATTAACTCAAAAAGGATGAACTCCAAATTCCCACATTATCTCTTTATCCCAGCCTATTTATTAAATTTTTCTATTGGCTTTTAGGGAGATAGCTAGAGGAGTAAGGACTCCTCATTATCCACAAGGATAGACTAATCAGAACAGCCAACCATGCTGTCCATAGTTTTATGTCATAGAAGAGGCAGAACCAGTTGCCAGAGGCCTACATTGTGAGGTAGGCACTTGCGAACCCTCTTTAAAATGGACCTACCATGTTTAATATATTTCTTGAATTTACTTTAGTGCTTCTCTTCCTTTATTGAGGTGGAGCCCGAAATTTTGTAAAGACTTCCATGGGACAAAATTTCGGGCTCCACCATCCAAGGATCCAGAACATGTTGTAGTGGATGTTTCTCATCCAGAACATGTTGTTACAATGGATATCAAACATGTAATGTCTATGCTTTTACTAGGTACATATATGCTTGCGAAAATGGACAACTGGATGTGAACTAGGATACAAGAAGATGGAACGCATGAACTGGACATCATTATAGTGTCCTTGGGTAAGCGACAACATGCGTGAATTTTTGCTAGAATCATAGGGAAAAGCTGTTAATGCTTTAGGAGGAAGAATGAACTCGCCAAGCCCTTGGAACAAATGTCAAAGGAAGGAAGAAATGCAACATATTTTACTTCTGGCCAATGCTCAATCTTTTGGGCTTAATGGACTTCTGTCATAACCTATATTATATTGATGTGAATGTATACTCCAGTGTCATGTTGTAGTTCTGAAAAAATTCAGAGAGCAATGAGGTGCTTCAGAAGCACATCATGGTCACAACACATGGTTCGAGGTGAAGAGTGGTACTGTCATGTTCATAGCACATGCTATGCTTCAAAAGCGCCTGTTCTGCATGGAGTGGAAAAACCATAGGAGGTTGTCTATGTTCAACCTAGACAACAACTCATAGAAAGTGATCCAAGTGTAAATTTTGAGTATTCTAGTCGTTTTTGTTGTCTCAGGGTGCACGTTTATGGGGGTGTGTGTTAGTTTTTGTGTATTCCAGCTGTTTTTGTTGTTGGATTTGTAAATTGTAACGGAGTTGTGCTTTTAAATTGGCAGTAGCAGTTTATTTGAATTCAAACGGGCTCCCAATTCCAAAATTTTCATTCCATTTTAATCAAACAAAGAATTTTCTATTATGGAATTATCATTCTAAGTTATCAAACACAGATGGAATTGCAATGAAAATTCCATTTCCATTTTTTAGGTGGAATTTTGACTATGGAACTTTCACTCCAAAATCAAAATTCCAGACTAATCAAATGCCGCCTAAAGGACATAGACGAAACAAATGCCAAAAGCACCACTGCATGATCCAAAAACTAAGAAAACATCCATCAAATATTCGAATGAAGCAACACGTTTGAAATAATGAACCAAAAACATATGTGCCCCAACAATTTCATTATCAAATTTACAACACAACTGCATGTGATAACCAATAATAAAAAATTGCGCTTGTTACTGTCAAAAAGTGGTAGCTAGATAGTTTCTTGGTCTTGCATGGACATATAAGCAAATATAATGTAACAAATGAGTACATGAACCAGCTGCATATAAAAACTGACATTTCATGTATGCTTGAGACTTATGCAATTAATATATGTAACATGGTGTACTTCATTCAAGATTTCTGAGAAGGCACCTACCTGGAAATAATTCTATTTGTTTATCTACCAAATAGTGATAATAAAGCAAAAGAAGGAGTATTTTTTAATCAAGGGCCACTAACAAAGTCAAAACCTATGTGGAACTAATGTCATGGTGTCATATCCCCTTCTGCCCATTTATTCCACCAATACACATACATTTTTATAGAGGCTCAGTTGACAAAAGGAAAGCAATATTTTACATCACTTGATAATGTAGAAAAAAGTCAGATCTCACATTTCCAAGTTAAAAGCAAGTTTAGTGACAAAAAATTTGAGTCAGGTCAATGTACCTACCTTTTCATGAAAGATTGCAATCATATAGTGAGGATCAATCATTACTTTGGGGAGTTTGAAATTTGTTGAGAAACATTTCAACCTGATACTGAGGCTTGACCATCTCTACCTTTTTTATTATGAAAGGTGTCTACCTTCCATTTGCCTTGACAAAGCAAGATTCTCATGAATTCGTGACTTTGATTTAACTTGGTGACTGCATTTGTATCATAGCACCTCAACCAAAAAACTTTCTGCTTGTACAAATTCGGCACTTACAAGTGCTGCAGGATCTTTTGGAATGAAAGCTTGCACACTATACACCTGAACTGAACCATCTTTAAGTTCCTCCCGTACGCCTGCATCATTTTGAGGGAACAAAACTAAGTGACCACCAGAAATTCACCAATTCCACGCTGCTGGACCTCTTTCTCAGATAGTAACGTTCGGACGAGTACCCTCGCCTGCAAAGAGTTTCTTCAAACAAGCCACCCGTGTCGTCCCAATGGGTTCCTCCGTCTTCCCAGCGCCAACCTGGCAAATGGGCATTATCGCCTCCTTGCTCATTGGGTGTACATGGCAAAACGCGCAGTGAATTAGAGAAAATATCATCTAGGTCTTCCCAGACAGATCGTTTTGTATGATAAGGGTCGAACAATACAGAGAATACCGCAGCTACGAGTTCTATTTTCTGATCAAGTTGCTTTCAATAGTCACCAGAGTTCATTGTTGATCGGCATGTAAAGAGAGAGAGAGTCCTGTCCCTGCGCTGTATATGAGGTGCATGCAGCATCAGACCCCTTTTGCTCATTTCATGGTTTTATTCATCGAAACCTCAAATTTTCCCTTCTGTATTATTATCACCATCATTATTACTACATTTGAAGATGCCCGCACAAGGGCAAATTTTTCTTCTTTCTTTTCCTTTTGCGTTTTTTGACAGACAATACCTATATTACAAGGGCATCAATCTTCTGTGCCTAAAGAACCATAAAAATGTGCAGAAAATAAAAATTCCGCATGCACCAGTGATCAATAAAACCCACTTGCATGCCTCTGGTTCATCAAATAGTGATATCGAGAAATTCATGCCAAAGATTCCTACTACTACCCCAAAGATTGCAACAACAAATGTCGCAGTTGTAAGCAGCAATTCAAACTGAATCAACTGTTTCCGCACATTGTCCTGCATCAGACCAGTAACAATATGAAATTATTTTGTGGCAGTAATACCAAAGTTTGACAAAGGCAAATTAGTATGCTAGCAGTGCCAAGCAGATGTTGACAACTTGGAATATCGAATTAGTTCTGTCCTCCAATCTAGTGATAAAGCAACCAGAAGGCACCTCATCGGTTTATTAATTAGCAAAGATGTTACCTGGCACATCCGGCTACACTATCCACAGGAATGCAATTTTCAAGAATGATGCATGACTATGTTCCTGCGTGAAGGGTAACTGGTGGACCTTTTCTTGCATTCTATACAGCTCTATGCCATCTCAAAAATAAAGGGAGAATAGTGCTAACCAATTGTATATTGATGAAGTCCTCTGTATCATCTATATATTCCTTGAGCTGTAAAGATTAAAGTCATTTAGGAATTTTAGCAAGAACGATGTTAAGGTCAGCCAACATGAAAAGGATAGAAATCTTGTTTGGGTTGTGTACCGATGTTAGCTTGTTGAGGGTGCTGTCAATGACAACGAAGTAGGCTTCCAGTAACATTTCCAATTCCTCAATGTTTTCCGTGGCACTTTCTGACTCTTCATGCTCTCGTGTCTACTTCTAGCTATGCTTAGGCTCTTCTCAAGTCTCTGGGTTTCTGTAGGAGAAGAAACAGGGGAAACAGGAGCAGAAACCGACATTCCAGCTCCTATAGAGCTGTAACCGGCTATAGATTGATCACCATCAATAGCAGATTCCACTCGCAGCTTTTTCTCTGTCAGATATATTTCAGCCATGTCACCATCATCATCCATAAGTTGTTCAATCTCATCCCTGACCTGTAAGAAATGAAACTCACAATGAAATAAAAGTGGATGAGAGTGAACATAAGATAAAGTAACAAAAGAAGTACCTTCTGAACCCTCCGGGTCAAAGCAACAAGTCTGCTCTTCAACCGACGCACTCGTTCCAAATTTAAGGTACTTATTTTAGAGGTCAGTTCATCCAACAAAGGACATGCCTCTATCTCTAGATCTGCAGCCTTTTTGGGGCCAAAAAAAATTCCCTTATTAAAGAGTTAGCTGTGGAAAATGACCAACAATTATAAAGAGAATGTCTACAGATTCAAACTTGGAGTACAATAATCAAATTAAGGCTTTGGAAAGCTGCCAAATTTCAGTAGAATGACAAAATCAATCGAAAATGTCCTAGAAAAAGTGAGATGAATATGAGATGATTTCAGAAAGATATTGAGGGTCAGAACCGCTCAGTTTCTGGATAGGTTAGACTGATCTTGTGACAAACAAATAATCGAACATAGGCTCCTCTTGTTTAGCTAAATTTGTTTGGCCAAGCTACAAGAGGAGGGACCCAACATCTCCATACACAATACATGCATGGAATCAAAAGTATCTTTTCTGCCATGTAAGTAAGATTTATGATGGAACCATTTTTTATGGAACAAGATACAGAAATCCTTATTATGTCATTTATCAGATTTGCTATGGATAAACTCAACATGAATATGTGTTCTACCTAACAATAAATTTCTGTTGACCGTGATGAGAAAACCAATTCAGTTTGTTCAAGATGGAGACAAAAACAAAAATTTTGAACTATGATGGGCAAATGAGACTGAGTTGTTTGAGAGGAATAGGCTTCAGAACTGCTACAGAATAAAAGAACTTTGAGAATAAAGAGGAGTCAAAGCCATATACAATGGTCTCAGCTGACTTTTCCTGAACTTGGAAGAGGTCAATGACAGCATCTCCTGAAGCTGAAGATATGCTAGAACTACAAGCTATATCAGAACATCCCTTTGAAAGATATGTAAGAGCTACAAGACTGACCATGACGCCCGACTACGCTTTTATTGATGACTTTGGTCAAATATGTCCAGACAGGTGATCAGGTATATGCACAGAGATTGACTTAAGATATGCAGACAAAATAGCTTTGGTTGGATAACTGGATCTACGTGGGTTAATGCCTAAGGATGGTATCATCACATCCTATGGCCTGAATTGTAATCAGCACTAAGCAGCACTGCCATTATAATACAGTTTTGACATCGAACACTTGCCATAGGTATGAGGTAGGAAGGAACAAAACTGCTTTCTCAGTCTTGGCCTAAAGAAGGACATCAGGCAGGTTTTAGTGGCTTTATTTCATGGCCAGTAAAGTAGGTTGGAAAGAGTATCCAATGCAGTAAACAAACTTCACTGCTTAACGTAGGTGATCAGATCACTGGTTATTTCTCACCAGCAGAGTGGAGATGCAGGTTTTAACTCATAGCCTTTCTTCCAACTGAACTCGTTTCATCAGAAGAAGGTGCAGTTAAGCTTGTCACAAAAAGCTTTCATAGTCTTGGTCTTCAATGTTATCGCACATGCTAGTCTGAGAAGTCCAATATTGGAAGATCTCAGATATGTCTGACTGATCTGGGTGTGAGATTGGGGTCCCAAAATCATTCTTCATTTTGTTCTTTGGGTTGACACAGGCAACTCCTTGGACTAATCTAATCTAGCATTTTCATAGTTCATGTTGAAGCATGTCAAATGGGTTTCAGGACCGGGTCTGGATCCATACCCGATCCATCGTGTAGCCCATGTGAAGCCTTACGTAAGGGTTGTAACCCTAATTTTGAGAAGTTAATGAAATCTTAAGAGAGAGAGAGTCTGGTCCGTATCATAAGGGAGGACCGATTTTAAAAAGAAGCACAAAAAACAATGTTTTATCCGTTTTGTCCCCGTATCATAAGATACGGGGGTGTATCAGCCACATCGTACAGTACAGCCTTTGTATCGCATGATGCGGATGATACACCTATGATCCACAGGCATATCGTGTGTTGTATGCGTATCGCATAGGTTTCTCAAACCTATATACGATACGTATTGTCCGATATGGATAACACTCAACACTTTCTTTACCTCATGCAGATGCAACATTTTGTTTTAGAGATAAGACACATTTTAATATTGTTGGGAGCAATTTCTTAAGAAAAAATTTGAGAAACTCTCACATCATAGGACACCACATTTCCATAACATAACTACATCTCATAGCACTTATAAATTGTTGGGTCATTGGGAACCTAGCAACTAATTGGACAAATAGATGCTTATCGTTCTGGCCAATGATCAGTTGACAGGTCCATGACTATCAAGTTGGCTGGAGCATAATCTATGGACCACTTGATCGACTAAGTTGAGCAGTCCTCACCAATCACACCATTTAACCATTTTTTCGGTCTTTATTTGTCAATTTAGAAGTCAAGTACGTGTTGTTTAAGACCACAAAACGACTAGCTGGTCCAAGCGAATTCAAGTTGAATGACTAAAACCAATGTACCCGTATTGGTGGGACCAACAAATACGCCATACCATAACGTATGACAACAGTTTCATAAATGTGCCGGAAATTCAGGTTAATGTTAAAAGTTCAAAATAAATTAAAAAACAGAAAAGATAAAGAAAAAAATGTTTTCCATTAAAAACATGTTCCACATAAATATAGACTTATGGGAATAAACATCCATTAACATAACATACTCATAATGTTACAAGTAATAACACATTAAGAAATAACTTTAAAGTTTTATGCAACACAAGATGAAATTATTTAAGCAAATAAAAAATGAAAACAATCAAATATCATCTATTTATTGTTCATCATCTAATTATAACACTTGCACATGATTTTCTACCAATCATTTTCCTCACCTTTGTGACCATTGTCAGGTAGGATTGTTGAAATTTGATGCCATATCTTCACAAAACACTAAATCTACAGTAATCTTTACAGAACAACCGAAATCTACAGTAAAAGTGATAAATTTTATACATTTTGTGAAAGAAATCAGGAATCTCTTTCTTCAACCGCAAGTCAATCTCCCACACTCAGATCTTGAAATCGATGTTTTCTACCTTAAACCCATAAGAGTGCCCTTTCAACAACTATAGTCACTTTGTCATTAGCTAATTAGTTACCTTACGAAGCTTATTTAGGTACATTTGTTATAAACTAGCTGATTAGCATTGTTCACTTACATCCTTTCGGTGCACATCTCTACTTGGCTTGCTTAGTTATGGTATTGCTGACCAAGGATAGAACTCCCTGCATCGTCCTTGTGGAGTCAATTAAGATGCAGGTATAAAAGACATAATGGCCCTACCCAACCACTTGTTACTGAACAATGATATATATATATATATATATATATATATATATAACACAAACAAGATGTACTTTCACCATGCTATAGATAAATTAACCTGAAGTACATGATAATGAAAAAATGATCACCTCCTTTGTAACAGGATCTTCTTCAGTGGCATGGAAATTCAGATCCCGATCAAAATGATGATCTGTAAAGGCTCCCTAAAATAGAAGACAGAGTAAAAAAGGATATCAATCACAAGATAAACAAAATCAGTCGTCCAAAGTAAGTATACTTTCCATGCCAAAAAGTCGCATACCTTCCTGAGCATCTTTTTATGAAATGGACCTTTTAACTCCATATGAAGCCGAAGCATGTCATTGTTTGATGGTCCAGGGAAGAGGACCTTTCCTGTATATAGCTCGTACAAGCAGCAGCCAACTGACCATATGTCCAAAGCATGGTCATACGGCAAACCAAGAACTGCAGTTTCAAGAAACCAGTCAATAATAACCCTCACATCACGATTCAGAAGCATACACATCACACAAAGAAGTACCTGAATTTGCACACACAACAGATTTTCAAAGTTGCAGTAAAAACAACTAATGAATAGAGATACAACCATACTTGAACAGAACCAAACGGAGGACTTACAGAACAGAGATACAACTATGGTGTAATCTCATTCTTCCCAGCAAACATAGCATTACCAAAATCGCAAAGTTTCAGCACATTTTTGGCCTCATTCACCTGAAAAAGAAACAGAAGCACTGAACAATTGAGGACAGAAAATATATAGTTAATTTTCCTTTTTTCTTAGACTTAAGGAAGACAATGCATCACGTAGCTAAGAATTCTCATGAAGAACTGCAACAAGCAATTTTTAATAAATCCAGAAACTGCATAATGTAAACTCACGTTTTTTTTTTCTTCAATATGCTCATTATAGAAAGTTTGCATTAAATATGATCGATAAAGAAGCTTCAAGTCATCCACTTTTCCATCCATCTTGTTTACCACCTAAAACAAAAAAAAATAGTAGTGACCAGAAATTGCACACTAAGAAAACCACCAGATTCAACAATGGGCCAGGCTTAATCACTTGTCCCATATGATATGCATCTCTTGAGACAAACAAAATAAAATTCGTCACACTCAACATGAGTTGACTAGGTTCGAGGAGTTTTATCAATTCCATGAATGGACTAATGGTTTGGTAATGGAATGGCCAACATCTTTCAAGGCCAAAGGGGATTGGGAATGAAATGACAAACATATTTCAAGAACAAAGGAGATTGGTTAGTTCCTCCTATGACTAGAGATGTCAAGTTTTTAGTTTGAAATAGTTAAAAAACGATCAATTTAACTAATAAGCATGACTGCTCGTGTTGTGCAAATAATATGGCCTTCATTTACACATAGCACCTACCGTACAAGCATTAGGATTCATTTCGCGTCGATGTTGTCAAATCTCTAGAAGGGATGCCTTTCAAGTTCCAAAATATGAACATAAAGGAATCATCCTCAGCATCTTAGGTAATAAAAAATAGGAGAAGATATTGACCCTAGGACCGCACATCTACCAAAGATTTTCACATTCAATTCCTGCGAGTTCAGCATTCATGTCTTTCATCTCTTGGCAGACACCTTTTGTTTTTTTTTTTCCTCCTTTTCTTTCTTTCTTTCTTTTGCATTCAGCTTTTGCCTTTAATTTTTTTTTTTCCTTGATTCTTTTTTTTTAGGCCGACCTTCACCTTTGAGGGAATACCTCACCACCCCAGAGGATACTACGAAGCTCCACCGCTTTGGTGGTTATGTGTAGCTTTATCGCATATCCAACCCGCTTCACCTTGTGGGTTTTCGATGAGCCAAAGGTTCATAAGTCATTATCTTCGTGGTATAGACATAAATCACCTATATGCCTACCGGGTACTCCTGATTACTGACCCAGAGGAACGACCACACAAGTCTTGAGCCAATCTCTCAACTCTCATTTTGCTACCTGCCAAAATCTTACAAAGGATTTTGGCTTCTCTCTCAAGATATCTTCCTGCTAAATCCTTGCAAATGCTTGATTACCGGAGTTAATAGCATTTCCTAGTCTCGACTTTCTCAACTTCCCAGGACCTTTCATTCCTACTCATATTCAAGATCTTTTCAATTTTCCTCTTCTATTGTTTGGCAACAAAAATTTCAAATTTTATCCTTTTGCTCAAGGAGGTACTAAGAATAAAGAAAAGCCACATCATTGTGTGAGAAGACACATTTAAAATGTTTTCAAGCAAAATTCAAAATTATCACTTTTACAAAAATTCTTAACATCAAATGGTATATCACCAAGAGGAAGGAATTCTACTCTAAAGAAGAGGGTGAATGCAAAATAGCATAGGTTGGTTGGGTAAAAAAATGAACTCCACCAACTCTCCTAGGGACTTCTATACGAAAGGTTGGTTTAATAGTGACGATTTTCCATAAATGTTTGAGTCCTCAACTGATTGAAAGTTTTACAAATGGTTTAGGTTAAGCTCTTATCTTTCCCCAAAGGAGGATAAACCAATCCTATGTGGTGGGTTTTGTAAAATCATCAAGTGCATGATAATGACAACTATGGGATTGGACTCTGTTAGACTCTAAATGTACGACTATCCAACAAAGTTTGATCAGTCTTGTGCCCTGGTTACATGATTATAAACTTCAATTTCACAAGCTAATTGAAGTCCATTGTCAAAAAAAAAAAAAACAAAACATAAAGTTTCTGAAAGGCAAAAGAATACCAAAGTACAAAATGCTCAGGTTTATAATAATCAAGAAACTCCAGTGCTTGCCAAAAAATCGTCATGAAATGTAACCAATAGAAAAGAAAAACGAAATCAAAGTATGAATTTAGTGTGAACTGTCTCCCAAAATTATTCAAAAATAGCCAAATTCAAAAGCACTTAGAGTGATGATGTATGTGGAACAAAATACTTACACAATAACAAACTAATCAGAGAGAAATTGGCCTGCAGCCTACTTAGCAGCAGAAAACAACAGAAACAGCATCAGTGATGAACTATCATATCATGAGGCCTACAGGAAAGGATTTAGGAAAAGAGCAGCAATCTTCAACAATTGCATTACAGATGCATTGTTTCTGTTGACGGATCTTGATGTATGGGTCTGGGTCTAGACCCGATCCATTGGGTCTTAGTTTGGGCATACTTATACCATTGTAAACCCTAATCTTGTGTGTTAATGAAGTTTCTAAGAGAGAGAGAGTTTGGTGGCTAGTGGGCACCAGACCTCCTTACCTGTGGTTTTTTTCCCTCTAGTTGAGGGTTTTTCCATGTTACATCTGTGTTCGATCTTTGGTTCTTGTGCGTCTATTATTTCTACATAGTATCAGAGCTAGCGAGCTTGAAAAATTTATTTTTTTAGGGTTGTGAAGTTCCAACCCTAGACCATCTGCTGCTGCCGTCACTGCTCCTGCCGTCGCCACCGCCGCCCGCCTGCATCGCCTGAGACCCTCTGCGTCGCCCGTATCTGCCACTGCCCTCTACCCCTCCGCCGCTGCCATCTGTTGTCGCTGCTCCTCCGCCGCTGCCCTTTGCCGCATGTGCCCTAGTTGTGCAATCGTTCTGCTCCAGGGCCATCGTTCTTTCGTTCTTTTTTTTTCCAGCATCGCCCGACCAGGCTCCAGCGCCGTCCGACCAGATCCCAGCGTCTCTGCATCATCTACTGGTGCCCTCTGAGCCGCCTGACTTGATCGTTGCTATTGGTGACTCTAAGGTGTGTTGTTCTCAGGGGCTGCCGCTACTGTGTGTCTCTGATAGTCAGCAATTTGTAGTTGGTGATCATGGCCGACTTGTCTTCCTCCTCCACAGTCCATACCGATCAGCCTGATGTTGGGACCATGAGAACTGATAATGTACCAGTTCAAGTTACCACCATTCGGCTTGCTAAGGAGAATTATCTACGATGGTCTGCTGCAATTACTATAGGGATCGCTGGTCGAGGACGAATTGCCTATGTGAATGGGAGAAAGGTCGAACCTGCTGTGGATAGTATGGCTTGGGATACATGGTTTCTTGAGGACAACCAGGTAAAAACGTGGATTGTTAATTCAGTGTCTTCAGATATTCAACCCCCCATTCTTCGTAAGAAGACTACGATGGATATGTGGATTATTTTGGAGCAGATGTATGGTCAAAAGAAAAGAAATGTTCGTGTATATCAACTAATGAAGGAAGTGTATGCTCTGCGACAAGGGGATCTCTCGGTCGCAGATTTCTATGCAGCATTAAAATCTAAGTGGGAGGATCTTGACTACCATTCTGATCTTACATGGAGTTCTCCTCAAGACCAGATGCAGTATATGGCCAAGGAATGGAAGAATAGGGTATTCCTTTTCTTAGTTGGACTGAACGATGAATTTGAAAATATAAGGAGTCATATTCTTAACTCTGAGGAACCATTCAGTATTGAAGATGTTTATTCTCGTGTTGAAGCTGAAGAGCAAATGAGACTGATCACAAGTGGGAGAAAGGAGGATCCCATGTCTCATAATGAACAGTCTGCCTTCGTTAGCCATGTCTTGATGGGAACTACCCGTTCTTCCCGTAGCTGTATGAGCTGAGGAGACTCATCACAAGTGGGAGAAAGGAGGGTCCCATGTCTCACAATGAACGGTCTGCCTTCGTTAGCCGTGTCTTTATGGGAACTACCCGTTCTTCCCGTAAATGTACTCACTGCAAGAAACTTTGTCATACTGTGGACTTTTGTTGGGACCTGCATCTAGAGAAGAAGAATAGTAGGGGGCGGTCTCCTAGTGGGAAGAAGCCTATTTCGAATGCAACGAATCCCAGTGATAGTAAAGTTTCTATTTCTACAGAACAAATTCGTGAGTTGCATGCTTATTTGAGCCAAATTGATGTTGGTCAGGCAGACACATCAGATGAGGTGAAGGTTAATCAGGCACTGGCTGTTTCAGGTGAACAAGGTACTTCTTGCATGGGAGAGTGAATTGTTGATAGCGGTGCCACTCATCACATGACTGGCAACCCCAAACTCTTTCATGACTACAAGCTATCATCGGGAAAGGAACGTGTGTCCCTTGCCGATGGCTTCTTTACCTCTGTGGCAGGGAAAGGGAGTCTTTCTTTGTTGAACAATTTTTTAGTGCATGGTGCATTGCATGTTCCCCATCTTCCCTTAAATCTTTTATCTGTTAGCAAGATTACCAAAGAACTCAACTGTGAACTTATATTTTCTGAAAAACGTTGTGTTTTGCAGGACTCGGTGATAGGAAAGAAGATTGGGATTGGTTTGGTGTCTAATGGGTTATATCGGCTTCCTATACGCGTTGCCACAGCCCTTATGTCAGCAGTCAGCAGGACAGAGAACAAGAAGGAAGAGTGTCGTCAGTGATTTTTATATTGGCATGAACGCCTTGGTCATCTCCCTTTTGGGATTTTGAAACAATTGTTCCCCGAATTATGTTCCAGTTTAAACATTTCCATGTTATCTTGTGATGTGTGTCAGTTTGCGAAGCATGATAGAGCTTCATATCAAATTTCAAATAGTCGTGCTAATAAAGCTTTCTCCTTGATTCATTCTGATGTGTGGGGGCCTTCAGGCATTCATTCTCGTGGTAGTTTTCAGTACTTTATGACTTTCATAGATGACTATTCCAGATGTACTTTTGTTTATCTGTTGAAAGACCGTAGCGAAGTGCCTTATATTATAGAAACCTTCATCCTCCTAGTGGAAAACTAGTATGGTGAGTCTGTCAAGACATTCCGGTCTGATAATGCTCGTGAGTATATGTGTCTCACTGTCAAGGAATTCCTTCTAAAGAGGGGGATTGTTCATGAGACATCATGTAGTTATACTCCTCCTCAAAATAGAGTTGCTGAGAGAAAAACCGTCAGTTACTAAATGTTACCAGAGCTTTACTGTTTCAAAGAAATATTCCAAAATATTATTGGGGAGATGCAGTCATTACTAGTGCCTATTTGATTAATCGCATGCCTAGTCGAGTTCTAAATGGTCGTACACCCTACTCCATGCTTCCAGGGAGTAGCCAACCTTTTCACCTCCCTCCTCGAGTCTTTGGATGTGTGTGTTTCATTCATAATCACAGCCCGAATGTAAAAAAAACTTGACCCCAAATCAATTAAGGGAATATTTCTTGGGTATTCTCCTACTCAAAAGGGGTATAAATGTCTAGATCTCACTACTGGTCGTGTTCACATTACCAAGGATGTTACATTCTTGGAACATGTCTCTTATTTTGGTGAGAATTCTCTTCAGGGGGAGAAGTCAATGTCTAAGGAAGAGTATTCTCCAAGTCAGAACATTCAGTTTACAGATTTTCTGGATTACAGGCGTGAAAAGAATCCATCTGTCTATGTGCTTCAAAAAGAAGAAGATGAGACGTCTATTGAGGTACAGGAACAGGGAAAGGAGAGAGAGTGTCCTATGGAAATAGAGAAAGAATGCAATCGTCTGTTTGGGCAGGTGTACTCTAGGAGGAGAGTTTGTACTGACAAGGTGATTGATAGTGAGAAGCTCACTCTGAATCCCAATCCTACTTCTTCCTTGGATGACCCAAATCATGCTCAGAAGCAACCTGTTGAGAGAGAAAGTCAGACAGGAAATGAAAATGAGGATCTTCCCATTGCCCTGAGAAATGGTGTCAGGTCATGTACCCAACACCCTATTGGTAACTTTGTATCTTATTCTAGATTGATCACTGACTACAAATGTTTTGTATCCTCCTTGTCTTTGGCTGTAATTCCCAGGAGTGTTACAGAGGCTCAGAGTAACCCCAAGTGGACACATGCTATGCAAGAAGAGATGGAGGCCTTAGACAGAAATCAGACATGGGAGGTGGTAGAGATGCTTGAAGCAGCTCATTTGGTGGGGTCAAAGTGGGTCTACACCATTAAGTACAAACCAGATGAGAACATTGAGAGGTACAAAGCACGTCTGGTGGCCAAGGGGTTCAGTCAGAAATATTGGATCAACTACTTAGAGACGTTTGCCCTAGTTGCGAAGATGAAGACTGTTAGAGTTATTATTTCTTTGGCGGTACTGAAGGGTTGGAAGATGTGCCAACTCGATGTTAAAAATGTCTTTTTCAACGGAGATCTCAAAGAAGAAGTATATATGTGTATGCCCCCGGGTTTGGAGAAACCTGGAAAATGCTGTAAACTGAAGAAGGCTTTGTATGGGCTCAAACAGTCTCCCCGAGCATGGTTTCAACATCTCAGACTTGTTATGAATAAGCATGGTTACAAACAAGGAAATGGAGATCATACTCTCTTTGTAAAGAGGATAGAGGGTAAAGTTACTCTACTGCTGGTTTATGTTGATGATATGATTGTTACAGGTGATGAAGAAAAAGAGACAACAAGATTAAAGGGTTTACTATCGGCTGAATTTGATCTCAAGGATCTTGGCAAGCTGATGTGTTTCCTTGGTATTGAAATTGCCAGATCAGGTACAACTCTTGTGCTTAATCAAAGGAAGTATACTTTGGATTTACTTTGGATTTACTGAAGGAGACAGGAAAACTGGGATGCAGACCAGCTTCTACTCCTCTGGATGCTGGGCACAAACTCGGTAGCAAGGATGGAGAACTTTTGTGTGAAGAAGCTAAAGGAAGATATCAACGGCTAGTTGGTAAATTGATATACCTCACTCTGACTAGACCAGATATCACCTTTGCTGTAAATGTGATGAGCCAGTTTATGCATGCACCTACGGATGCGCACTTGAAGGTTGTAGATAGAATCATGTGTTACTTGAAGAAGAATCCTGGCAAGAGACTTCTATATGTGAAACAAAGGTCTATAGAAATTGAAGGGTATTCTGATGCAGACTGGGCAGGCTATGTTGACACCAGAAGATCTACTTCAGGGTACTGCGTTTACTTGGGGGGAAATCTAGTTGTTTGGAGAAGCAAGAGACAAGATGTTTGTTCCCACTCAAGTGTAGAGGCAGAATATAGGGCAGTTGCTACTGGAGTATCAGAGTTGTTGTGGGTAAAGATCTTGCTGACTGATATTGGGGTAGAGATTGAAGGGCATATGAGGATGTTGAGATTGACCGTCACTTCATCAGAGAAAGAATTGATGCCAGGGAGTTAACATTACCATACATGAAGTCTGTAGAAACATCTCTCCATGGCTGTGTAGGAATGGGTAAGGGAACTAAGTGCCCAGGAGGCCTCACTGCCTCATACTTCTCCCTCTAACATATCTGACAGTCGTGCACAAACCTCTTCACATCCACCTTCAAACCCTCCCACCAAAACTGGGGCTTGATCCTGCCTATGGTCTTGGTCACCCCTTCATGACCGGCTGTGGCTGACTCGTGAAAATGCCTAATGAGTTCGTCCCTGAGAATGGAATGTTTGGGAATCACAACCTTGTCCTTGCGGAATAGGAGCCTTCCACGAATGGAGTAGTTAAGGATGGATCCTTCGTTTTGTGTCACCGATGCTTTCAGCAGTCTAGTGCTGTCCTCAGCATCTTGCTCTAATGCAATACTATTCCACAAATTAGTGCTCACAACTAAAAGTGTCATCAACATATTCTCTCCCAAACGTGAGAGAGCATCTGCGACAGTATTCTCGGGACCCTTCTTGTATTCGATGGTGAAGTCGTATCCCAACAACTTAGACAGCCATCGTTGTTGGATAAGAGTGGTAATGCGCTGGTTCACCATATATTTTAGGCTGTTGTGGTCGATTCTAACCACAAACTTTCGTCCCAACAAGTAAGGATGCCACTTGTCCACTGCGAACACCATAGCTAGGAGCACCTTCTCATAAGTGGAGAGAGGCTTGGCCGTCTTTAAGCGCTTTGGACATATATGCCACTGGATGTCCTTCCTGACTCAAAACTGGCCCAACTCCAACATCACTGGCATCGGTCTCAATAGTGAACTCCTTATCAAAATTTGGCAAAGTCAAAACGGGCGCTGAAATAAGTGCTGCCTTCAACTGGGTGAAGGCCTCCCTCAATTTGTCTGACCACTGAAATGGTCCCTTCTTCAACATGTGGGTCAATGGTGAAGCTATTGACTCATAGCCACTGATGAAGCGCCTATAATATCCGGTCAGCCCCAAAAATCCACACAACTCTTTTGGATTCTTGGGTAGAGGCCACTGCTCGATCGCTACCAACTTCTCTGCTCAGCTCTAACGCCCTTCTTGGAGACAATGTGTCCCAAGTATCCAACTGAAGTCTGGCCAAAGGTACACTTGGACATCTTAGCGTAGAGCTGGTTGTCCCTCAGGATAGTAAGGACGGTGTCCAAATGCTTCGCATGTATCTCAAGTGTTGGACTGTACATGAGTATATCATCGGAGAACACCAACACATAGTACCGCAAGTATCTTCGAAAGAGATCATTCATGCACCTCTGAAAAGTATCTGGTGCATTTGTCAACCCAAAAGGCATTACGAGGAATTCATAATGGTCATCATGAGTACGAAACGCGGTCTTGTGAATATCCTCTTTCTGCATACGAATTTGATGGTAGCCTGCTCTTAAGTCCATCTTTGAAAAATAAGAAGTGTCAACCAACTCGTCAAGTAATTCATCAATGACTGGTATAGGATACTTATCCTTTACCGTGACCTCATTGAGGGCCCGGTAGTCTACACAGTACCTCCATGTGTCATCCTTCTTCTTAACTAACAAAACAGGTGATGAAAACGGACTACTACTAGGTCGGATGACCCCACTTTCGAGCATCTCCTTCACAAGCCTCTCTATCCCGGCTTTCTGACTGTAAGCATACCGGTATGGTCATACATTTACGGCCTCTGCTCCTTTTGTGAGAGTGATCCTATGATCATAGGAACGTGTGGGAGGCAAGCTCTTAGGCTCTTGAAGGGAATCGATCAATCACACACTGAATGTCACGAGGAATCTCTTCAACATCGGTGGTGGAAGGAACAACATCTTTTACCATGGACACTAGCCAATATACTGGCTGATTTGCAATGAGGGCCTTCAAGGCCGGCTTAGGGTCCACGCTAGGATTGATTGCTCTGAGGGTTACTTCCCCTCCACCCTCCTTAGGAAACATCATAGTCATGTCATCCAAGTCCCACAAGATTCTTTTCAAGGTTTTCATCCATTGAATCCTAAGTACTACATCTACACCCCCAATGGGGAGAAGGTATAGATCTACCTTGAAAGGAACCTTGTGCATCTCCAAGCTCACGTTTTTGCAAATTTCATGGCAAGCTAGTTTCTCTCCATTTCCAACCATGACATTGAAAGAAGCTTGGGGAGTAGTCTTGCCATCCACGAGATGAGCCAACCTCGAATTAAGGAAGTTGTGGGTGGCTCCGGTATCAAGAAGAACAATCACCTTTTGGTTATTGATCTTACCCACAACCTTCATGGCATTGGGCCCATTGTTTGTGAGGGCGTGACACAAGCCCTCTTCTTTTTCCTCAGTCTCATCTTTCACCTTGGCTACCTCAGTGCCCTTGGTGTCTATCTCTTCATTTTCTTCAAGTTCCTCATCACTATCTGTGACCTCATATAACTGAAAATGCTTGCACTTATGACCCGCATGCCACTTTTCTTCACAGTTGAAGCATAGCCCCTTCTTAATCCTTTCCTCTCTTTCTTGACGTGAAATGTATTTAATGGGAATGTTATTGCGAAAGGCTGGCCGATTTTCAAACTTTTTCTGTGGTGGAGCTGGTTTCACAAAGTTAGGCTTGGGTTTGGATACAAGCCCCGGTTTGTAAACTTTCTTACGTGCCTCTCTTCTTCTAAGTTGCTCCTCAATTGTCTTGGCCAATGCAAAACATCTCCTTAATTCGGTAGGAGGATCCCTAAGCATCTCAATTTGAATGTCCTCATCAAGACCCCCTATGAAGTGGGCGATCTTGGAATCCTCTGGTCGATTCTTAACCATGCTACATAGTCTCTCAAACTTGCTTTGATAGTCTTGGACGGTAGAAGTTTGTTTGAGATTTCTCAATTCAATCTCGTGGTTAACATACATGGTCTCTCCAAACCGAAGTAAAAGCTCGTCCTTGAAGAGGTCCCAAGTGGTGTTTGGATAGTCCTCTTCCCAAAAGCAATGCCATTGCATAGCCTCTTCTTCTAGATACATCTTTGCCAAATGAATCTTGTGTTGTTCTGCGATTTCTTGGCAAATGAAGTATTGTTCGGCTTTGTAGACTCATTCTTTTTGCCTCTTCCCATTGAATTTAGGAAAATCCATTTTTGGCATAGGGAGCCTTGGCTCCTCATTTGGTCGGGCTCTCCTTCCATGGTTGAAACCAGCATGGTCCTGGCCTCTACCTTGGCCATTCATCATCTCGATTTCCCTATCCAATTCCTCTTCAAACTCGCCAAAAGTCATGGATTGCATGGAACGATTCTCGTAATGTCTCCTTGGCCCCTCATGATGTGGACCCAGATTTTGGTAAGGCTCGTCGTGGTGCTGCCTTTCTTGGTTTTGCCTTTGCTCTAGGAAGGCTCTCCTTATCTCCTCTGGTGTAGGTCTCTCACCCCCTCGTCTGGTTCTTTCCCCCACATGTATGGGTGCCCCATTTTGGTTGGTACCATTAGTGAGTTGAGGATGGATAACTTGGCGTTGGATAGGAGGTTGTATAGGTTCATTTTGGGGAACATGAGTATGGGCTCTCGGTGGTTGTTCTACCCCTTGTCCCCTTAAGCTAGCTCTCCTAGCATCCACCAAAAATGCCTCGCTCACCGCTCCTATGGGGTCATTCCTACGGTAATAGGAAGAAGTGTGTGAACGGGTTGGGTCTCTCCTTTGTTCAAGGGTGTTCAACCGACCATCTATGTTTGCAATGGTTCGGTTTACACCGGCTAATTGGCTAAGGATGAGATCTAGCTTGGAATTGGTGCCCAAGGACTCTCCTCTCTCTACTACACGAGTCTCTTCAACCACGACTTGTTCACCCTCCACCACAAGGGTTTCGGGCTCGATAGTCTTAGCCTTACGTGGAGCCATCACAACTCAACTTCAAGCAAAACGGAAGCAACAAAGGCTGCTAAGTGCCGAACGGAAAACTGAAGCAAACTGAAATAAACTCTGCTATAGTTGCTAGAAAACCAAGTGCCCAAACTGCCCAAAATCTGCCAGAAACCGAATCCCCAAAACTAGCCTCAAATCTGCCCTGTCTACTCCTTGCGCTGGCCGAATCTACCAAGCTGCACCTCGGGCATCACCAATGGCTTCCAAGCAACAAATTCAGCACAAAGTATCCTCCAACCGCTCTGATACCAACTGGTAGGGTCTGCCCGAATGCGGCCACGAAAATCTCCAAAAAGCCGTCGAGACCCTCTCCAAGATCTAGGAGGTGGTTGCCGATATAAGGTTTAAAATTTAATTACAAGAGTGGTTCCCGCCGGATAGTAGGTCAAGGTTTTACAAGTATGGCTTCCCCAATCCCAGCTTGAACCTACTGCAAGAATCTAGAATGGATGTGAGGCTTAATACAAAGCGGAGCGATACATCAAGCACTCATCTCACTCAACATGCACCAAACCATTCAAACCACCATGTCATGCAATCCCTATGCGAAGCAAACCACACCCTTACCCCTAGGTGGTCTACAACTCGGAAATCGTGTCCTCGGCAAGGTGCCTTGGAGGGATTCCAGCCGGTTGTCAATGCCAATGGCGGGATAGAAAGCAAATACACCATTTCCCCGGATCTATAGGGTGATCCGATTTTTACCTCCCAAGGCCTCGCTTGGGGACTCCTCGAGCTTCACCAAAGGGGATAACCGGCAGCAAGAAGGCTGCTCCCTTTGATATTTTCAGCTACGTCCACCTTTCGCCGAGTAGAACTCCTCCTTGGGCAGAATTAGACAAGAAGGAATCAAGTTCTACTCGTTAGAATAAGGAGAGAAGAGTAGGTGGATCTAGTCACCCGATAGAAATCGGACCCATTGTTGATTTGTGTGATGAAGGGGGAGGCAATCGCCAATGGCGCTTGGCGGACGCGGTTCCTTCTCTCCTTGGGCTGCAATCTACCACAGGTAGAGGTTGAGCCACACATTCCTCTTGCTGGAAATTAAGATTTGAGAAGCAAGAGCAGCAAGTATCAAGTATAGAAGTGAAAAGGAAATCAACTTCCAGTAAAGGAAAGCCTTCACCCGTAAGAACAATTTAACCCCGGTCTTTTGTATGGAAAGGAGGAAGCGGTCGCTGGAGCGCCGGCGGACGTTGAGGCAATCCTCAAGTTACGCTCCTCTCCTCCTTGTACGTCCTCTCCTAAGTCACGGATCGTCCACCCCACTTGCACAAATCGTATGAGAGAGAGAGCAATCAAGAACTAATCAAATGAAACAAGGGGGTTAAGGCCAATTGCACTTCACCGGAGAATCGAATAACCCCTAGGAAGCGACGTAGTTAGGGGGATGCAAGTGTTGGAAGCGCCAACACACGCGTGTCTTCCTTCTTTTCCGGCGAGTATAGGAGCTCCGGCGAGTGATGTTGATCGGAGTACGGCCGGCCCTTCCTTGTCCTTCTCGACTCCTAGATTGGCTCACGGGATTCCCAAATGAACACCTTCCTCTTCACACGAGGTCGGTTTGGAAGGATTCCCAAATGTGGCGCAAGTCACCTCCTAGTATCGTGGAGGAAATCCCCTTCAATCGTGCGTGAGAATCTCCAAGCATGTTGTCGATCTCTTGCCTTAGCTGGATTAGGACTAGGTACAATGCTCCTAATCGGCTGGTAGAACTCTTTCCTTGATTGTTGGAGATCAAATCGGGAAGAGGGATCTTGCGAGCTGCCTCTTGCCACGTGTCCTCAACCGGTGGCACCACCTAGCACCTGCCTTAGTTGAGAAGAGTCCAGATTCAATGTACCTAAGGCGCCGGGATCTCCTTCCCAAAATTATAGGGACGGATCTTGAAGGAGATCGCCTTCCCTTTTGGCGCGCGGGACACTTGGCACCCGTTCCAAAAGCCTCGCGAGATCTTCTAAATCCGTCGCCAAATATTTGACCAAATGGGTTGGCGCCTTCTTCCACGTGATGCCACCTGTCCTCCTCGAGGACCCGCTGCTGATTTCTTGCCAAAAGCATCGCCAAATGTGGAGAGGGAGCTTGCGGTGCCCAAATGTTACCTTTTTGGCACACTTTAGGTGCTCGGGTTGAGCTCGTCTCTTTTGACCGAATTGCCCATGGTAAATGTAAATTAATTCAAGTAAAATCAAGATATGGCAAGGGCAAACTGGGAACTATTTACCCAATGGTCGGATCTGACCGGTAGTCGCCGGATCTGGCCGGGAAATTAACCGGAATTCGGCCCTACTCCATGAAAACCGGCAAGCAGTCCTTCGAACGCCCATAACTTGCAGTCGATGGTTCTCCAGTCAATTGAAGTTCAAATACATTGAATTTTGGATATGTTGTAGAACTTTTAATTACAATTCCAACGGTATATGGCTCGCCTGAAACAGCCTCTGGAAGTGGCGGTTCTGCGGCGGACTGCCTCTGAGTGGTGGCGGCGGAGACAGCGAACTTTCGTGGAGGATATGACCAGTGCGCCCTGGTCCGATCAGGCGGAAATTTTAGTATGATGTAGCTGATGATGAGAGCTTTCCAACAAACTATAGATTGCCTCAAAACTCCCAGTAAATCTTCTGGAACAGCCCTCGAATCAGAGAGACCGCCTGTCTTCTTCTTCAGGAATCTGAAGGACGCCTCCTCCGCGTTTGCTCTTCTTTCCTTCTAGGTGTATTTTTCTTATTTCCGTGGGTTTTCTTCCTCCTCGCCCTAATCCTTTCCTTATGAATCTGAGATGCATTGGGGACTAGGAGTGCCTTATCTAACTCGGATCCACCAAGCAAAGGACAGGACTTAGGTTGCTGGAAAAGCTTCCAGCCAGATGCTCCCGCCCTTCTTCTTAGTGTCTTCAAGGATAGAT
Source organism: Nymphaea colorata (assembly GCF_008831285.2). Taxonomy (NCBI): domain Eukaryota; kingdom Viridiplantae; phylum Streptophyta; class Magnoliopsida; order Nymphaeales; family Nymphaeaceae; genus Nymphaea; species Nymphaea colorata. Next base: position 1,051,870 of record NC_045141.1, on the reverse strand, counting down.
CTTCTTCTCCACGCGATACCCATTACTCCAAATCCCAGTTAGACAAGATACCTTGAATGCAAGGAATGGAGAACCGTTGATGTTGTGAACAAGGTGAAACCGAGAACTCCTCCACCAAGCGTTAGGAAGTCGGCACGCTTGGATATGGCTGAGATCTCGCCGGATGTCAAGGTTGAAAAAGACGGGCCAGAACCACGGGTGGCACCTCCTTCAACACCCTCTAGTGCAGTCGCCTCTCAACTCCTTCGTGATCAAGGAGAAGGCACGGCTGCCGATCCAAGGACTCCTTGGTTCGGGTACGTTGTAGATCTTCCTCGTCAATGGCTACCGGCAGCCATTAATAAATAGAAACAACTACAAGCTTGTTTCCATTAAGTGTGTCCCTTGGGGAGGGAACATAAGATGAGGTTATCCTCCAAGAGTACTAGATTTGGTTGTTGACAGGGTTGAAAGCAAGATTTGTAGGAATCTCCTTATTGTAGGTTATGATTGTCAAATGTCTTGTTTTGCCTAATCATAAATCATTGGCATTTTGGATGTACGTGAAGCGTAGGCACTGGGGGCCAAAATAGAGCTCTATAGATGAGGTTGTTGTCAAGCTTGAATGTTCCAATGAATGGACCAACATGTAGCTACTTAGCAATGGCTTGTCTATTGGCCATGCTTTTGGTCTCCCTAGAGTATTATGCATGCATTCTTTCTAGTTGGCATGTGTTGTTGCATTTAAGTTTCAGTTGTGCTGTATTATTTATTAACTATATATATTCTTGATAGGTGATCAATCTTGCAAATGCTCCATCAATTGGCAAGCAGTTAGACAATGAGTGTCTTGAAGATTTCATCAAAGCCCTTATTCTCTTTGTTTCTTCTTTTTTTCATGTTGAGACCCTTGTAGATGAGTCGAGAAGAGGTAATTCTTCTCTCTCTCTCTCTCTCTCTCTCTCTCTCTCTCTCTAAATATTTCAATGTCTGCTTTTGCAAGATCCCATATGTTCTTGACCTACAAATTTCTGATGGAAAAAATTGAGAAAATGTGGAAAATTATAAACATAATGACAAAAATGAGAATGAAGAAGTCAATAAAAATGAGAAATAGGGCCAAAGATAGTGATCCCACTTGAGTCTAGCAGCAGTCTGCTGTTACATGGTTGAGTTATGTGCACATTGATCGTGTTAGTTAGCCAACTCCTTGGGCTTACCTTTTTCTGAAAAATTATGGCATTACTCTTGTGTTCGAATGTGCTACCACATTGATATTGCATTAGCTAATGATTGGACACTTTGGCCTACTTAGTTTTCCATGGTATGGGCCATGGCAAAAAATCTTATTTGTTGTAGTGATCAATCATTGAGCCCATCCTTGGCGTATCTGATCTTCTGGAACCCAGCCAAATTCTTGCCTCTTTTTTATGAAGCCGCTCACATGGCTCAGGTAACAGTTCATTATATTGGGTAATATTTGAGGGAGGGAAATTCTTTCATGTTTTTGATGGACGTCTGGAAAATAAAATCATGCAAGAAGTGGTGTTTGAAGCATGCAAAAGTTGCAAGAAGATGGTGTTGAAGGAGTCATTGCATATGCACATGGTTATGTGTGCGGTTCTCCATTGGAGTGTTCCAGTATATTTATTTTCTCTATAAGCTTTTTTGTTTTGGATATACGTTGATACATCAATTTAGTTGATTCTTGGTTTTGCTGTTCAATTTGATATTTGATAGAAGCTTTTCCAAGAATTGGTTGTTTGAGACTGAAACACAAAGGGATTGGTCTCTCACTCTGAAAGGACCATGGTTAGATCTGGACCCATGAAGATGACAGAAGGCAAAATAGAATATGAATTCAGAAAATGCAAGCACATGTACGTCTTATTTCTTTGCTGCTTCTCTCACATTTTACTCTTGAAATATGATGAATGTTGCCTGTTCTCAGTTGCTTACCATTTGTATCCAATGATGATGAAATTAGCACAATTGGTATAGGCTTTTAAATGGAGGTAAACATCAAATGACATATAAGTGATCACTTTGCATGATTTTGGTTCTTCTCCATTTATAATTTTATAGCTATTTCAGAATATTCGCGTGTGCATAATTAATCCATAGAGAATAGAAAAACTGTTAAATGTCAGTAGAAGGTAGAAATGTACTTGGGACTCTCCCCCCCCCCCCCCCCCCTTTTATGTAACTCTCCCCACCCCCCCCTTTTTATGTACATATCTATGCATATGTACGATGGTTATTCTGGGTAGATATTTAATTTTTACTAAGCAAAAGCTTCTTTGAAGAAAAGGAGAATCACAAACGAGTAACGTGCAAATATCTCCTTATATTATTGTACCATAAAAATGTTCAAGTGGATGAAGAGTTTGCCTTTTTATATAAAAGGATCTTTGTCAGTTGACAAATATAGTGAAGTGGTCTTTTATACGTTGTTTGCGCCATTACATCTAATTACTGGAGTCAAATTTTGTTGTTCAATTAATCCCATTTTCTTTTGGATGCCATTGCAGGAAGGTGTTCTAGAAACAATTGATATGCTTCAGAAGGCTGGAATCAACTTTTGGATGCTTACTGGTGGTAAACAAAATACAGCCATTCAGATAACACTCCCTTGCAACCTAATTTCTCCTGGTTAGTCATGCTTCATTGTCTCATCAAGGAAGATTGTCACAAAAAGCTGAAATGTTTTCTTTTTTGGCATTTGATAACTTTTGTAAAGAAAATTAATAATCTTTTAGTATATAAGATCATAAACTTTCTTCTGTGTGCAAGCTGTATGTGGATGTGATCAGATTGTGGTCTTAGTTCTCTTTTCTTCCTTCGTGCAAGATCTTCAGTATGTGGATGAAGGGAAGACACCCTTGATCTTGTTTTGTGCTGCTGTTGGTGGAGACTCAGGCCTGCACAGATGGTGTAGGCATACGTGAGAAAGCTAATAGGAAGACTGCTAGCATCCAGATCTAATGGTATGGTTCCTTTTGATAAACTTGCTGATGTTGTTTCTGTTGGACATGATCCTGCTTATTTCTTGCACTTTCTATTACAAACTACTTAGTCATGCATAAGCTATCAAATGGTAGTAGAACTTATCTCACTTAGATCATGCAGAGCCAAAAGCACAACTTCTGTTAATAAATGGGAGGACAAAAGATGAAGTTGCAAGGAGCTTGGAAAGGGTGTTGCTTACAATGCGAATAAGCACCTCAAAGCCTAAGGTGCAAACTTTGTCATTTTATATTTCAAGTAATTGCATAAATTGTATAATACAAAATTTATGAATGTGAGGAGCCATTTCAAGAAATCTGTTTTCATGTTGTCAAATTCACCAAGTTTTTTTTTCTCCCTCTCAGGGTATCACTACCTTATCTGTAACTCATAGATATCCGAACACTTTGAAGTATCCTTTTGCTGCTAATGTATTGTCACTAGGCACACAGTAGAAATAGAAAATGGTATAATTTTGTCCAGTTAAAAGTGCCAGTGGATGCTTTGGGTTCCCTAAAAGGACTTAGAATTGGTGTTTTCTACATCCAGGATGTTGCTTTTGTTATTGATGGTTGGGGTCTAGAGACTACACAAACATAGACGTGCATCGTTTGCTGAATTGGCTGTTTTATCAAGAACTCCTGTTTGTTGTCGTGTTACTCCATCACAAAAAGCTCAAGTAAACTGGTTTACTTCCTCCTGCGTGCCTGCTTTCTCATAGTGTTGCCTTTGTTTCTGCATCATCTGTTGCACAAGGCAGCCTTCTCTTTGTGTTGTTCCTATTGTTGGTATACTTTACCGACTGCTGTTGGTCTATTTTACAGAATATCTTGTTACAACTTCGGGCATAGCCTTCTATGGTTGGGTTACTTTGTTGAATTGATGTATATTTTATGTTGTTTTCTCAAATGTGGGGCTTATCAACGTAAATTTGGTCCCAAGGGTTAGTCCTTTGTGAGAGCCAACGTTCTGAGGTTGTCCAAAGAAATCTGCCGTTCATTTTTTGTTCCGACAACGGCTGCCGTCTCGACAACCTTTCCCCTCTTCTGGAATAAGGGGTTGTGGGATCCCTTTTCACACAGTCATTCTTCCTCATTCCATTGATACATGTATCATGTCCTTCTACTTGGGTTGTGGAATCCCTCTTTTGAGTTGAAGTGGGCTGAACAGAAGGGTTGAGATCTTAAGGACATCTTCTACTTGACACCCTTTACACTCTCCTCTTACCACCTGCTCACCCCCTTCCTGTGGTGGTGCTTATAACAAAATTTGTTGAGATTGAATGAGATCCCAAGATCTCCTGAGGTAACCATAAACCAAAAACCTAAACAAATTAATGCAAGAAGCTATCCGACCGGACAGGACCCCGGCGCAAAACGTGTTTCCTTGGCGCTGGTCGACTTACACCCCCCAGTAGAACGGGATGTACAAGAGCGGATAACCTAGAAAATCTAACTAAGGTAACTCCTACGACAAGTTGACTAGAGGGGTGTGAGGCCGTACAAGCACGCATGAATGCACTCACATCTCTCTCAACAAACCATCAAACCATACCTAGTCGAAACAAACCACACCCAATTTCCCCTAGGTAGGATTGTTGACTAGTGGTCGTGTCTAGGCCAAGGGCCGTCGAGGTACCACTGAGTTCAACGATTGGCCAAGACCAGGCTAAAGCAAATGCGAAAAGCAATAGAGCCCTGCCCTCATGACTATAGGGGGATTAGAGGTGTTTACCGGCCAAGCCGAGCTTGGCTATGATCAGCAAGGGGCCACGAGGTGAAGTCCACTCCTCGGGCAATGTAGCTACAAGGTGGGAAGGACTTTGGCTGAAGCTGGCCATTGGATGGGACCGCGGGGAGAGGTGTAGCCTTCGTTGGGAGTCTAACAATTGGTATTAGAGCTATCTTGAGGAATTATCCTTCAGAGCAAGCACTCAGACCTTCGAAGACGCAGTTCAGAGGGCAGTGTAGCAGTCGGATTTCTTAGTATTAGTATCGACGAGTGGTTTTCTTGAGTTCAGAGTGTCGGATTTCTTAGGGCCATCTACGGTTTTCCTTAGTGTTGTTCACGGCTAGGCTTGCTCATTTTTAGCAAGTATAGGGTTGTGCATATCGTACACCCGAGGGTAGCCAAGCTCGAGGTGCGTCACCGAGGCGCCAAGCCGGGCGCGGTGATTTAGGCTCTTTGAGCCTGGGTGATTTAGGCTTTTTGAGCCCGACCGAGAGCGAGGTGTGATTGCCGAGGCACTAGGAGAGTGCGGCAGTAGGCGGGCCAACCCATCTCCCTTGCCTACGGACACACGGGCAGCGCAGCGACAGTGTGGTCGGCGCAGGGTCAGTGTTAGCGTAGAAGTGTTGGGGTTTAGTTTTCAGTAGTATTGCAATTGGTACAACAGTTGACCAGATTAGATTTGGATTTCTTTTAGAGTGGCAACTTGATTTCGCAAATTGGACTTTCGGTTCTAGTTAGTCGTGTTTCCTTGGCGCTGGTCGACTTACACCCTCCAAATGGGTAAGTCAAAAAAGCAAGTCGTCCAGGAAGAGCCCATCACTAAGGAAATACCTCAAGGGCAAGAAGAGCCTCAGCAAACGAATTCCATAGAAATCCAGGACGTAACTTGGGCCAAAATGCAGCATATCGAGTGTGAAATGGTAAAGATGAGGCGTGATATAGGGAGACAGGAGTCCTACAGGCGGAACGAGATGGAACGGCAAGAAGCCACCCGTAGAAAGGAAATGGACAAGTTTAGAGCAATGTTCCAAGCTCTTTCCTCCTCCATCAACCTTCAAGGCGAAAGGACTATACCTAAGGTCCCAACCCTACAGGCGTCGACAAAGGAAAAGGAGTCTTAGGTGGACATCCTAACTCGCCAGTGATACATGAAGTTGATCCCAACCTGTCTCATGTGGCCACTAGTCGTGATGGGGCCCAATTGAACAAAAATGGTCCCGAAGACCCCTCTCTACGTCTTGGACCTCCACCCTGTACATCTCATGAAACCGATGGTGAGCATCAAGGACATTCCACTCGTACTCCACGGTTCCCCCATAGCAGCCAAAACCGGACATACTATTGAGTCTGATGGAGAAGAAGATGAGTCCCCTCCTCGCCGCTCCAGAGCACTTCAGAGGCATGAGCCCGAACGGACACCCACAGTTCGATATGAGTTCCCTAAGTTCAATGTGGAAGGATTACGTGAATGGATGTTCATGGAAGAGAGATATTTTATTTGTCAGCATGTTCCTAGAGAAGAGTGGATAGAGACGGCCACAGCTTATATGTCAGGAGACACCACTTCCTAGTATATGTGGTTCGATCACAAACATGAAAATCTCACTTGGGAACAGTTCAAGGCTTGTCTCAGCTCAGATTTGAAGACTCTACATACATTGGCTACGATGAGGATCTTAAAAATCTGGTCCAAACCACAATGGTTCAAGCGTACCAAAAATAGTTTGAAAGGCTTGCCAGCATGGTCCAGTGGACAGAGCATTCCCGCATTGGCGCTTTTAAAGGAGATCTCAAAAATGAAATTAAAATTGATATGAAGACGCAGAAATATGACAGTCTGGATGAGTGCTTTGCCATGGCATGAATCTATGAGGAGAGATGGAAAAGAAACGAGCACTCAAGAAGGCTCGTAAATTTGACAGCCAGAAGAGGAAATCGTCGTATCCTTCTGGTTCTCAATACAAAAGAATCGACAAGGCTCCTTACCCCAAGATGAGAGAAACTAGGCCCAGCCAGGGCCGGAAACCTCCAGAGAAGAAATGGAGGAACTGAGGTGCAAAAAGTTGTGCTTCAAATGTAAAGGAAAATGAGACAAAGTGTAAGTCATTTTCTAGGTTACAATTGGTCTACAACTACAGTGACACCAGTGAGAGTGAGCCGGATTCAAGTTCCTCAGATGAGGAGGAAAAGAAAGAGGAAGAGAAAGAAGAGGCTCCCAAATCGAAAATCACCATAACCGAGATTAAGGATGAGATAGAAGGGGCTTTCCATTCGATGATGGACCCTTTCAAGCCCAATTCTATGAAGATGATTGGTACCATAAACAGGCATAAAATGTTGATTTTACTTGACTCAGTGGCGACTCACAACTTCCTAAGTGTAGAGGCCTCCCAAAGATGTGAAATTCTGTTGGCTCCATCAAGACTCAGAACTTCCTAAGTGTAGAGGCCTCTCAAAGATGTGAAATTCTATTGGCTCCATCAAAACCTCTGACAGTCATAGTGGGAAATGGGCAAAGAATCTTGTGTGCTTACAAGGGTAATGGAGTTGAAGTGGTTATCAAGAGAAAACCATTCAAGATCGATTTATTGGTGTTACCTATAGATGGAGTTGATCTCGTCCTTGGAGTGACTTGGCTCGCAGCATTATGAGTCGTTTCGTGGGATTTCAAAAACCTACGAATGACTTTCACTCAAGAAGGAGATAGTGAGCATGTTACTCACACGGGTTTGAGCAGCACTGTCAGTCCCAAGGCTGCGTTAAAGGCGCTTACATTGGAGCAGCCAACATACTGGGTTGTCACGTTGGCAATTGACATTCCCGCAGTAGAAGAAACAAAGGAAGAGCCAGTTCCGGCCAAGGTACAGTCAGTTTTAGAGGAGTTCACAGATATCTTCACTGAGCCAAAAGGATTGCCCCCACAACAGGCATATGTCCACTGGATCATCCTGTCACAGGGTGCAGAACCTGTGAATGTTAGACCTTATATGTACGGGTATAGCTAGAAGGTGGAAATCGAGAAACTTGTTAAAGAGATGCTCGAAGGAGGAATAATTTGCCCTAGTAGCAGTCCTTTCTCTTCCCCAGTCCTCTTGGTTAAGAAGAAGGACAACACCTGGCGTTTCTGTGTTGATTATCGAGCATTGAATGAAGCCACCATCAAGGATAGACACCTGATACCAGTCATTGACGAACTCTTGGATGAGCTAACCGGTGCTACCATCTTCTGTAAAATTGATTTGAGAGCCGGTTACCACCAGATCTGGATGCATAAGGAAGACATATCCAAGACTACTTTTAGAACTCACGACGGGCATTATGAGTTCATTGTCATGCCTTTTGGACTGACAAATGCACCTGCAACCTTTCAAAGGTGCATGAATGATGTCTTCAGGAAGTACCTTCGCGACTTCATCCTAGTCTTCTTTGACGATATCCTAATCTATAGCACGGATGAAGAGCAGCATGCGGTTCACCTGGCCACAGCTCTACAAGCGTTAAGGGAACATAAGTTATACGCGAAGATGTCCAAGTGCAGTTTTGGACAATCTTCCATCGGCTATCTCGGGCATATTGTGTCTCGAGAGGGGTTCAGGCAGACCCTGAAAAGTTGATCGCCATGGACAAATGACCACTACCCAAAGACTTGAAAGGACTGAGAGGCTTCCTCGGATTAACAGGTTATTACATGAGGTTTATCCAGGGCTATGGAATAATCACCCAACCTCTAACCCAAATGCTTAAAAAAGGACCTTTTCAGTGGAATGAGAAGACAAGGGCAGCCTTCGACAAACTTAAAGCAGCCCTTATGTCTGCGCCCGTGCTCACCTTGCCAGATTTCAACAAGAAATTCATGGTAGAAACGGACACCTGTGATGTTGGAATCGGGGCCATGCTAGGCCAAGATGGACATCCGATTGCTTACATGTCCAAGGCCCTAACCAGTAAGGCAAAACCTTTCTCTACCTATGAGAAGGAACTACTTGCAATCGTGATGTGGAGAAATGGTAGTCGTACTTGATTGGGCACAAATTCGTGGTAAAGATGGACCAAAACAATCTCAAGTATATGCTAAACAGAGAGTATCCATGCCCACCCAACAACGTTGGTTGGCCAAGCTACTTGGGTACGACTTTGAGATAGAGTACAAGAAAGGTCCTGAAAATACGGCAGTTGATGCTTTGTCTCGCCTAACGAAGCAGTTTATGACATTGTCAGTGGTGAAGATCGGTGGTGAACACCGATCTGTGGGAACGATTGGCAGAGGAACAACAAACAAATCAGAACCTGCGGCTAATTAGAACATCGGTCTCCCAGAACCCAGGGTCCATCCCCCTTTATTCGGTTAAGGGAGCTTATTGTACAGGAAGAACCGGGCGGTGGTTCCTCTTGAGTCAGAGTTGAAAAAGGAACTCCTGCAGCACTTTCATGACTCACCTGCAACAGGACATGAAGGGGTCGCTAAGACCGTCAGTAGAATTAAGGCCCAATTCTGGTTGCAAGGATTGAAGAACGATGTGCAGAGATACATCCGCCAATGTTCAGTCCGTCAACGGGAAAAATATGAGGCAATCAAGCCTTCCGGACACCTCAATCCACTCCCGATCCCGACCAAGCCATGGACCGATATTACCATGGACTTCATGCTATGCCCTGCTTTGAAGGAAAGGTGGTTGTTCTGGTTGTGGTAGATAGACTGACAAAATACAGTCACTTTGCACCCCTGCCACGAATGAACCAAGGGCCTATGGTAGCCAACATTTTCCAGGAATACATCAGCAAGCTACACGGGATGCCTCAGTCCATCGTTTGTGACAAAGACTCCATATTTATGAGCGCATTCTGGAAAAAATACATGAAGGCCTTGGGTACAAACATTCAGTTTAGCACTGCTCACCACCCACTGATGCAGAGTGAAATCGTCAATCGGTCCCTTGAGACATACCTTCGGTGCTTTGCAGGCGAAAGGCCTGCTTCATGGGTTAAGTTCTTACCTTGGGCAGAGTGGTCATACAACACCAGTTGGCACTCTTCCATGGGAATGACACCTTATGAGGCAGTCTACAAATTTCCTCCTTCCCAAATACATGAGGGAGGCACTGCCATTGAAGACAACATGGACTGCGAACTGCACACCAGAGAGGAAGTTTTAACCTCCCTTAAACAAAGCATTGCCAAGGCGCAAAATCGGATGAAGCAGGTTTATGATAAGGGTAGAAAGGACCGTGAATTTTAGGTAGGGTAGAAAGGACCGTGAATTTTAGGTAGGGCAGTATGTTTGGTTGAAGAGACTTCTTCTGAAGCAGAAGTCTTTGATGGGACAGCCATATTCAAAACTTCTACCTTGCTACTATGGACCATACCCGGTCTTGCAGAAAGTGGGTAAAGCGGCATACCGCGCCAAGAGAGGCGCAAGTACATCCCGTATTTCATGTTACTAGGTTGAAGCCACATCACGGGGATTTGCCCACCATCATGGAGCCAGTGCCTAACCAGATGCCTATGCCATACAGAATTCTTAAACACCGGTACGTGCAGAGGCAAGGTAGGATGAGGCATGAAGTATTGATTGAATGGGAAGGTCCCGACCGTGGAACCTCTTGGGAAGAATATGGGTCGGTCGCACACTGCTTCCACACCGCTTCCCCAAAAGAGCTTGGGGACAAGCTCAATTTAAGGAGGGGGGATTTGTTACAGACCAATCTCTAGGTCTAAACCCAGATGAGTCCGAGCACGTAGATCCCAGTCACCGTGGGCAGACCCACGGTCATGATGGCTTAGGCTCTACAAGATAGCACAGAGACGCTCAAGGAGGTTAAGGCATCGCTCGAACAAGTTGCAGTGGGAGGAGTGGGAGGAGCAACAAGGACTGAGTGCGTGTTTGAAACGGATAAGTCTCAAGGTCGTCCTGAGCTAATTGAAGGACTCACCGAGTTAGGCCAGAGTGAACCCATTGCGAGTCCTACACCCGCAGCCCTTGAGGTAGGTAGTCTAGGACCACGAATCCTAGGCAAATTGCTAGGTCACTCAGGTCTAGCCTTACACTAAATCCGATGTTCGAGCGGGTACCCCGAACGAGGTCCCCACATAGGGCTCAAAAGGCTCAAGGGCGGTTCAGTTTGAGTTGGGCACTAGGCCCGTATTTCATTTAACGCATTTTGCTTTAGTATTTGGATTTGAGTTTTTAGCATTGTAAATACGGAGCGGGTTTGTGCTCCGATTTGATTTGGACTTGAGTAGTAGGAACCGGTTCGGATCTTGTGAACCACATCCATTTAGGCTTTGTATATATTCTTTTGGATCCATGTACAGCGGATGCAATTTTGAGTAAAGGAATTCATTTTCACGTTTCCACTCTCTCTCCTCTCGTGCTCTCCCTCTCTCTCTCTCTCGCACTCCCCAATCCCGAGGTGTGTTCCCCTTCCCCCTTCGCACTCCCTTTCCCGCATGGTGCTCTCCCCTCTACCGAATCCCCTTGGTGTACCCGGCATCTCCTTGGCAACGGCGTTCGTATTTGAGGTTTATGATTTGATGATTCGAATCCAATGCTTTGACTTGAGATCCAAGATCCACATGGACTAGGGGTAAGGTGATGAAAATGACTAGGTCAGTCTTGCCTAATATTAGATTTGAACCTACTTGGGACAGGTTTGGCTGTCATAAGTGTGTTTGGTCTTAGTCTAACCATGGAATGTATGATATAAATTTGGCTGTCATAAGTGTGTTTGGTCTTAGTCTAACCATGGAATGTATGATATAAATTTCAGTCATTTCATATGAATGAGCATTTAAAAAAGTTTGACTAGACCTAGGTTATGGAAGGAAGTTAATACGTAGTAAGCTCTAAGACGCATCTAAACTAGGTCTTAGAGAATTGAGTTAGACTTGGACTCCATGTCTAGAGGGCCTCTGAAAATGTTCTGGAAACTATTATTTTTAAACGGTTCTTGTCCAAAAGCCAAACTTGATTCAGGTTTTCAAATACATAGGCTAATGCCACAATGTATGCTACTAGGCTGACCTGATCTGGTTCAGATAAAGGTGCATGTGTATGCAATGTGATCCAATGCACAATAAAAATGCAGCCAAAACCAAGATTTAGACCAAGACTCGTAAAAATTTAACTTGTTTTGAGTTAATCCTTTTTTTTATGCAATTGAAATTTTACCAACTTTTATGGGTTTTTCAAGGAAAGTTCAAGTGTGTAAAGTGAGATAGGGGTGAACCTTTGTTTATAGGAGGAAGAGGGGGGCTCTCCCTTAATATATTGGACTAAACATCTCTCTCTCTCTCTCTCTACACTCAAAACCATAGGCTAAAACTAAGTTTTCAATCGAATTTTGCTTGTTGTGATCTCGTTTGGACTCCAATATGATTGTGAGAAAATCCACCTGTACATAAATAATTGCTGATCAATTCTTTATAAAAGTATTTGGATTGACCTCGAGTGTAGAGGATATGATGCGAGAATATGAGGAAGAGAAAACAAACTTTCAAACCTTACTAAAAAATTTGATATAAATCAGAAAAATGTTCATTTCAACCACATACAGATACCAATTTCAATTTTGTCTATGTAGGAGCCCTCAACAAAGAATTCTAGAAGTGCATTTGAGATATAATGTGAATTAAGGTCACATGTGGATCCTGCATATGCGTTTGATGTTGAGACCTAGATCTGGGTCTAGATCAGAAAATTCTAAAAGATGGATCCAAATATGGTATGAAAGCTTGGATCATGATTTGATTTCAAGATTAGAAATGAGAATAATGGATCTGGATCTGTAAATATAGATCTCAAATCCAGGACTTGGATATGAGGTCCAAATATGGAAATAAAACTTGGATACATGATCTAGTTCAGAAATATGAAATGGACCTAGACCTAGCTCGAGCTCAGCTGGATGGGTTCAAGCTGCATGACATGGATTGGACTTAGGCTAGGTTTAGCTTTGAAAAATGGGGTTCAGGTCTATGTGGGAAGCTAGTTTACTGGGTTTTGCCTAGGATTTTTTTTTTTTGAAAATCCAGTTTCAATGGGAAATTGAGGTAGGCTGAGCATGGGCTCAGGTCTACCAGTTCCACTAAATGCATATGAAAAGCTAACTTGGGGCTCATGTGATTCCTAACTTAGTTTTATGCAACATAGTGCATGATGACAAAAGGCCAAAGTGAGGGTATGTAATTTTGGGGTGACATGGGTCCAACAAAGGGATTGTCTTTAACTAAGGTTCTAGAATCAAAGAAAAACATAAACCAAAATATAGTGTCATATACTCTATGTTTATGTAGAAGAATATAGCTCAAAAAGGAAATGATCGTTTTGCCCCTATGTGTATTCTTGATGTTTTGGATGAACTTTTTTTACTTGACTAAACCAGCTTGTAGCCAAGCTCCTGAATAGGATTTGGTTAAAATCTTGCTGAAAAATTCCTCCTAGATTGCTCTAAAAATCAGAAATGATTTCTTGCCAAGCCGTATGTGACACATTTATAAAGGAAAGTCGAGGAAGGCCATAAAATTTGATTTTATCTAAATTTTCACTGATGGAGCTGCAAAAATTATTTACCTATAAGGACATGCTGAAAATTAGAAAAAATCGCTTTAATTTTGTAAAATTAAGCTCAACAACAATTTCAAGAGTGTGGTAAGTACTAAGAATAAGCTCCATGGCTTTTGAAACTAAATTGAACTCGAACCAAAAGGAATGAACTCAAACCGAACTAAGGAAGCATTGATTTATACATGATAAACATAATTGCAATCAATTTCAGCTCATCTTGAGCTCAAATTCAGCTTAAACCCCTGAAAACATGATAGCGAAAACATTTGGGCTTGAATTGAACTCAAACCAAGATGAATGAACTCAAATCAAACTAAAAGAAGCTTGATTTATACATGATAAACACAGCCCTAGCTCAGTTTTAACTCATTCTTCTAGGTTGAGTTCAAATTCAGTCAAACCCTTAAAAATATGAGAGAGAAAGTGCTCGAAACTGAATTGAACTCAAACTAAGATGAATGAACTCAAACTGAACTATAAGAAGCTTGATTTATACATGGTAAACATGGTTCTACCTCTGTTTTAGCTTACTTTTTTTGGGTTAAACACAAACTCAGCTCAAACCCAAAAAATAGGAGAGAGAAAGACCTAATGACAACTTCCAAGCTAGCGTAGGACTTATACTTTGGCAAGGTCAATCAAAATAAGTGAAACAAAAACTTGTCTTCATTAAAGTGAACTTGTTTCGACTTGGTTGAGCCAAATATCATAATTTTTGAGTTCTGGGATCTGATTTGAGCTAGGGGAGCGGGCTTCAGACTAGAATAACTCTAGTGAGCTAACTCTAGTGACTTGTAGGGTCATATAAAGTTGAAAAATGGCTTAATTGCTCAAATGTGATGCAATTCTTTAGAATTTGGTAAAATCCCTTTCTGTTCAGAATGCTAGGATGTAGGGGCAAATGGAAAATTTTAGCTTGAACAACCTATGTGATCTATGTCTAGGTGCTAAATGTTATTGTAAAAGGTGCTTGTTTGGCTCAAAAATGATAATTTGTTCTTGAAATTTGGCCTTTGAAAATCAATTTGGAAATCTCATGGTGAAACGTAAAATTGTTGTTTGGACTTGTAAAAATTTTGGGTGTTCACATTATGTTGCATGACATTGTATTTTATCTATTTGACATGATGTTGGACAAAAGGTCCTAAAAATTTTGGGTGTTCACATTATGTTGCATGCCATTGTATTTTATTTATTTGACATGACGTTGGACAAAAGGTCCCTTTCTTAGTTTGGTGGTATCTAAATTAAGTGCCACTAGATTGTAAATATTTGGAAAAATTATTGCATTTGGCCTATATGGTTCTGATTTAAAGAATTTTCCATAAACATACAATATTACAATGGGCTAAAATGTGCTTGTAGAAGATGTTTATTTTCAACGAAATTGAAGAAGCTACCATATCATGCATATGATTCAATAATGAAAATTTGTAGGAAAAGGTGGATTTGGGTGCATGTAAAAAGGAATCTTGTGACCAAGATAGGTATGCAACCAACTAAATGAAAAATTGTTTGAGAGGGCCACAATGTATAGATATTAGGTGGTAATTAAGCCTTACTATTTTAGTAGCTAATTATAATTACTAAAGAATATATTTCCTGCATCCTGCATGCTACTCTTGTTCATACAATCTAATTAAAAAGTTCCCTTTTCAGTAACAGGCAATACCATGCAAGAAGTTGTGATGATTATGGAATTTGGCTATATAATATTATACGTAACCGGTTTTGTTTAGAAGAAATTTACAATCCCATTACTTTGTTGCATAATTTGAAAAATTACAAAATAGTTGGTGGTGTTCTATATTTATCTATTCTTATGCCAACATTTAATTACTTCACAATTTCCATTACAAAGAGTTAGTTGTAGCTATACATGAAGGCCTCTCGAGATACCGCATGCTGCCCAATAAGATAACTGGTGCATGGATATGCTTTGACAAAGTACAATTGTACATTCACAACCCATATTTAGTTAATAATAGAGTTCTCAAGAACTGCTAGGAACTTGAGTAGTATTTTCTGTGGATCTTGTATTATCAATTATGTACATGACTCGATGCATCATTTATATTATTTTGTTGGTTTTGGAATTGGATTATATCCTCTTGTTGGTTTTTGAAACCATGATTACCTGTCTTTTATGAAATTATCATATACGTGTATGCCAGTAGTATTGTTGGGTTTTTGAAATTAGTGAACTCTATAGCTAAGGGGAAATATGATTGCACAAATTCTTATGAGCATTCATCAAGGTCTAAATTAATGAGTGCTAGCACCAATATATAAATTATTGTAGGGAAACCTTCATCTATAGGCTGATATCAGTGCACCAATGTAGACTATGACAGGAAGCGAAATTCACTGGAAGGCTATGACCTTAGTGGTGATAAAGATTGCTGGTAACACCTATAATGGTACCCATGTAGATGAATTTGGTCACTAGTATAGGCCTTTTCTTCTTACAGACTACACTAAGATTCATAGTGGAAATGAGCTCCCCTTTGACAAAGTAAATAAAAAATAATCAACCTTTCATTGAATGAACCCATATGTCAAAAATGCATGTGAAAGCTTAGTGAACCAATTATTTGGAACTTGGTTTAACCCAAAAATAAATTGGTTTTGCATAACATATCATTGCCTAAATATTGAACTCTTGTAAGTACCTATATGCATAGTTTCATTTGATCACCACAAAGGAAGGCATTGTGAACATCTATATGATATAGTATCCAGTTACAAATTGAGGTAGGTGCTAGTAAACACCTTCACATGACAATTTTGATTAGAGGAGCAAAAGTTTCGTAGTAGTCAAATTCCTCCTGTGACTAAAATCCCATTAGTACGTTCTAACTTTGTAGTGTTTAATATAGTTTGACTGGTATTCAATCCAATAAACCCACTTGCACCTTATGGGTTTTACCCACATGGAATCTTAGTGATTGTATGTTTGTCTTTCTTTTTTGTAGCTTGTATTTACGAGACCATGTTCTCTCTCGCATTTGCCTTGGACAACTTATAGGTTTTGGGCTTTAAAGTTGATAACACTAAGATCACGAACTTTTGATGAGGTGGCAAAAGCTTTTGAAAATTAACAAAAGTAATTAGAGTAAAAAACCAAGTACCTTGCCATGTTGGAGCTTATCTGGAGTTAGTGGAGATGTGTGAATTTATGTGGAGCTAGTTAAGCCTAAGCAGTTGTACAATAGAGATATCGAACTAGGACATAAAATTTTTCTCACATCGTCCTTTGGATTTTTTCAATGGTAGTTGAGAGATTATGTGAGATAAGATTTGGATATAATGATGCAATGTCAAATATGAATTGAGAGAGGGACTTTTGAGAGAGATAGTGAAGGAGGGCGTGATGCGATAAGTAAGGTAGGAATAGACATGTTTCCTAGAACTTTTTTATTTCTAGAGAACGGAAAATATGTTCATGAAAAGTTACTTCAGGATGTTAAAAAAAAAACTCTTTTGGCTCCAAGTCATACATTTTGTGATCATGTTGTCTAAAAGAATAACTAACAAGAATACATTTTTTTTTTGCACTAGAATCAAATTTACTCTTCTTTTGGATCAAAATTGGCAGCATAATGAGGACAGCCAAAGATGTTAAGATGACAATAAAAGGGTTTGTGATTAAGCCATTTTTGAAATGGTCTCTCGAGTTTGGAGAAGGGCATCCAATTGATTAAATAAATAGTAGTGAGAGTGCAATCAGTCCAAGAATGATTGGAAGATGAACTTGAAAAATGAGTGTCCAAGCAACTTCAAGTATATGCTTGCGCTTTCATTCTACTACATTTTATAGAGGAATGGTAACACATGGGTTTTGATGAATAATGCCATTTTTCAAAAAAAAAATGCATACCATGGGCGAAAAATGCATATCCATTGTTAGATCCAATATTCTTTATAGTTTTTGGAATTGAGTTCAGACCATACGGAAAAAGATTTAAGCAAATATTCAGGTTCAGGGTTGTGACACATCAAATAAATCCATGTACATCTAGAGTAGTCATCTACAGTAAAATACTTAGAAAATAATGTGCTCCATTAATATAAGCAGATGATGATGGCCCCCCGTATATCAATATTTATCAATTCAAAGATAAATACACTTTTAATGAACCAAGAGGAAAAGGAAACAATGCTTTCTGAGCATGTGGCAAATTTCACAAACACAAGTAGTAGTTTCATAACGTAAAAATACGAGAGAAGGATGTCCTAAATGGTAATAATTGTAATGGCCATATTTTTTAAATGCCAAAGTTTATTGCAATAGCATATAAAATGCATAACTAATATTGTTCAGGCTGACATAGTTAATGATAAGAGGGTCAAGCTCAATTTATGATGCATATGTGAAGCTGTTAATGACATTAGTGAACAGTGATTTGACATGTTATTTAAAACTTTCAAAATAAGTAGTTGCCCAGGTGATATTACGAAGGGAAAAAATGTCTTAATTAGGACTCAGTTGTAGTAAGATAGATATTTTTTTTAAATAATTGTATCATAAAACTATATAAAGAATAATAGATGTCACGTATGTGGCTTATTGAAAGGAGGAAATATAATTTTTTTGGTTCATCAAGATAATAAGCCTTAAAAAATAATTCATATTGAAAAATGCTAGTAGAATGGGACGGGATGATAAAGATTGCACAAGTAATGTTCTTATAAGCATCTAATAGATGCACAAGCTTGCATGACAAAACTTCATCTAATTTTTGCTTCAAAGCCACAATGTTAGAGTAGGTAAGTGATTATTTCAGTTTATTTATAAAGATTAGTACATCATATAACTAGTGCTACTATGTGCATGTAATTTGTTTATCTTAATGTATATAAAGTAAACTTCAATCATGTTTATATTATTCACTTGTAAACAAATATCTTTTGAAAAAAGAAGAAGATAAATGTACTTTTCTACCCATTTATTAACAAACTGAAAACGTTGCGGGGTCAAGGTAATATGATGCATAAAGAAATATATATAATATATATATATATATATATATATATATATATATATATATAATGACATTTTGTTATGGATAATAAATGATTTTTCAGCTTTTGAAAGTTTTACATAGGGACAGCATTAATGCCACAAAGGTACTCATCTTGTTCGCCTAAGACAACAAAAAGATGTAGTATATGAAGCATTAACAATTTTTTTTGTAGGTCATATGTTCATCCTTAGTAGAATTTCACTTCATGACAATACTGAAATAGAGATTGTCTATATTAAATTATTTGACGTATAGGTTCAGTACGGTAATTGCAAAGTAAATGATATTGACTAGTAACATGATTAATTGTCATTCAATTGAATGAAAGAAAAACTTATTTTTCAACTTACTATTTGGGGCTGAATTGCAATTAGAATATAATTATATAGATAATATATGTGATAATATTTTGAAGGCATTGTTAAATATGGGAAAAAAGTAAAAAGACCATTTAGATATTTGGGTGGACCTAGAAGGTATAAATATAAATGATGTTTTTCATTCCTAATACAACTAACGAAAATTTTTGTTGCCTTGTTTCATACTTGTTCAGGATGAAAGAGAAAATATTCTTTTAAAAATGGTCAAAAGGTCGCAAAGTTTCAAACAATGTGGCTTAAGTTTGAAAAATCATGATTCTTATATACTCATGTAATAATATCTTTCTCAACTTTGAAGGTAACTTTACTCGAAACAGCTAGTGCAGTTTTGCATGACTGCATGGGTTTTTCAATTATTTATGTTCTCAAATTGTAAGACAAGATGAGCCAAAATAAGTGGAAAAAAGTTTTCCATGATAGCATATAACACTATAATATACTTACGTGCTCACTTAAACGCAGGAGGTTTGGCTAGGTAGGCCTTTGTTATATTATTGGATGTCCTCTGGATTTAAGTTATCTTGCCTTATTACAGGTCTCTACTGACACTGAATTCACATACTGATATTTTATTGACGTGGTTCCAGCGTCAGCGGTAAGCCCTTTTCCTGTAGTGCTACGTATGCGATCACCAAATTATCATGACTAAGCAGCACTGCTTTCCCTTCAAAAACAATTTCTTCATAGAGTTAATGGCTTCGCAACCTCAGTATCTAAATATCGAAGGGCAGGATGATTTCTTCAGGTCTGTCTTAAATGAGATGCTTGACATTTTTTCCTTTCGATGCTCTTTATGACCAGGTCATGAATAGAAATAGATGGACATCAAGAGCTTTGTACAGTTATTCAGAGAAGTCCAACAACATCGGACATGAAGACTCACGCTTGACATGAATGACGCAAGGAAAACACTTTGCAGATAACATGAGTCGTCCTCAGGATAGTATCCGTGCTGGTGCAGCAACCAAGGTTAACAGAATATATCAAGATTTAGAGCTGAAAAGAAAAATGTTATATCTTCGACAGTCAAACTCTTTACCAAACTTGAATAATACAAGAAAAACCAGTACCATTAGGATTTTTTTTGGGTACGCCAGCTAAAAAGCTGTCAAAAAGTCAAACCTTTCTATTCTTGTAGGCCTTGAAAATAAACAGTATGAATCTTGATTCACAGAAGGAAGATACAAATAGCTTTCGCTTGAGTCACGAATGTACGTCTTCTTTGGCAATAATTCTTTGGTCTCTAGCAGCTTCTTGCCTTGGTTTAAACTCAAACGGGAAGCATCTTAATTAGAGCAGCAATTGGCATACCAAGGAATCCAAAAAGGATGCACATAATCCACTGGGGTAAAGTGAGTGGAATTGTATTTGCAAAGGTACCAAGATACTCGATAATTATAATTTGGAAAATCACAGTGCATAAAAGGACACCCAGGAAGACATAATTCCCCAGTATTCCTTTGAATACATTTATTTTTTCCATCTCTCTAGAGTTGATTTCATTGAAAATCTGCAAAAATAGTGAAGCAAATTTCGTAAGATAATGCCAACATGTATGCAGTAAATTCTGCGGAAAGTGAACTTATTATATATAGTGGTCGACATAGAACCATCCTGTCAACACACACAGTATGAAATCGAGCAATAACATAACCAAACAAACTATTTCAGCAATAGTTAAAATATATACATGTTAAACATAATAACCTAGACAATTGTAGAACAAATTGCATTCTGAGAAAGCCCTTTATTGTGATTTAGGTTGCATTATGCCCCAAATAGTAGTTTAGTAAGTATTATGAATCATAAGCAAAGGAATAGTATCTAAACTTACCTGACAAAAGACAAAAGAATTGAAAATCAGTGTATTCAATGTAAGGTCTCTATCTGGTCCATCAAGCTGAAATAATTTCCTCCCACGTGCTTGGAGACACCAGATTATAATAAATTGATAAATAGCCTGTCCCAGAACATTTCTCCACATAATATTGCTTATGAAGTTTCCCTTTCTTCCAACTGGTGCTTGTTTCATGAGCTCATCATTTGGAGGTTCAGTAGCTAATGCCAGTGCTCCTAGTGTATCCATGATCATGTTAACCCAAAGAAGCTGAACAGCAGTGAGGGGAGCATTGCCTGAAATAAGCATTAACAAATGAGGAACTGCAAACAGATAAGGAAATTTTTCTGAAACGTAAATCTGCTTATAAAACACTAAAAAGCCATACCAGTTAAGCATGCAGATGAGAAATTAACAACAAGGGCAACTACATTAACTGTCAACTGGAACTGCACAAATTTTTGGATATTGACATATACAGAACGCCCCCACTTAGCAACAGTGACTATTGTAGAAAAGTTATCATCCAATATAATAACATCGGCACTCTCCTTTGCAACCTGCACCACAAATAAGGCCATTATCAACACGTGTTCAAGGACAGAATGCTTATGATGTGCGATACTAACTGTATCCAAGAAGATATCTGGCACATCGTTATCAAAAGAATGGAGGAAGATGCATATAAAAATTGATACAATAGAAAGAGCTTGCAACAGAAGGACTGCCGTTGAAAGGACTGAGTGGAGAACAAAGACAGCAAACTTTAAACTAGCAGGCTATAAAGAAAATTTTCAAATCAGTCAAAAATGGTTTTTGCCCAGGTTTGGGTGATTTGCGATACAGGTTTTTCATAACTTCCTAAAACAGGACACCCGGTTTCATGTTCATCCTTGAAATCATGGTCGTCTAGCAGGTACCTAAGAGGATATATTCCTTGTTCGCTATATATCCACCTAAACCATGTTTCCATTTTCAGTGAGACACCATACTTGAAAGAAAACCTCATTCAGTTGCAGAAAGGCATGGTTGATCAGCAAGAAGACTCTAATCATCTGCATGCCTTGCCAGTGGTAGCTAAGATCTTATAACCATGTTAAAACTATGTATACTTTGCTCAACCAAAGTCAATTTTTAGAGATTACAAGTCGATGAATTGGACAGCTGCCATACCTCAGTTCCGGATATACCCATTGCAAGGCCAATATCAGCTTCATGAAGAGCTGGTGCATCATTTGTTCCATCACCAGTCACAGCAACAACTTCACCAAACAAAGTTCGCAGCTTTGTTACCAAAGTGTGTTTATCTAGAGGTGAGGATCTGGCCATCACCTGGAGACATGAATAATAGACCATATGCTAATTTGGAGAACTTAAGATCTTTAAAGAAAGAAATGATAGTGGGGGAAATTGTATTAACTTGGCTTGAAAAGTAAAGATATTAGCCTTGCCTGAATTTTTGGAATTAGTTCAGTCATTTCTTCCAGGCTCTTCTCTCGAAACTGTGGTCCTTCAATAGCAACCCCATCATCAGTAAGGATACCACATTCCCTTGCAATTGCCTTTGCAGTGGTTATGTTGTCCCCAGTGACCATCCTTACAGTAATACCAGCTCTCCTGCAAATCTCAACAGACTCCTTTACACCAGGACGTACTGGATCTTTGATGCCCACAATACCAATGCAAGTATAGCCAGTAGTTGGAATTTGGCTGTCTGAAGAGAAATCATCCAGTTCAAGGTATGCAAGGCACAACGTTCGAAGTGCTTCACTAGCAAATCTCTCAATTGTATTATTGAGATGGTTAGTAGATGTTTCATCAAGGGGAACAACCTTGCCGGTTGAATCTATGTATTTATCACAAGAAGCCAGAACAATTTCAGAAGCACCTTTGCAGTGAGCACGAAAGCCTCCCCATGGGAGATGCAGTACCACACCCATTCTCTTCTTAGCAGAATTGAAAGGTTCAACTTTTATCAATTTACATTCTTTGCGTACCAATTGGAAATCTCCACCCAAGGACAAACCAAACTCCAACAAAGCAGTCTCAGTTGGTGTTCCTAGAATCTCAACTTTCCCATCCTTGTCTCTTACCACTTCACCACCAGTGTTGTTGAATATTGACTGAAAAAGAATTTTTAGAACAGAATCTGAAATTTCAGTGCAGATGCTCTCTTTCTCATGCGAGTTGCTCACTTCCTTAATGTTACCACAAATGCAGGACTTTATGACAGTCATGTGATTGGTGGTCAGAGTCCCTGTTTTGTCACTACAAATGCATGTTCCAGAACCCATAGTTTCACAAGCAGCAAGATGGCGAACAAGTGCTTTATCATTCATCATCTTCTTCATTGCAAAAGCAAGGCTAAGTGTCACAGCCAGGGGTAACCCCTCAGGAACTGCAACTACAACAATTGTAACTGCCACAGCAAAATATTCTAACAATTCCAGAGCATCATCTCCAGACCAGTTTAAGTGAGTACCTTCCTGAAGCTTCCGGTTAAAAAGCCCCTGTGTTAGCACAGCAAATGTAACAACAGCAAAGAACAGCCCAATTTTCCCAATGATAGTAGCCACTCCATTGAGCTTGACCTGTAAAGGTGTTTCATCGTCCCCTCCCTCACTGAGTGTTGCCATCAACTTACCCCATTGAGTCCTCATTCCAACTGTTGTCACAAGCATCTTGCAGGATCCATCTTGGACCTTAGTCCCAGATAGAAGAAAAGGATAATCTGAATTTATAGTTATCGGCTCACTTTCACCTGTTAAACTTGATTCATCTATTAGTAAAGAAAACCCAGAGATGAAAAGTCCATCTGCAGGAACCTGATCACCAATCGACAGGTGAACTATGTCACCTGGAAGCAAAGCATATATTGAGATTTTTTGCCTGTATCCATTTCTAGTAACCTGAACTGAAATCTTCTTTTTCTCTCTGTCCAAATCCTTAAACTGCAAGGATTGGCGATAGTCACTTGTTGCAGTCACAAATACAACCAACAAGATACTTGCCACGATTCCTAGCCCATCTTGGGCACCTGTGGGCCATCCTTCCATGGTGATACCAACAAGCAGAGACATAATTGCACAGATACCAAGAATGATGAGAGTCATGTCTTGAAGTGCTTCCCATACAAAACCCCAGAATCCACGAGGTGGGCTCTCAGTAAATCTGTTAAGGCCATAGATGTCTTGCCTGACTTTTAGTGTATCACTTGTCGCATTAATCCCATCAGTGATTGATGCATTGAGCATGTTTGCTATCCCTTCAATACCACCATGGCCTTTCAACTTTTTTATATCATGCCCTTCAACAATGCTACCCAACTCATCAGCACATATCCCAAACCCTGCATTTTTTACTTCACTGGGAATTGTATATTCACTAGGAGCAGGTGTAACAGCTGCAACAAAAGAAAGTGACCATCAGCTATTATTTCCTAAAACTACAAAAAAGAAGCATTAACATATTTTAAAAACAGGAAACTCACCATGGATGAATTGAAGAGCTGCTTTTGAAACCAAAACAGCAACTCTTAACTTCTCCTAAAAATTGAAACGACATGGAAGAGGAGCAGCAAGATTATTTGATCGTGTATGAAGCAGACAGAAGAGCATTGGAGCGGCAAAGAAAAAGGTCACCTTTATATGAACATCAGTTTATCACAAGAATGCCAGACTATAAAGTTTTAGAGACAAATGATAAAGGAAACAGGAAAAGAAAGAAGCAGGAAAGCATGAACCATATTAGAAGCAGACATGAATGGAACCAAAAAAAAAAAAGCAGAAAGAGAATTGAATGGGGAACAAAAGAACCCAGCAAAAGGTGAACTGAAAGTGACACATAACTAAGTGATAAACAAAAAGGCAAATGTATATGCATCTTTTCATATTAACATAAGTACACATATGTCCAATAAATGTAATACATGAAAAGTTATAAATTTGCAGCTGTCAAATTATATACGCATCCAGCAAACAGAATGATTGTTCACATTTAATATATTCATTAATAACTACCGATATATGAAAATAATGCCATTTTAATATCCAATTTAGCATGTAAGGACATCACAAAATAAGAAAGGAACTTGTAAATTCCAATGACCAATAAATGACACTGTCAACAACTAGTTACTTTTGAAATTAAAAATAACAGGGTTTAATTTTATATAATTAAGATACTAAAATCTGCTTCTAATTTAGCGAAACAAGAGAGAAGTATAGGAAACGAAAGAAAGTGAGGAACAAAGGAGGAAATGGGGAGAAATGTGCTCTCTTTGATGTTCCTGAATACCCCATCTCCCAAAGTCACCTTCTCTCCACATACTAAAGGTTCATGTATCCAAAGTTTACTAGTATTTACTTTGAAATTACAAGTCCGTGATGGATAAAAAATGTTTGAGGCTCAAAAAAATGAAGAATCTGGTATCCATTCAGCAGGGATATATAAAGAGAAATGAAACCGGGAGAGAAGTTAACAATATCATCACTAAGATGCTAACGGTTTACTGGTAGGAGTTTACAACATTGCATTGCTCTTACAAGCAACATAATGATATTCACATTTAGGATTACTGCCATCCACAGGTTGACCAGGTTCATTCATATAAATGTATAGTCCTTCTACACCTCACGTCACATTGGTGCCGGTTTAAGGAAAAGGAAACAGTGGGTAGTAAAACAGTGAATTGTTTAGGAAGTTACACGTGGGATCATATATAGGTTATATATGCATGTGCATGTGCACAGGCGGTGCTCTCTCCTTCCCTATCACGAGATAATTACTTTTTCATATCTGACAAATAGACGATATTCTCAGAATCAATCTAATCGACTGCCAAAAATTCAAAAAGCACACTACTTTTGGTCAATCAACATCTCAAGTAATTATAGTCAGATGAGCCTTAGAATCTTATAGGCATCATCCCGACAAATACCTCTGATGCAAAAGGTTGTTTGTTTTCATATACAGCATTGTATCGTGCACTAATGTATGAGCTGGGGGACAAACCCATGTCAAGACCCAGATCCAGTTCATGAACCACATTTCTTAAAGCTATTCAAGCATTGAGAACCTTGTCCTTGTCCAATCTATGTCACACAGGTGCAAGGTGCGGATGCACCATGATTTTATTGATGATTCAATGGAAAAGAAAGCAATTTGTTGGTTGCCACACCGAGACTGCACCAGAGCCACACTTTAGTTAGGTTCAGATCTGGATGTGAATCGCTCATAATACATCTCAAAATAGTAATAGCACATTCTATCTACGACTTTTCAGATAAATTTATAAGAATTACATGTTAAAAATGTTAGTTTATCGTGCAGAACAACTTTAGTCAAAAGGCAGAGAGAGAAATAGTTCCGTCCCTCGTTTACCAGGATGGGCTACCTTTCTTCTTCTCTCCTCTACGTACTTGCTTCTCTGTTCCAGCAGTTTTACAGCTGCAGATGGCTGGAAACTTCAGACCGCAAACTGAATAGTGGGCTTGACATTGTTGGGGAGTTGAGAGTTGAGATAAATTGTTAGATGATGGTTCTCAGTTCGTTCCTCAAGAGAACAGTAGTAGCTTCTGTAAATCCTGCATTTATTCTTATATATCCCCGCATTAAAGCAGTTCGATTTCTGGGCAAATTGCCCTCAAGAAATGCCTACAATCAGCAATTCTATGGGGAAAAAAAGTAGGACAAAAAGGAGCTCAGAGTAAGCAAACGCAACCCACAGCTAAAAAAGAGACCAGTGCAAGAAAGTAAGGAAGAACAATAAGAAAGGGAAAACCAGTTTAGATATGGTTCCGTCATTAATGACCTACATCCACGGATGAAGAGCTCCCTCTCATTCTCTCTTGTCTTTCTTATTATCTCTATCAATATTTATACAGCCCTTACATTTAGATAGAGACACATGCAAGGGATCAGGATTACACTCAATTTTGTGCCATTATTTTTAGCTCATTCGCCAGCATCAGATTTTCACTGATTCTCTTGCTTTGGTTATGGGATTTATCTCCACAATCAGTTGTGCCTCTACCAGTACTTCTGCTAACAACCTCCATCAAGCCGATGGTGGTCTCTACCAATGGAAGCTTGCTTTTATCCTAAGTCACACAGGTTCGCCAATTATGGTGGCGCACCCGCATCGATGCGGGTGTGGCCCAACACAGCGTCAAATGAGTTTTGGCAGTTCTGAAAAATGTTTTGGCCTATGATACACGGGTACGCCTGTGAAGGCGAAGTACCCGTCCGGTACGACACCGGTACGGGTACGGGTATGGGCTTGGGTACGCCGATGGTGCGGCGTTGACCGTACCGGGTACGGTCAACGCATCGGAGGCCGTATCCGTCCATTTTTTGACACAGTCAACTTTGACCGAGTCTAAATCCGTCCTTTTTTATTTTTAACGATTATTTGATTTTAGTTTTTAAAACCATTCTAACGTTAAACAAAAATAAACGAAACCCTTAATCCGTCCTTCGTTCTGTCTGTTCTTACCTTACCTCTCATTGACCGACGGCAGCGGCGTCCGGCAACAGCAGCGGCAGCGGCGACTAGCGACGGCAGCGGCGACTAACGATGGCAACGGCGATTGCGACCAGCGACGGCAGCGGCGACCGCCGATAGCAGACGAAGGCGACTGTGACGGTAATTTTTTTCCTTTTTTCATTTTTCTTTTCGTTTTCATCGGCTCCACCCCTTTTCCAGAAGCAGCCAGTCTTCCTCTCCTACTGCTCGAAACCCTCACAGTAGTCGCCTCTCTCACCTTTCGATCGACCTTCTCTGTCTCTGTGTCTCCCTGTTTGCTTATGCAATACGTGTCATCAGTCATGCCTCTTTTGTTTCCTCCTGCCAATTTTAGAACTGTAAAGCTCAACCAGAGCCTACTCTTTCGTCTCTGTCATTGCGTGCTTCCTTCTTTTATTATCTTTGTTGTCACTTTTATTATCTCTGTCATTTTTGTGTCTGATGTTCTTCTCTGAACTTGAAGATGACATTATGCAAAATACGACAAAATAATGCTAGTTCTTTAAATTTAATGTTTTCATACAATTTTTGTGTGTGGATTTCTTGTATGCTCTTGAAGGCATAATCTTCAAACTATGGCAATTGGCAGCATATATGCTCATTCATTATGTTTGGTTGCTTCTATTGGTTACGTGTTGCAGGCTTGCAGGGCTTGCAGCTCTTTTGCTAGGTTCTTTTCAGACATAAGTTGTAACTTGTAATGGCTGATAAAGGGAAAGAAATGATGCCTACTGCAAGTGGGAATGTAGAAAGCAGCAGTAGTAGTGTTAATACCGCTGCAGTAGAGAAGGATAATCCATCTCAGCCACTTTGGCGTTATGTGAAGAAAGTAGGAAAAGGACCAGGTGGTGGTGGGAATGTAATGTTTTCTTGCAAATTTTGTGATATGATGTTCACGGGCTCTTATACACGTTGCAAGGCACATTTGTTGCACATTTCAGGCGTAGGAATTAGACCATGCCCAAAAGTTACCAACAAGGAGATTAAGATATTCAAAAAAGAACAGGATGCAGCTGAGACGAAGAAATCTTCATCCAAGTCAAGTGTGTCTGTTCCTCTTTATGCTACTGAAGAAGTTGAAGATGCTTCAAAGAAAAGAAAAACATTAGCACAAGCATTCAATAATATGGGAAGGGCAGAGATGGATAGAAGGATTGGAAGGTTCTTTTTTGCAAGTTCACTTCCTTTTAATGTAGCCAGAAGTCTTTATTGGAAAGATGTTGTTACAGGTTTGGCTAATTGCAGTTTGAGTGGTTATGTACCCCCAAGTTCAGAGAAGTTGAGAACAATAATTCTTGCAGAAGAGAAGGCAAACATTGAAAAATTATTAGAGAAGAAGAAATTTTCATGGAAACAATATGGAGTATCCATTGTTTCTGATGGGTGGACTGATATACAAAGGCGGCCCCTGATAAATTTTATTGCTTATTCGTTTGATGGACCAATCTTCTTGAAATGTGTTGATGCATCTGGGAGTATAAAGATACTGAGTATTTGAAAGGGTTATTTATAGAAGTCATCAAAGAAGTGGGTGAAGATAACCTTGTGCAAATTATTACTGATAATGCTCCAGTTTGCCAACGAGCAGGAATGAATTTGGCAAGTGATCCCAAGTACAGTCACATATTCTGGACTCCTTGTGTGGCACACAGTATAAATCTAGCACTTAAAAGTATTTGCAACCCATCAAAAGATGATCCAAATGCCGGTTTCTTGTGTTCATGGATTGAGGAGCTTGAGCACGATGTCACAAACATCAAAAATTTTGTTGTAAACCACAACAATGCTCTTTCTATATTTAATAGACATTCTGATTTGAAATTGTTGAAGGTAGCAGAGACTCGTTTTGCATCCATTATTGTAATGATAAAAAGAATAAAGCAGGTGAAACATGCATTAACACTTATGGTGACTGACAATGATTGGGAGTTTTATCGGAATGATGACACTGTGAAGGCTCAAGAAATTAAAAAATGCATTTTAAAAGATGAATGGTGGGATAAAGTTACATATTTTCTGCAGTTTACAGAGCCTATTTGGCAGATGCTGAGAGAAGTTGATAAATAAGGGCCCATGCTTCATAAAGTTTATGATATGTGGGATAACATGATTGAAAAAATTCAAAACATCATTTTCAGACATGAGAAGAAGAATGTTGCACTTGATGAGTCTGAGTTTTTCGATCATGTGCATAGAATTTTAGTAAGAAGATGGAACAGAAGCAATAACCCTTTGCATTGTATGGCACACTCCTTAAATCTCAAATATTATGGACAAACATGGTTGGCAGGAGGTACTGGTCGTGTTCCTCCTAATCAAGATCCAGAAATATCAAAAAATAGGGAGATATGTTTGGGAAGACTGTATTCTGATTCTCATCGGTTGAAGAAAATAAATAATGAGTTTGCGAGCTTCTCTGGTGGAAGAAATGATTCAATACAAGCTGCAATGGCAAGAGATGAAGAAGATCCTATTAATTGGTGGTTATGTTTTGGAGCATCAACACCAAATCTCCAACATCTTGCATTGAAGTTATTATCTCAACCTGCAACCTCTTCATGTTGTGAAAGAAATTGGAGCACTTATTCTTAAATTCACAACATCAAGAGAAACAAGCTAACTAGTAAGCGAGCAGAAGATTTAGTTTATGTCCACTCCAACCTACGCTTACTTTCACGTACTTCAAATGATTACAGGTATTTCTTTCTTTTTTTTATCTCTGATATGTATACATATGTATATTATGTTGGTTGTTTAATTAAAGTTAATATTAACTTAAATCATATTTTGATTTTCTTGCAACTTGCAGTTCAGGATCATCCAAGTATTGGGATGTTAATCCAGAGGACATTGACGTAGAACTTGAAGGAGAACATGAATTGCATGCTCTTAATATGGATCTTAAAGAACCTGTTGTTCCTTCTAATCTTGATGATGCATCTGAGGAGTGAGGAGAATGAAAATCAACAAAGCTAATGTATTTTGAATGTTAATTTTGAGACTGAGTATAATGAGAATCAAGAATCAAGACTGATAAATTTTGAATTATGATTTATGAATATGACAATATGTTAATCTGTTTGTGATTTTTGATATATATATGTGCGAATATGTTATTCTTTTTGAAATTTTTTGACATATGTATGTGTGTGTACGGCCGTACCCCCGTACCCAAGTTTTTTAAAAATGGTCCGTACCCGTACCCGTACCCATGTGACATAGGTTTTGGCCGAGTTTTCATTGAGATATCAATTCAAGGTAACCTTGATAAAAAAAGTTTAAAAATATAGACAAATAAAATTACTTATATAACAAATAACATACATATGTATACATACATACATACATACATATATATATATATATGCTCTCTCTGCACCCGCACCCAAATTTTTTTTTGGAACTTGACGCATCCCAGACCGGCAACCACACCCATGTGACATAGCTTTTATCACAAAAGGTGTCCCAAGTGCTTAATAAAAATGTCTCCAATCTGATCTTTGGATGAAATGTATCCGCAAGATTCTTTTCTCTCACAAAATGTATATCAATTCTACATGTTTTCAGTGACTATAATAGACAGGATGAGTGGCTTCGATGTGATCGCACCATAGTATGGCTTTGGTGCTCTTTGACTCTCAACTCTTTTAACAACTTAATCCACATCATTTCTGCAGTGGCCTTTGCAAGGATATTCAGTCTCCCTGCTGGATCGGGAGACAATGCTTTGCTTTTTCGAGCTCCATGAAATGAGGTTGTGTCCAAGAAATAGAGCATAGCCTCCTATAGGTTTCCGGTCGTCTAGGCAACATACCCAGTCGGCATCACTATAGGCTGACAAAGACAGAGGAGCAAGGCTTGATAATCAATCTGTAGTTCCTAGTATGCTCAGATATCATAGGATCCTTTTCACGGCATCTCAATACTTATTTAGTTAGACGATGCATAAATTGGCACACTCTGTCGACAAGGTATGTCAGGTCTGGCCTTGTTATGGTGGTGTATTGACGTTCCCCAACAACACTCCTATATTTCATTGGAGGAGTGCTGGTCATGGAGTAGCAACAGGTTTGCAACCTATCATATGTGTCTTCTTGAGCAAATCATAAATATATACTTTTGTTGAGAAAATTCTAACCCCTTTTCTAAGAACTTGGCTTCAATGCCTAAGAAGAAATGAAGTTGCCCAAGGTCCTTTATAGCAAACTCTTGTCTAAACTTCTAAATTGAGACCCTAAATTTGAATGGTGGAGTTTCCTGTAGCAATTATATCATTGACATACACCAGCACATATATTACCTTCTGTTCTTTACTTAAACAAAAAGGGAAGTGTCAGTCTTGGTGCTAGTAAATACCAACTTTAAGAGAAAACTACTCATTCGAGCAAACCATGCTCAAGGAGCCTGTTTCAATCCATAGAGAGCCTTCTGAAGCCTGAAAACATGGTTAGGGAAAATCTTATCATCAAATGCAAGAGGCTAGACCATATACATTTCTTCGGGGAGGTGTCCAAGTAAAAAAGGAATTTTGAACATCTAGTTTCCGCACAGCCCATCTGTGACTAACAGCAATAGCTAACACAGTCCTAATTGTAGTCGTTTTGACCACAGGGCAAAAGGTTTCCATATAATCAACTCCTTCAATTTTACTGTAGCCTTTGGCTACAAGTCCAGCCTTCTATCTCTCTAGGCTCCCATCAGCTTTTCTCTTGATTTTAAACACCCACCTCCACCACATGACATGTTTATTAGAGTCTTTTGGAACCAGTTTCCATGTGTTGTTTTCAACAAGAGCATTATACTCACATTTCATTGCATTTCTCCAATTTTCATTCTCGAGAGCTTCCTTAAAAGTACTAGGTTCGACTTCTACATTGAACTGGTTGTGAAGAGCCATAGGTATTGGGTGTTTTGTGGACCGCATACAATTGCTAATCTAGGTATGTAGGGTTAGGTTGATGTATTCCTACTTGGGTCATTTGGTGTGTGCAAAGAGATTCTACAGCTTGTTGGTCATGTTCAATAGGTAGATCATGGTAGTTTAGGTCATCATTATCTTGATGGGAGTCAGGTTTGTTCTCTTCAATAGGATTGACCTATTCAACTGGGTCATTGTTGTCAATGGGTTCAATGAATGGGATTGTTATAGCAAAGTGCTGACTTTCGGTATCTCTAGTTTCTCTTTTGGAAGTCTCTTGTTTGTTTTGGAATGGAAAACTGGCCTCATCAAACACCACCGGACGTCGTGAGGTATATGTCTTTCTGCTGCTCATACTCATACAAGTGTATCCTTTATCTTATAGGGTGTATCCAAGAAAAAAGCATCTTTCTGATTTAAAGTCCAGTTTTTTAGTCTGATAGTCACACAAGTATGGAAAGCATTCACATCCAAATATTTTCAAGCACTTGTACTTAGGCATTTTCTAAAATGTTTTTCAATAGGGGATTTGAAATCTAGCACCTTAGAAGGAGTCTGATTGAAGAGGTAGACCGCCATGCTAAAAGGCATAGCTCCATAGATTTTTGAATAAATTTACTTCAGCCATGAGAGCCAAACTGGACTCGACAATGAATCTATGACGCTTTTCAGCAGCACCGATTTGCTGCAACATGTATGGACATGACACTCTATGTCCAATCACACACTCAATCAGATATCGAATAAGACTTTGGAACTCGCCACACCAATTTAAGTGCAAATATTTTATCTCAAGCCCCATTGTGTTCTCTACAAGAGACTTGAAAGCTTTATACACATGGAAAATATCAAACTTTTGCCTAATCAAATAAAACCATATATATTTGGAAAAGGCATCAACAAAAACAACATAATATCTATGTCCATGCAAACCTTCAATCGGTGCTGGGCCCCATAGATCTGAATAAGTCAATTCAAGAGGTGCTTGAACATCACTCATCCTTGTATTAAAAGGGAGTCTATGATTTTTTCCTTTTTGGCAAGATTCGCAAATACTGAAACCTTTATTGTTGTAAGGAATATCAAAGTAACTTAATATATGCCTAACAATGGTAAGAGCTGGATGAATCAATCTCTTGTGCTAATCTTCTAAAGAGTTGTTCTTAGTAGTTGATGCCTTCTTGCTTGCACAATCCAAATAGATCTTGTAGAGCCCATCA
Source organism: Nymphaea colorata (assembly GCF_008831285.2). Lineage (NCBI taxonomy): Eukaryota > Viridiplantae > Streptophyta > Magnoliopsida > Nymphaeales > Nymphaeaceae > Nymphaea > Nymphaea colorata. The sequence goes on along the minus strand of NC_045141.1, from coordinate 1,018,683 downwards.
CTGCTTGTTCCTTGATCTCCAAGTCATCCAATCCTTTATAACACAAGTATGAGGATGAAATTCAAAAACACACATCATTATCTGTTGCCAAACGCTGAAATTGACATCAAGTTTTTAGTAATTTCAGGAACAACTAAAATATCATTTAACTTCAAAGAAGAATTAATTTGAGCAGATCTAACATTAGAGTATACAGACATGAGCCATCTCCAATCTTCAAGGTGTCGCCGCCTTGGTGTGCACTGCAAATAGAAAGATTGTTGATATCATTGGTTACATGGTGCGTAAAACCTGAATCTGGGCACCAGCATTCACTGTCTATGCTTTGATTTGAACTGGCATGATATGCTGCAGAACCATCGTTTTTCTCCTTCAAAAGATTAGTATATGACCAGCAATTCTTGGCAATATGGCCAATTTTTTCACAAACTTTACAAACAGGCTGATCACTATTTTGAGAGTCCTTCCTTCGCTCTCCTCTATTATTCTTACAATTTCCTCTTTCATGACCTCTAAAATTCTGAGATCAATTAAAATTATTTTGATTTGAGGCAATGTTGGCAGCTGGTTGAAGTTGATCAAGATTTTGATCTCCAATGTCTCTGGGATTGGCTGCATGAATAAGCAACGATCCATAAAGCTCGGCCAAGGAGACAGGGTCCTTCCAAGTTTCAATGGTAGTGTGGAAAGACGAGTATTCAGCAGGGAGATCTCTCAAGATTTGAAGGACATCATCTTCATCAATAGGTTTGGATGCTATAGCTAACTGATGGGCAATATTTTTTGCTTTATTAATGTAAGCATCCATAGAGTCCCCTTCAAATCTTAAAGTTGGGATTTCAGCTGTACCACTCTACATCTAAGTAAGCAGCATATGAGCCTTTAAGAGTCTTCCAAAGTTCAGCAGAAGCCTTTAACCCAATGGTTTGGGTGTAAAGGGGTTCCGACAATGAACATTTTATCCAACTCAATAAAGCTGTTCATGACGCAACCATTCAATACTATTCTTTGTTGAGCTGGGTAGTGCTACCTAGTTTATAGTTTGTCACATATATCGCATATGGGTATTATACGCGGAGGAATTTCTCCGGTATAATACAGCAAAGTTGCATATCTCGGGAAAATCTCGGCAAATTTTTAAAAAATTAAAACATTTAATAAATCCTGAAAATTAAAAAAATAAAAATTAATAAAAAATAGAAAACACGAAAAAAACGTGTATTATCCCCTTTTTTTGTGTTTTTTATTTTCTGGCGTTTTTTTAAAAAGACGTGTTTTTTCACGTTTTATACAGCTGCCTTGTTTTTTGCGCATTATACTCGTTCTTTTTTTTAATAAGACACGTTTTTTGTGACAATGGTTTATACTTTGGTGGTGTAGGTCTGCCACCATCAACAAAGCCTATGAGATCATATGAGAACAATATGGGAGTAAAATGATCATCCCAAATGAGATCATTTTCTGTAGTCAATTTTATAGACAAAAAATGTTGAAGATTATTTGGGATTCTGAAGCAAGAAGGTATTAAGATTCATACTGATGTCGTCGAATCCTTGAGTTGTACATGATCCCTGATCAGCCATGATGACTGCACAAACAAGCTTCTGACAGGGCAAGAAATTAATGACTTCTCTCCTTTGCGTAGCTCTGATACCATGTGTTGAATTAGAAGACTTTAAGTTTCCAAGTGGTCCTTTGCAATATTTAATAGTTAGGAGTTCTCTTTAAACATTTCTCTATTTTGGTTGATATTATTTGTAAGTCTCTACCTGCCCTACTCTATTTATTATTGAGATTAGGGTTAGCAAATAAGAGATGTTATTCTCCCTCTAAGACTGCTGGCTGTAACATGGTATCGGAGCCAGATATCCACCCTTCTTCGCCTGCGACTGATGTGACTTTCCAGCGACCTCTTCTCTCTCCCATCTCTTCCCACCATTTTTCTTCCTCTACCCTTCCTTTCTCTCTTCTCTATGCTGATCGAGAGATAGTGGAGCAGCGTGGAAGGGAAACCTAAATCACACGTGAGAGGTATGTGATATTAAGTTCTCAACATGGATGTAGTGGAGCGTGACCAACTGCATGGGAGTTGTGTTGGAAAGTTCCAAGTCAGATCTGGGCTCGCAAAAGAGTGGCTGCAAGTGGACTGTTGCACGAGAGAGAGAGAGAGAGAAAAGGTTTATGTTATTTCTCACGTAACCCTAATCTCATATTTAAAGAGATTAGGGTGTTGACAACATATTTATAATTTCAGTCCACTAAAGTGTACTAAAACAATAAGTAGACCCTTGTCCACTTTCTAATATTTCAGAAAGACTCAAATAGACTCTAGAAAACTTTAACACTCCCCCTCAGGCTGGAGCATAGATATCAATCATGCTAAGCTTGTTACATCCTCTCAAGAAATCTCCAATGGGAAGAGCCTTAGTAAACATATCAAATGCTTGATCTTCAGAGGAAACATGAATCGTGCTAATGACTCCTTCTTGTACTAAGTCCCGAACAAAATGGCAATCCACTTCAATGTGTTTCGTCCTCTCATGAAAGACGGTTATTTACAATGTATGTAGCACCTCTGTTATCACAATACATCTTCATAAGAAGTTTCACTGACATTCCCAATTCTAGAAGCATTGATTTGACCCATGACATTTCAGCCACTATTTGAGCCATCGCCCTATATTCAAACTCAGCACTCGATCTAGCAACCACATTCTGTTTCTTGCTCATCTAAGAAATAAGATTCCTGCCAATAAAGATGCAAAAATCTGTAGTAGATCTCCTATCATTTACTGACCTTGCATAATCAACATCACTATATGCTTTTATGTCCAAACATTCTCCTCTTTTGAACCTTAACCCCTTTCCCAGGGCTGATTTCAAGTATTTTATCACCATTAAAGCAGCCTCCCAATGAACTTTTCGAGGTTTCTCCATAAATTGAGTAAGCTTATTTACAACAAAGCTAATGTCTGGACGAGTGATCGTCAAATATAAAAGTTTTCCTATCAGAGATCTGTAAGAACAAGAGTCAAAAGCCTCTGATTCATCATCGTGCATATCAATTTGAGGATTCATAGGAAGTGTAGCAGGTTTGGCTCCCAATAACCATGTTTCCTGCAGAAGGTTAAGAACATATTTCTTTTGAGACATCACCCTATATTCAGACTCAGCACTCGATCTAGCAACCACATTTTGTTTCTTGCTCATCTAAGAAATAAGATTCCTGCCAATAAAGATGCAAAAATCTGTAGTAGATCTCCTGTCATTTACTGACCTTGCATAATCAACATCACTATATGCTTCTCTGTCCAAACATTCTCCTCTTTTGAACCATAACCCCTTTCCCGGGGCTGATTTCAAGTATTTTATCACCATTAAAGCAGCCTCCCAATGAACTTTCCGAGGTTTCTCCATAAATTGAGTAAGCTTATTTACAACAAAGCTAATGTCTGGACGAGTGATGGTCGAATATAAAAGTTTTCCTATCAGAGATCTGTAAGAACAAGAGTCAAAAGCATCTGATTCATCATCGTGCATATCAATTCGAGGATTCATAGGAAGTGTAGCAGGTTTGGCTCCCAATAACCATGTTTCCTGCAGAAGGTTAAGAACATATTTCTTTTGAGACATCACAATCCCTTTACTACTACGAGCCACTTCAATACCAAGGAAATAATAAAGTTGACCAAGATCTTTTGTGACAAAGTGTTTCTGTAAAAACTCCTTTGTCTGAGCTATCTCTCGAGTACTTTCTCCAGTGAGGACAATACCATCAACATATAAAATCAATATCACTATACCAGAAGTCTCAAGCTTGATAAACAACGAGTGATCAAGCTGGGATCTTCGAAATCCACATTTAGAGACAACCTCACTTAGCTTATGAAACCATGCACGGGGACTATGTTTAAGTCCATAGATAGCCTTTTTGAGTTTGCATACCTTGGAACACTCCCCATTTCGTTCAAAACCAGGTGGTTGTTGCATATAGACTGTTTCTGAGAAATCACCATATAGAAATGCATTTTTTACATCGAGTTGAAAAAAAGGCCAATCTTGCTGAACTGTGATAAATATAATTAGGCGAATAGCCTTTAGCAACAAGACGAATTTTGAATCGTTCTACGGACCCAACAGAAGTATGTTCTTGATTTATTGCAGGACACTGGGATGCTATGAACTAAACCGGTCACTCTACCTATGAATCCACACATACATCTTCATGATGATCAATCAAAATTAATGGATTCTGGATCATACAGATCTCTTATTGGGAAGCTCATCTATGTTACTGTGACTAGACCAAACATTAGCTTTGCAACGGAGAAGCTAAGTCAATTTATGGAAAGACCCAAGAAAGTTCATTAGGATGCAGCTTTAATGGTGGTCAAATATTTAAAATTGTCTTCAGGTAAAGGACTTTTGTTCACAAAAGGCAATACCTTGAAAGTAGAAGCCTAAAGTGATGCTGACTATGCTGGCCCAGTCGAAGACATGAAGTCTACCACAAAATTTTGTGTATTTGTGGGAGGCAACCTTATAACCTGGAGAAGCAAAAAGCAAAGTGTAGTGTCAAGATCTAGTGTAGAATCTGAGTACAAAGCTATGACTCAGACTACTGCTGAAATGACTTGGGCGTAATCCATGCTATCTAGCCTAGCCTAAGTGTGTCAATTTTTCTTCCCATGAGGATGTATTGTGACAATAGAGCAGCCACATACATTGCAAACAATTCAGTTTTTCATGAGAGAACTAAACATATTGAAGTAGACTGCCATTACATTCGGGACATTGTTCAAGGAGGAACCATAGCGACTATTCATGTATCATTTGAAGATCAAACTGTAGATGTCTTTAGACTTTAAGTTTCTAGGTTGTCCTTTGCAATATTTAATAGTTGGAGTTCTTTTTAAATATTTCTCTATTTTGGTTGATGTTATTTGTAAGTCTCTACCTCTGCCCTAATCTATTTATTATTGAGATTAGGGTTAGTAAATACGATGTTTTTCTCTCTCTAAGACTGCCGACTGTAACACCATGCAAGAAAATGAGGAAGATGATGAAAGGGAAAACCAGTTTTGAAGTGGTTCAGTCAATGTTGCAAAATGCGTATCATAAGCCGTATCGGTCTGGCTTTAAGATACGCTGTATCGTAAAATATCGTAACCGTATCGTTTTTTTCTTTAATAAATCAGAAAAAATAGGAAAAAAATTCAAAAAATTCATAAAAAATCAGTAAAAAACAAGAATAATATGTTCTTCATAAAAAACACATAGATTTATAAGTCATAAGGTCCATAAGTCTATGAGATACCACATCAAAAAACAAGTTTTAGATGTTATGTATTACATCACAAGATGATAATGAAATTGTGAAAATGTTCAATGTCAATACATATAAAATGAAAGCACTCTCGACTCTCATTCATAATCTTCATCATATTCATTCTCATCTTCATCTCCATCTTCTTCTTCATTTTCATCTTCACGATTTAAAAAAACCTCTTTCCTCCCAACGAGAATCAGTCACCCACGCACAAATCCATGGTTTAATCGATGATTTCATTTTGAAAATCGATGATTTAACAATGGAAATCGATAATTTCCTTCCACGGCGGCACAATCTCTAGGTTAAAAATGAATAAGGGCCGGGTTTTTATAAAAAAAACTCGAAAAGGGGGGTTCCAACCCCCACTTTTTTGAAATCAGCCCCGTATCGTACGATACGGGGCGTATATCGTATCTTATTTTGTAAAAGATATGTATCGTATCGTAGATACGGGGCATATATCGTATCTTATTTTGTAAAAGATATGTATCGTATCGTACATATCGGCCCCGTATCGTATGTATCGTACAACACTGGGTTCAGTCGTTAATGACCAACAATTCTTGGCAATATGGCCAATTCTTTCACAGATTTGATAGACTGGCTGATCACCATTTTGAGACTCATTTCTTCGCCCTCCTCTATTATTCTTATAATTTCTTCTAGCACAAACTCTAAAATTAGGAGATGGATTAAAACTATTTTGGTTTGAAGCATGTTGGTAGCTGGTTGAAGTTGATCAAGATTTTGATCTTCAACATCTTTGAGATTGACCTTCTGAATTAGCAACAGTCCACAAAGCTCGGCCAGGGAGAGAAGGTCCTTCCAAGTTCCAATGCTAATGTGGAAAGCCAAGTTTCAGTAGGGAGACCTCTCAAGATTTGAAGAACAAGATCGTCTTCATCAGTAGGTTTGCATGCTATGGCTAACTAATGGGCAACATTTTTTGCTTTATTAATGTAAGCATCCATAGAGCTCCTCCCCTTCTTCAAATCTTGAAGTTGGGATTCCAATTGCATCACTTTAGATCTAGAGTAAGCAGCATAGGAACCTTTAAAAGCCTTCCAAACTTCAACAGAAGGCTTCAAACCCATCGTTTGGGTGTGAAGGGGTTTTGAAAACGAAGATTTGATCCAACTCAATAAAAGTTGGTCATGGTGCAACCATTCAGTATACTCTTTATTGTGCTTGGTAGTGCTGTCTTACTTTGGTGGTGCAGGTCTGCTACCATCAACAAAGCCCATGAGATCAAATAAGAGAGTAAACTGATCTTCTCAAATGAGATCATTTTCTGTCGTCCATTTTATAGGCAGAACATGTTGAAGATTAACAAAGCCCATGAGATCAAATATGAGAGTGAACTGATCTTCTCAAATGAGATCATTTTCTGTCGTCCATTTTATAGGCAGAACATGTTGAAGATTATTGGGATTCTGAAGGAAGAAGGAACTCAGACTCATACCGATTTTGTTAAATCCTTGAGTTGTGCCTGATCCCTGATCAGCCATGACAACTACATGAGTAAGCATCCGACTAGGCACAAAATAATGTCTTCTCTCCTTTGCGTGGCCCTCATATGATGCAAGATATTAAGGAAGATAAAGAAGAAAGGGAAAACCAGTATTAACGTGGTTCAGTCGTTAATAATCAAACACCCACGTATGATGAGCTCTCGCTCCCGCTTTCTTGTCTTTCTTATTATCTCCATCAACATTTATACATTTAGATAGAGATACATGCGAGAGATTAGGATTACACTCAATTTTGCTTCCATTATTTTCTCTTAACAAGAAGATAGCAAATAAGCTTTCTATAGTCACATTGGATCTGCTCCTTCACCAGCGCCAGATTTTTCACCGATGCTCTTGCATTGATTATGGGATTTATCTCCACCATCGGTTGTGCCTCTATCGGTAACACAACCAGTGGCAGAGTACTGGTTCATTGTACACTTATACTAAATATGGTGATTGCCATGTCCAGATAAAGATAGTGGCAAGAAAAGCAGAAATGGTGAAGTTTTATATCATAAGTTTATCCGTACTTTGGACGTTCGTAAGTTCAAAAAGCTACCTGCAAATTGACAATGAAATACAATAACTTGAGAGTAAGTATAATAACATTACTGATGGATATCACCAGAAAAGACAGAAGGGGCCAAACCAATAATTCCCTATGGCCATTTCATTCTCATCAAAATGGTTTCCGCGAATACATTACTGAAATGAAAAATATTAATGGATCCGTCACAGTTCCACCAAGATCATGATTTTGTTGTTCTAGCCACAAAAAATAGAAAAGTAGACCAGCATTTAGAAGTTTTGGCCTCCCTTCTCATCATTATTCTCTACGATCAACGAAAGAGAAAGAACTTCATATGCGAGAGAGAGAGAGAGCATACATGATTGGTTCTCCGCATAGCCTCTGCTTCTGATCTCTTGGACAGGTTTGCGGTGAATCGAAATCGCCGTTTGCGGTTCTTCACGATCCCGCACACCCGCCTCCATCGTCTGAGCGCCTCCTCAGACGAGTTCTTCGACCTCACCCCACCAAAGTTCTCGTTCAGATAGCTTTCCATTCTTCCCCCTCCTTCAACAGTTCAACTCCTTTTGAACTCCAACAAGATTCAATTCCTTAACTCAAACCACGTTTTTTTTACCAACCATCATTCCCGAAGAAGGGAATCATCAAAAAGCGCCTTTTTTTGGAGAGGTCTTGCGCAACAAGAGGAAACTACTTTGTACCCAAAAAATCTGCAACTTCGGCGTGATTCTGAAGATGGGTATCCTCTATCTCGATTAACGGTTGAACACCCGGATCAGAAAAAATAGGCCAAAAGACAAAGACACTCGAGATCTAAAAAGGAACTCCATCAGGAAAAGGAAGAAACTGACCAATGAATGTCCTGGGGTGGGACGTCGGCAAGCTGGGAAAGATATCTTATGGGGAATGAGAGACGAAGGAGGCGATGTTTCCACGACGTTGGTAGAGCAGGAGGAAGGAGAAGGGAAGGGACGAAGTGAGAAGTTACGAGGCGGGGAGGCCCCTCGGTCAGCGGTGGCCTATCCGATTCTATACTCGGCAGTCGGCAGCGTATTAGATCGGAGCAGAGCATCGGGCCGAGTCGGCTAGACACTCGAAACCTGAGTTTGGTTCTATTCGATAATTAAAACCGAAATTTTAAATGCGAGTCGGTTTAAATAAAAATTATTTTTTATATAAAATAATTTTTTAAAATATAAAATATAGTTATAGTAATAAAACATATATATTTAATAAAATAAAAATAATATCAAATAATTACAGAGCCGAATCAAGCCTCATCAGGCCAACTCAGGCCGATCCGATACAATATCGATACGACTCAACAGGCTCGAACCGCATTTTACAAACTCAATTGGGTCAGAATTGGATGTCAAGTACCCAAGGATGCCCAGCCCTACCCTTGAGCCGTTTCCGTAGGTTGGCCATGTCTTCTTTATTACGTTTATTTAAAAATAAAATTGGATTCTTCCCCAAATTGTCTCTGTAGCTTCTTGTCAAATATTCAATGCAAATTGTATTTTTTCTAAATAACAAGCTCCTTGAAGAAATCAACCATATAAAACAACAATTGAGAATTTAAGAAAAAAGGTAAAAGGAATCTACAATGAATTTGATAAAAAGGAAAAAGGTAAAAGGATTTACAATAGATATATAAGCCTGACCAACGGGCCGGGCCGGGCCACCGCCGGGTACCCGGTACTCGGCCCGTTACGGGCTTGAGCCCGGGCCTTGAAATAATGATTTTCGGGTTGAGGTTAACGGGTCGAGCTCGGGCCTGCCGTTGTGATCATCGGCGGCCCGAAAAACCTGACATCATTATTTTTTTTTTTCAAAAAACTGAATGTTGAGGTAGCCGAGCGACGCGTATTGCCCGAGGTCTGCCAGAACATGACCACTCCCCTATATCTCTCCACCCCTGTCATCTGAAAACCGCTACAACTTAAGCCTCCGTTTCTATGAGTCCGCCGGTGCCAAGCTCACTTGTCTCCCTTCCCATGTTCTTCAACTCCTTTAACCCGAAAAAGCCCAGCCCGACCCGTTAATAATCGGGCCGGGCCGAGCCTCGGGCATAAGTTGAAACCCGAGGCCCGATATTAGGTGGGCCCGGCCCGACCCGTTTCTAAACAGCCCGGGCTTCGGGCTGACCCGTTTATAATGTCGGGCCTAGTTTTTTACATTTTTAACGGGCCGATTACCTAAAATTTTAATAAAGATCTACTTCAATCGTTCATAAAGGCCAATTCTTGTGCAATTCTTGTGCTGCTTGTTTCCGAATTCAGGTATGCAAAAGTCAGATGTGAGTCTAAATCTAAACACGATTGGATTGGGTTACTCTAAACCATTTAGATTTTCTTTTTGCCTTGGATGGCTAGTTTATTGGTCTGAAATTGCTCAAGCGTTTTAAGATATTTTGACCTGTACATCTAAATCGGCCTGACCAATTTAAATTGAACCAACCAGTGGGAATTTAAATTGCTAAGTCTTTCTAGATATTTTGACCACTCTTACAAAAATCAACCCGAGATGACCCATTTAAGTTGAATCAGTGGCATTCCACAACTGTTAACTATTTTTAAAGTATTTTGAAAAAATTTCAAATTTATTTTTTAACAGTTGATTTACATTGAATTCAGTTTACAAACAGATTTTTACAATATTGAATTTTTTTATTTTTTACCAAACGGTTTGCCCTAGCTGGTTGAGCCCAAGCCAGTTCTTCGTTCAATTGCTGCGGCCGTCAACCTTTTAAGTTGAAATAGGGGTTACGGATATGGCTGATATAGTTAACTGCCAATGAGATCTTTGGACGAATCAAGGTCAAATATTGCAACGATACAGCAATCTGATGGTAAAATGAAGGTTTGAAAAGTACTTCCGTCATCACATCACCAGCGTAGCCAAAAAATTTGGCTGGTGGGGGCACCAATTTAATAACCTTAACTTTAAAGGGCACTAGTATATGAAAACAACCAAATATATGAAAATATTAATATAAAAATAAGTATTGCCCACAACCGCCATCATGTGACTCGTCCACTGGTCAAAATCCATAAATTTGGCACTCATGGACTTTGGACAAGGCTTTACAAATTACAATCAAGCATCTTGGCCTTAGCAAGTATATCAAAAGCAGATTTAATGAAAGATCACCATGTTTCTAATCTACCTCTATCCGAAGGAAATAATGAAGTTCTTCAAGGAAATTCATTTTGAATTTGAGAAATATATTTTTCTATGATAACTTGCACTGTTTATTAAATTCACATCAACATAAACAATAAGTATCAAAATATATTCCCCACTGTGAAAGGTGAATATAGAAGAATCTGTTGAATCCCCTTAAAACCTTAGTCAAGAAAAAAGCTACTAAAACCAACAAACCAAACACATAAATCTTGCTTTAGACCCTAAAGAATTGAGGACAAATTTGCAAGCATGATTTGGAAAAAGTAGATCTTCATATCCAAGTGGCTTTCCCAATATCTCTCTTTCTTGGTGCATTTCATTTTGGCCTCTCTACTACAAAGTGTGTCCCATTTAAAATACAACGATACTCAATAGACAGCTAATGAACTATTATCCAAGTGTGTTGAACAATATGAGAGGCTAAGGTGCAAGGCACACATTTGGCTTCTCACGAGGACTCCGACATGTATGGACCAAAAAAGAAAAGTTATCAAAAAGTGTGTCAAAAAGAAGTCATCAAGAGAAGGTACTTCTCAAACTAAGCAGTTCAATCTGGCTCATGTAAAGTACTTCTTTTGTAAGAAGAATAGACATAAAAAGATGGATTGCATGAAAACAAAAAATGGTTATAGAAGAAAGGTAATTTCTCATTTATTTATCATGAATGTAATTTATTACATGTTTTTGTAATAACTAGTAAATTGACTCAGGTGCTATGGTACATATTGCTAATGCTTTTAGGACTTCCTGAGTAGAAGGGGAACCAACATTGCATGAAAGGATCATCTTTTTAGGGAACAAGATGCATTTATGTGTAAAGGTTGTTGGGACATGCCAAGTTAGACTTGACATTAGTTTTATTTTGAACTTTCATGATATATTTTTATACCATCATATAGTAGAAATCTCAAATTTGTATGAAGGATTAGATAGACTTGGATTTGTTTGAAGGTTTATATATATATATATATATATATATATATATATATATATGAAGTTGGTTATGTTCTTTTGTGTGAATAGTTTATATAAATTAAATGCAAAGGTTCATGAAACATTGATTTTTAAATTAACAGCAACACATACTAAGCCTTATATTTGAAAAGAAAGTAAAGAGGCTTATAAATAAAGAGTTTTCAAAATCTCTATAAGTTATAGATGATGGTTCATGTTCGAATTGCATAAAGGCAAAACAAACAATACATATAATATAAAGAGTGTTAAGAGAAGTAATAATAGATTAAAGATAGTCTATATAAACATTGGTTGAATCTTAACTCTATTTTATATGGGTGAAAATTATTTTGTGAACATTTATGGATGACTATTTACGGTACATGTCTCTACGTAATCTGTGAGAAATCAGACATATGTCAGGCTTTCAAAGAGTCTAAGAAAAAAGTAGATAAACAAAACAATGAAGTAATCAAGATAGATATATCAAATAAGGGTGGTGACTATTATTGTAGACTTGTTGAGATGAGACAAATAAAGGGCTACTAGTGATTTTCAAAAAATAAGATATTATACCTTAATATACTATGCTTGGTAGTACTCATTAGAATGACAAAGCAAAAAGGAGAAATCATATGCTTAAGAAAATAGTTAGAGCTATGTTAAATTTCTTTGCTTTTTTGGTTCATTTGTGGAGTGAAGCTTTTACGTTAGCGACACATATTTTGAATAAGATCTTCACTAAATTTGTACTTAAAACTCTATAAAGATTGTGTACAAGTAGGATACCTTTTCTATTTTATATGCACATATGAGAATGTCCTACTGAACATAAACTATATATTTTATACATAAAGACCTTTGATCCTAGACCAAACAATTTTTTTTCTTTGGTTATCTAGAAAAATCAAAGGGATATAGATTATACTATCAATCTCATTCACCACATATTTGTGAAATAGATAAAGCTATGTTTATTGAAGATGGTTTGGTTTGGTTGTGTTAGAATATCTTGTAATAGGGAACCGGGTCCGGATATGGACCCGGTCCCATGGGCGTGGGTACCGAGGCTGGCTCGATACCCTAGGCGGGGCTCTCTACCTCTCCCTTATATAATCTCCACTTATTGTAATTGAGTTGATTAAGTGGAAAAGATTTTCTCTCTCCTAGGGTTGCGGTTTTGCCCCTAGGTTAGAGCTTCTCCGTGGTTTTTCACCTCTTCTTGAGGTTTTCCACGTATATCGTGTGTTTCTTCTATGTTTCTCTCTTCCATTGCATATTTATACATGGTATCAGAGCCAGCGCGTGTGGGATTTGTTCTGTGATCGTGTGTTTCCGCCGCTGCTGGTGTGTTTCTATTGCCGCCGCCGTCGTTTTTCATCCAGCGTCGCTATCGCTGTGTTCTTTTTCGCCGCCACTGCCGTTTTTCCCACCGTTGTTTCTCCTTGCGGCGTCGTTGTCGTCGTCTGTTCCAACGTCGCCATCGCCGTCGTTGCCAGCGATTTCCCGCCGCCGCCAGTGATTCTTCGTGACGTCTTCTTGGTATTGTGTCTCTCTGGTGATTGTGATGGCCGAAGAGATGACTCCCAAGATTGATGTTGCCTTTGACACGGGCAGTAATACCAAGAGTGAGAACTTGCCTATTCAAGTCACCTCCATCCGGCTGAACAAAGACAACTACCTCTCTTGGTCTGCTGCCCTAGAAATCGGGATAACTAGCCGCGGTGGCGACTTGGGCATTGGAAGATAGCCAAGTTAAAGTCTGGATCATTAGTTCTGTTTCCGCCGATATTCAGCCTCTGATCTTGCGTAAGTCGACTGCATATGACATGTGGACTGTGCTTGCACGGATATATGGCCGTAAGAAGAGAGTATTGCGTACGTATCAAATCAAACGTAGCATCTACTCTCTTACACAGGGTGACTTGTCTGTAGCATCTTATTTTGCCGCCCTCAAGACTAAATGGGAGGAACTTGATTACCATGTGAATGATGACTGGCATTATGGTTCTGATCATGCCTTGTACTGGGAAAAAGAATGGATGGACCAGACCTTTATTTTCCTTGGAGGCTTACGTGATGAATTTGAATCCATTAGGAGCCAAATTCTAAATTGTGACGAGATCCCTGGGATTGAGGAGGTGTATGCTCGGGTGGAATCTGAGGAACAACGTCGCCAAGTTATGCATATTGACTCCAGCCATGGGAGTTCCCCTTCAGCGTTTGTTAGCCGTGCCTCAGGGACTGGACAGCGTCCTGTTTGACGTTGTAGTCATTGTAACAAGTTGGGGCATTCAGTGGATTTCTGTTGGGATATTCAACCTGAGAAGAGACTTGTTCGTGGTCGTCCTTCTTCTAGTCGGCAGGGTTCTTCTGTGCCTGACTCTAGTCAGGGTAGTTCGTCAACTGTTGAAAAATCAAAGCTTTCCTCCGATCAAATCAAGGAATTGCAAGCTTATATCAGCCGGCTATCTACTACGCAAGAGGAAACGTCCACGTCCGAGGGAGCTAAGTTAGCTCAAGCTCTTGTTGCCACAAGCGATCAAGGTAATCTCTCTCTTGGTGATTGGATTGTTGATAGTGGGGCTACGCATCATATGACAGGGAATCCTAAGCTGTTTCAAGAATACCAATTGTCCTCAGGGCAGCAACGCGTGTCTATGACTGACGGGTCTTCTATTTCTGTGGCTGGAAAAGGGAGTTTGTCCTTGTTGAATAAATATCATTTTCATAATGCTCTCCATATTCCCAATATTCCTGTGAACTTGTTATCTGTCAGCAGTATTACCAGAGAACTCAATTGTAATCTAATCTTTTCTACTGATCATTGTTCCTTGCAGGACTTGGTGACGGGGAAGAAGATTGGGATTGGTTCGGTTATTAATGGACTCTACAGACTGCCCGTGCAAGTTGCGTCTGCCTTGATCTCAGCCACTAGTGGACGGTTGTCAGGCATGGAAGACATATCTACCATTATGCGATGGCACGAGCGTCTTAGGCATCTCCCTTTTCAATTGATCAAGAAGTTGTTTCCAAGGCTTTTTACTTCTGTTTCTATTGATTCTTTCTCATGTGAAGTTTGCCAGTTGGCTAAACATGTCAGGGCTTCGTACCATATTTCTCTCAATAAAACCACTCGTCTGTTTGCTTTGGTTCACTCTGATGTTTGGGGTCCTTCGGGAGTACCCACTTGTCGTGGTTTTCATTATTTTATGACTCTTATTGATGACTACTCCCGTTGTACGTTCGTGTACCTGTTGAAAGAATGTAGTGAAGTTCCCATCATTGTCAAAAATTTTGTTGCTTTTGTTGAGACTCAATTTCAGACCTCTGTTCAAGCTTTCCGCACTGATAATGCCTGAGAGTATGTCTCCCAATCTTTAGACGACTTCTTGAGGAGCAAGGGTATTATTCATGAGACATCCTGTAGTTACACACCTCCTCAAAATGGCGTCGCCGAACGTGAAAATCACCATTTATTAGATGTCACCCGTGCCATTATGTTCCATAGGCATGTTCCTAAGCGCTACTCGGGTGATGCTCTTCTCACTAGTGCCCATCTGATTAACCGTATGCCTACTCGTGTATTGAATGATCGTTCTCCCTACTCTGTCCTCAGGCCCACTCAGAACCCTTGGCCTCTTACTCCTCGGGTGTTTGGGTGTACTTGCTTTGTTCATGACCATAGTCCAACCCTTAAGAAACTTGATGCTCGGTCTGTCAAAGCTGTCTTCTTGGGGTATTCTTCAACTCAGAAGGGATATAAGTGTCTTGACCCTACTACATCCAAGATTTATGTCTCTCGGGATGTTACCTTTCATGAACATGAGACGTATTTTCCTGTGAATCCTCTTCAGGGGGAGTGTATAGGAAACAATGTGGAAGAGTATTCCTCAGATCAGCTGATTCAGTTTATGGATTTTTTGGAATACAAGGTTAGTCACAGTGTGGCAGAGACAGTCAGAGGTGATAGCGACAGCCATGTGGGAGGAAACTCTGTGGATGATCAGCCCACAGCCCGTGATCATCTGTTCGGCCAGGTGTACACCAGAAAGAAGACTGATGTGGTTGAAGATGTTGATGTAACCAATCCCAATCCTGTGAGTTCCCCGGATGACCCAAGTCCAATAGATGAAGAGCTTCCCATAGCCTTGCGCAAGGGAACCAGGTCATGTACTTCTCATCCTATTCAGAGATTTGTTTCTTATGCGAAACTTAGTAAGGATTACAAATGCTTTATTACATCCTTGTCTAAGTCTGTGATTCCCAGGTGTGTGGAAGACGCCAGAGAGGATCCTAAATGGCTACAGGCCATGACAAAGGAGATGAATGCCTTGGCAAAGAACAACACGTGGGAAGTAGTTGATATTCCCAAGGGCACTCATTTAGTTGGTTCTAAGTGGGTGTTTAGTGTGAAGTATAAACCTGATGGTACGGTGGAACGGTATAAGGCTCACCTTGTTGCAAAGGGGTTCAGTCAAAAATATGGTATTGATTATCTTGAAACTTTTGCCCCTATTGCTAAACTGAAAACCGTGAGGGTTATTTTAGCACTTGTTGTGCAAAAGAAGTGGAGCATGGATCAGCTTGATGTCAAGAATGCATTCTTGAACGGCCATTTAGAAGAAGAGGTTTATATGAGCATGCCTCCTAGATATGCCCAAAGCAGAAAATGTTGTCATTTCAAGAAAGCCTTGTATGGACTAAAGCAGTCTCCTAGAGCATGGTTTGAAAGACTGAAGATAGTGATGAAGACTAATGGATACAAACAGGGAAATGATGATCACACCCTATTCATTAAGAAGAGAAATGGTCTGGTGAGTCTTCTTCTTGTATATGTTGATGATATGATTGTCACAGGTGACGATGAAGAAGAGAAAAAGAAAAAGAAGAAGATGTTAGCTGCTGAATTTGATCTGAAAGATCTGGGTAAACTAAAGTACTTTCTGGGGATACAGATTGCTCGATCAGAGACAGGACTTGTTATGAAGCAAAGGAAGTACACTCTGAATCTTCTAAAGAAGACAAGTAAACTGGGATGCAGGCCTTTTCTAACCCCAATGGAGTCAGGTACAAAGATAAGTATCAAAACTGGTAACATCCTGGATGAGGAAGGAAAAGGAAGATATCAGAGGTTGGTTGGTAAGCTTATTTATTTTACTCTTACTCGCCCTGATATTACCTATGCTGTAAATGTGTTGAGTCAGTTTATGCATGCTCCTACTGATTGTCACTAGAAGAGTGCAGAGAGAGTGTTGGGGTACCTAAAGAATGATCCAGGGAAAGGATTACTGTACACTCAGCAGGACCAACTGAATATTGAAGGATACTCTGACGCCGATTGGGCAGGGTGCACAGATACTAGGAGGTCCACCATAGGGTACTGTATCTTTCTGGGAGGTAACCTGGTGGTGTGGAGGAGTAAAAGGCAGGAAGTCTGTTCTAGATCCAGTGCTGAGGCTGAATACAGGGCAGTTGCTATGGGGGTTACAGAAATGTTATGGATAAAGATTCTTCTAATAGATATTGAGGTTGAAATGAAAGAGAAGATGAAGATGTATTGTGACAACAAGTCTGCTATTAACCTAGCTAATAATCCAGTCCTTCATGACATAACGAAACATATGGAGATAGGTCGCCATTTCATACGGGAACGCATAGATTCAAAGGAATTGATCCTGCCGTATATGAAGTCTGAAGATCAAGTTGCAGATGTTTTAACCAAAGCCTTATGTACATCTCAATTTGAGAAGAATGTTAGCAAGCTTGACATGTTCGACATGTATGCCAAGCTTGAGGGGAGTGTTAGAATATCTTGTAATAGGGAACCGGGTTCGGATATGGACCCGGTCCCATGGGCGCGGGTACCGAGGTTGGCTCGGTAACCCTAGGTGGGACTCTCTACCTCTCCCGTATATAATCTCCACTTATTGTAATTGAGTTGATTAAGTGGAAAAGATTTTCTCTCTCCTAGGGTTGCGGTTTTGCCCCTAGGTTTTCACCTCTTCTTGAGGTTTTCCACGTATATCATGTGTTTCTTCTCTGTTTCTCTCTTCCATTGCGTATTTCTACAGGTTGAATACATTACAAAACCTTGAGTTTGAAAAATTGTAGGATATAAAATATAATCATATTGAAGAAGATACTAAAGCATTTGACTTTATTAACTTTTATGATAATACAAAAGTTGATCCAGTATGTAATATACCAAACCCAAAATAAACCAATTGTGGACCACATTTATGAGCAAGAATAAATATACATTTTTAGATTAAGATTGTACAATTGTTTGTTCAAAGATCCACTAAAATAATGAAACTTGTTATTACACTTGACCATATAATGTATCTATAGGAGTCTGATAATTCATTGGTATCGATGAAAATGCTCGGACATTTATAGAAGCTATAAAAAATAAGTAATACACATACTAGATAAATGTCATGAAAGAATAGTTTGACTTTATGACTAGATGTGCAATCATGTTGAGTTTCTTGAAAGAGTAAAACTCATAAGATGTAAATAGGTCTATAAGACGAAAAGAGACTCTAAAGACAAAACTGAAAGGTATAGAACAAGACTAGTTCTTAAGTCGTTCACCCAAATAGAGTGCATAGACTATAAAGAGATGTATTCTCTTGTCTCTACTAAAGAGTCGATGAAATTAGTTCTTGCCTTAGTAGCACAGTTTGACTTATAATCATACTGATGAATGTTAAAACAATTTTCCTGAATGAGGATCTAAATGTAAGAATATATGTGAAACAATCTCAAGGGTCGATTGAGAGCAACAAAGATCATTTAGTTTGCAAACTTAATAAGTCAATTAAAAAATTTAAAAAAGCATCATGACAATGACATATCAAGTTTTTCAATGCCATTATGGCTTTTGGCTATACAAAAAACATCATTCATTGATATATATACTTAAGAATAGTGGGAACAAGCTTTTAGTTTTGATGTTATATGTTGATGAATGATAAACAAATGCTAATAGAAAAAAGGAGATTTCTTGCATATCATTTTGAAATGAGAATATGGGTGAGACATACTATGTTCTCAGCACTAAGATCTATCAAAACAAAAGTAAAAAAGTTTTAAGTCTCTTTCAAACTGCAGATATCAATAAAGTGCTTAAAAAATACAGAATGGAGAATTTCTCTCATACTTTACCCCTATAGCTAAAGGAGAAAAATTCAACCTACATGATTGTATACATGATAAATATGAAAAGAAAAAGATGAGTAATGCATTCCATATGCATCAATAGTTGGTAGCTACTATATGGCAAACTTGCACTAGGCCGGATGTTTCTTTGCTATTGGAGTGGTTTAACGTAAGCATGACGCATTGGAAGATAGTAAAGAGAATCATGATATATTTGCAAGGCACAAAGACTAGATATTGAGATATTGTAAGATGGACGACCTTTAATTAGTTGGTTTCTCAAATGCTAACTCAGTAGGATGTCTAGATAGTAAGAAACCTACTATAGGATATGTCTTCATTCTAACTAGAGGTGCTAGTAGCAATAAGCAAACTGTTATTATTGCTCATACAACAAATTTGAAAAAGATGAGATTTTCGAAGAGATAACCAGATCATCGAAAATTGGAGTGCATGAATTAAAATAGAACACTTTTGGATCTTGAGGAACTAGTTGATGATTTGTATCATTATAGATCTATGTAACAATTTCTCTAGCTAATATGAAGACCTGCAAACTAGGTCCAGACACACTTGAGATCTGGTTTCTGAAGTTTTAGGACATAGACCTAAAGAGGACTATAATTTGTAATCCAAAATATCTTGTTTCAAATCTAAATTCATGATCTAATTCAAGAAAATTCTAAATTTATACTTTATGATCCAATCCATATATCTAAATATGAGGGTTTGAACTTGGGGGGTTTTGGATCTAAGGGATCAACTTAGGTGGAGTTTTGAGTTTGATTCTGAAATCCAAACTTATAAAATCTAAGATCTTGATCCAAATAATGTCGTTCTGAAATCTAAAGTTTAAGATCTGAAATCCAAAATTTAAATTAAGGTCTGATCCTATAAGGTTTGAAATTATGATCCAAACTATAAAACCTAAGATCCAAAATTATAGATATAATATTCAAAATCTAAATCAAAATCCAATTCTATGTAAGATCCAAATTCATGATCCAAGTTACTTGAAATTCAAATCAGATGCTCTGAATGCACTATCCAAATGAAGAGTCAATTTTCTAAATCGAAATCAATTAGATCTAAATTCAAATTTAAAGGTCCAAAATCCAATTCACGAGATGTAGATCCAATATAAGCACATATATACTTGGAAAAAATATTAACAAAAACAACATAATATCTATGTCCATGCAAACCTTCAATAGATACTAGGCCCCATAGATCTGAATAAATCAATTCAAGAGGTGCCTAAACACCACTTATACTTAAATTAAAAGGGAGTCTATGATTTTTTTCCTTTTTGACAAGATTCACAAATATTGCAAACTGTACCACTGTAATGAATATATCAAAAGAACTTAATATATGCCTAACAACGTTAAGAGCTGAATGCCCCAATCTCTTGTGTCAATCTTCTAAAGAGTCCTTCTTAGTAGTCAATGCTTCCTTGCTTGCACGATCCAAAAAGATATTGTACAGTCCATATGTGCTTGTGAACTTTCGCTGTCATCCAATCATTAATACACAAAGTATGAGAATGAAATTCTAAAACGCACATCATTATCTGTTGCCAAACTAATGAACTTCACATCAAGTTTTTAGTGATTTCTGGAACATTTAAAATAACATTTAACTTCAAAAAAGAATGAATTTGTGCAGATCCAGCATTAGAGATATATAGACCAGACCCGCATCCAATTTTCAAAGTGTCGTTTCCTTCGTATGGGTTGTAAATATAAAGATTGTTGATATAATTGGTTACATGGTGCGTCGCACCTGAATCTGGGCACCAGCATGCACGGTCTTTGAACTGGCTGACATGCTATAGCCTGTAGTACCTTCGTTTTTTTCTTTCAAAAGACTATTATATGACCAGCAATTCTTTGCAATATGGCCAATTCTTTTATGAACTTGACAAACTGGCTGATCACCATTTTGAGAGTCGTTCCTTCGCCCTCCTCTATTATTCTTATAACTCCACTTGCATGACCTCTAAAATTCTGAGATCAGTTGAAATTATTTTGATTTGAGGCAATGTTGGCAGCTGGTTGAAGTTGATCAAGATTTTGGCCTGCAACTTTTCTGAAATTGGCTGCCTGAATAAACAACAATACTCCTTCTAAGTTTCAATGCTAGTGTGGAAAGCCGAGTATGCAGCACTGACATTTCTCGATATTTGAAGGACAAAAGGTTTGGATGCTATAGCTAACTGATGGAATTTTTTTTTTTTTTTGCTTTATTAATGTAAGCATCCATAGAGCTCGTTGCGTTCAAATCCTAAAGTTGGGATTTCAGTTGCACCACTCTACATCTAAGTAAGCAGCTTATGAGCCTTCCAAAGTTCAGGAGATGACTTTAACCCAATGTGAAGGGGTTTCGATGAAGATTTGATCCAACTCGATAAAAGTTGGTCACAGGCAACCATTCAATACTATTCTTTATTGAGCTGGGTAGTGCCACCTAGTTTATGCTTTGGTGGTGTAGGTCTGCCACCATCAACAAAGCCTATGAGATGGAGTAAAGTGATCTTACCAAATGAGATAATTTTCTGTTCAATTTTATAGACAGAGAATGTTGAAGATTATTTGGGATTCTGAAGCAAGAAGGTATTATTCATACCGATGTCGTCGAATCCTTGAGTTGTACATGATCCGTGATCAGCCAAGAAAGTGAGGAATATGTTGAAAGGGAAAACGAGTTTTAAAGTGGCAAAATATAACAGCATTTAGAAGTTTCGCCTCTCAACTCTCATCATGATTCTCCACGATCAAAGGAAGCCCAAGAACTGCATATAAGAGAGAGGGAGAGAGAGAGAGAGAGAGCATACATGATTGGTTCTCCGCATAGCCTCTGCTTCTGATCTCTTGGACAGGTTCGCGGTGAACCGAAATCGCCGTTTGCGGTTCTTCACGACACCGCATACCCGTCTCCATCGTCTGAGCGCCTCCTCAGACGAGTTCTTCGACCTCACCCCACCAAAGTTCTCGTTCAGATAGTTTTCCATTCTTCCCCCTCCTTCAACAGTTCAACTCCTTCTTCTCTCCAACAAGATTCAATTCCTTAACTCAAAGTCTCAAACCACGTTTTTTACCAACCATCCTTCTCGAAGAAGGGAATCACCAAAAAGCGCCTTTTTCTAAAACGCGGATTGGTCTTGCGCACAAGAGGAAGCTACTTTGTACTCAAAAAATCTGCGAAGGGACCAAGAAACTTCGGCGTGATTCTGAAGATGGGTATCCTCTATCTCGATTAACGGTTGAACACCCGGATCAGAAAAAATAGGCCAAAAGACAAAAACACTCGAGATCTAAGAAGGAACTCCATCAGGAAAAGGAAGAAAATGACCAATGAATTTCCTGGGGTGGGACGTCGGCAAGCCGGGAAAGATATCTTATGGGGAATGAGAGACGAAGGAGGCGATGTTTCCACGACGTTGGTAGAGCAGGAGGAAGGAGAAAGGAAGGGACGCAGTGAGAAGTTACGAGGCGGGGAGGGAGGCCGATGGCCCTCGGCAGTCGTCAGCGTATTAGACCGGATCAGAGCGTCGGGCCGGGTCGGCTACACAATTGAAACTCGGGTTAAGCGATCGAAACCCTGGTTTGGATCCCATTTAATTAAAATAAATAATATTTTTTAATATAAAATAAATTTTAAATGAAAAATATATTTTTAATAATAAAATATATATTATTAATAACATAAAAATAATATTAAATAATTTCCCATCCCAAATCAAGTAGGGTCCGGCCAACTCGAGTCGGTCTGACATATTATCGAGTCAACTCAAACGGGTTCAAACTGCATTTTACAGGCTCAATTGCGTCAAAACTGGGAACGGAGTATGCAGCCCGATGCCCGGCCCATCCTTCGGTAGCTTGGCCGTGTCTACTTTATTACATTTATTTAAAAATAAAATTGGATTATTTCCGAAATTTTCTCCGTTGCTTCATTTTTAATATGTTGTCAAATATTCAATGCAAATTCTATTTTTTTTAATAACAAGTTCCCTAAGAAATCAACCATTTAAAACAACAAAAGAGAATTTTTAGGAAAAAAGGAAAAGGAATCCACATGTGGATTTGATATGTCTAATTATCGATCTAATTTTCAATTAGTACGATAAAAGATATTTTGGTTTGATTATTAATTGCATTGAGATTTGCTATGTAGTTTAGTAACTGAATTTAGAGTCAAGTTCGCCATTTACCTGAAATTTTGATAAAGATCTACTGCAATTGTTTATAAGGGCCAATTCTTGTGCTGATTGTTTCCGAATTCAGGTATGCAAAAGTCAGATGTGAGTCTAAATCTAAACACGATTGGATTGGGTTACTCTAAACTATTTATATTTTCGTTTTGCCTTGGATGACTAGTTTATTGGTCTGAAATTGCTAAGGCGTTTTAAGATATTTTGACCAGTATATCTAAATCGGCCTGACCAATTTAAATTGAACCAACTAGTGGCATACTTATTGAATTTAAATTGCCAAGTCTTTTAAGATATTTTGTCCACTCTAACAGAAGTCAGCCCGAGATGACCCATTTAAGTTGGATCAGTGGCATTCCACAATTGTTAACTATTTTTAAAGTATTTTGAAAAATTTTCAAATTTATTTCTTAATAATGATTTTTTAACTATTGATTCACATTGAGTTCAGTTTACAAACAAATTTTTTTTTTATTTTTTTACTTTTTTACAAAAGGGTTTGCCGTAGCCACCAAGGACAAAACCGGAATACCACTGACGTTACAGAACTGGCTCGGATGGTCGCCCGAAAAAGAGCAGCGGTAACTAGAACCACCGCCCAACTTTGGAATTCCGGCAGGCGTGAAAACTATGCCGTCCGAGGCCCAATCAGGCCGAGAATTGGCCTGGTTGAGCCCAAGTCAGTTCTTGGTTCGATTGCCGCGGCCGTCAACCTTTTGCGTTGAAATAGGGGTTACGGATATGGCTGACATAGTTAACTGCCATTGAGAAATAGGGGCTACAGATATGACTGACATAGTTAACTGCCAATGAGATCTTTGGACGAGTCAAGGTCAAATATGACAACGATACAACAATCTGATGATATGATAAGATGTAGGTTTGGCAGCCATCACGTGACTTGCCTACAGGTCAACATCCATCAATTTGGTACTCATGGACATTGGACAAGGCTTTACAATCAAGTATGTTGGCCTTAGCAAGTATATCAAATGCATATTTTGTGTAACTTCATGAAAGATCGCCATGTTTCTAATCTACCTATATCATAAGGAAATAATGAAGTTCTCCAAGGAAATTCATTTTGAATTGGAGAAATATATTTTTCTACGATAACTTGCACTGTCTATTAAATTCACATCAACATAAACAAGAAGTGTCAAAATATATTCCCCACTATGAAAGGTGAATATAGAAGAATCTGTTGAATCCCCTTAAAACCATAGTCAAGAAAATATCTACTAAAACCAGCGAACCAAATACATAAATCTTGCTTTACACCATAAAGAATTGAAGACAAATTTGCAAGCATGATGTAGAAAAAGTAGATCTTCATATTGAGGTGGTTGTTTCATATACACTTCTTCACACAAAATTCCACATAAAAAGACATTTTTAACATCAAATTGATGAATATCTTATTGTTTGATAGTAGTAAGATTAAGGATGATGATTGATATGTTATTTGACCAAATAATAGATGAAAAAGTTTCATGAAATCTACTCCTATGTTGGTAACAGCTCTGACAAGTAAACGAGGTTTGATTAGCCTATATCCATAGCCTTAGAAATTGTGAACATTAAAGGGCCTTGTAGTTTACTTTTCCATTCATTGTTTCATATAATGCATGTTAACTTATGAATGTCTTTTATTTTTTTTGCCATGCCTTGTTAGTTTTTGTGCATGACTCTAATGGTATCCCTTTCCTTATGGATAAAATTTCAACGAATGGAAAGAAATTGTCAAGTATACAGTTCTAGATCTATCATTTTGAAAGAAGGAACCTACAACTCTTACATAACAAAGTATATATGTGGAAAAAGTGTTCTTTGAAAAGTGAGAGTGCTCTAATCGACTTAGTTGTTGCTTTTGCAATCTAGAGCCATAAAGAGCATACGAGGTGAAATCCCACAATGTAGAGGTGCAATTTTTCAGCTCCAATAAAGCCCGAGCCAGTACTCCGATGTCTAAATTGATATCTATGACACACCAGTTGGAATAATATTTCATCCACATATTATGGAAATAAAGAATATAGCGACACAACTAACGTGGCTTTGACAATATATCTCTTTCTTGGTGCATTTCATTTTGGCCTCTCTACTATGAAGTGTGTTCCATTTAAAATCTACTACAATGATACTCAATAGACAGTTAATAAACTATTATCCAAGTGTGTTGAACAATATGAGAGACTAAGGTGCAAGGGACACATTTGGCTTCTCACCAGGACTCTGACACGTATGGACATAAAAAAAAAGTTATCAAAAAGCATGTAAAAAAGAAGTCATCAAGAGAAGGTACTTCTCAAACTAACATGTAAAGCGCATCTTCTGTAAGAAGAATAGACATAGAAAGATGGATTGCATGAATACAAAAAATAGTTATAGAAGAAAGGTAATTTCTCATTTATTTCTCATGAATGTAATTTATTACATGTTTCTGTAATAACTAGTAAATTGACTCAGGTGCTATGATACATATTGCTAATGCTTTTAGGGCTTCCTTAGTAAAAGGGGAAACAACATTGCAAGAAAGGATCATCTTTTTAGGGAACAAGATACAATTATGTGTAAAGGTTGTTGGAACATGCCAAGTTGGACTTGATATTGGTTTTATTTTAAATTTTCATGATATTTTTATACCATCATATGGTAGAAATCTCAAATTTGTATCAAGGATTAGATAGACTTGGATTTTGTTTGAAGGTTGTAAATACCAATATATATATATATATATATATATATATATTGTGAAGTTGGTTATGCTCTTTTACACGATGGTTTATATAACTTAAATGCAAAGGATCAAGAAACATTGGTTTTTAAATTAACACTTCACTTACAATAAATGTGATATCATAAATGACAACTTTTATATGCTCTGACAACACATACTAAGCCTTATAATTGAAAAGAGAGTAAAGAAGCTTATCAATAAAGAGCTTTTAAAATCTTTAAAAGTTATAGATGATGGCTCATGTATAGGCCTGGGCGCCGGGCCGGGTCGTCGGCGGGTACCCGGTACCCGGCCCGGAATGGGCTCGGGTCCGGGTAGAGCTTTGCGCTCTTCGGGCTCCCGCCAGTTGCGCCCGGCCCGGCCCGACATTAAAACGGGCTGGGTCCCGGTTAGAAGTTAGGGCCCGTTGGGCCCATTGGAGCCCGATAGCCATTTCGACCAAGGTCGAAATAACTCGAGTCTTTCCCTTTTCATTTGAAAGGGAGAGAGCCGCTGCCTGCGCTGGTCTGCACCATGTGATCCACCGTCGTCGCCGCCGTCGCACTGCTGGTCTGCACCGTCACCGTCATCGCACTGCTGGTTTGTCACAGTCGACCTCCGGTCCACCACCGATGGTTTTCCTTTCCGTTGGGAGGCACTTTTCGTTGCAGTAGGTAGCCCCAAACCCCATCCGGTGGTTCTCCTTTCCTTTTGCCCAATCCATCCCCATCATAAGCAAACGTGAGAGAGGGATTCGTATCATCAGCATCATCGGCGGTGGAAAAGCCAATGGATGGCAGCAGCCTCCATCATCAGATGCAAAGGCACCATGGAGCAGCATCGCCCTCCTCCACCGCCTCAGGGACCTTGGAGTCTCCCCCTAATTCCAATGTCATCAGTCGCATCCTCTTCCTCCTATTCCCTATCTTCATTATCTTCTCCATTAGCAGCAGCAGCTTCTGCAACCTCCCCCAGCGCCAATGGATTCCGCCTCCTGACCGCTCACGGATGCAGTTTGCGCACCCCTCATCCGCCTCCTCCACCAGTAGGTATCGCGGCCCAGCCCGGCAGAAAACAAAACGGGCCGGGTCGGGCCTCGGACGAGGTTAACGAAGCCCGGCCCGATACCTGGCCCGGCCCATTAATAGTCGGGCCGGGTAGCGGGCCGACCCGATTCAAATACGGGCCATTAACGACAATGACTAAACGGGCCGGGCCAGCCCGGCCCCGCCCGATGCCCAGGTCTACTCATGTATGGATTGCATAAAGGCAAAACAAACCAATACATATAAAGAGTGTTAAGAGAAGTAATAAGAGATTAAAGGTAGTCTATATAGACGTTCATTGACCCTTAACTCTATTTTATATAGGTGAAAAGTATTTTGTCACATTATGGATAACTATTTATGGTATATATGTCTCTACTTAATAAGAAATCAGACATATGTCAGTTTTAAAAGAGTCTAAGAAAAAAGTAGATAAACAAACCAATGAAGTAATCAAGATAGTCGTATCAAATAAGGGTGGTGACTATTACGGTAGACTTGCTGAGATGAGACAAATGAAATGCTACTAGTGATTTTCAAAAAATAAGATATTATACCTTAATATACTATGCATGTTAGTACCTATAAGAATGACAAAGCAAAAAGGAGAAATCATATGCTAAACGAAAATGGTTAGAGCAATGTTAGATTTCTTTGCTTTTTTGGTTCATTTGTGGAGTGAAGCTTTTAAGGTAGAAATACATATTTTGAATAAGATCCTTACCAAAATTGTACCAAAAAATCTATAAGGATTGTGGACAAGTAAGAGACCTTTTCTATTTTATATGCATATATGAGAATGTCCTGTTGAAGCTAAACTATATATTCTATACATAAAGGCCTTTGATCCTAGAACAACCAATGGATATAAATTGTACTATCAATCTCATTCACTACATATTTGTGAAATAGATAAAGCTAAGTTTATTGAAGATGGTTTGGTTGGGTTGAATACATTGCAAATCCTTGAGTTTAAAAAATTGTGGGATAGAAAATATAAAAATACTGAAGAAAATATTAAATAAATTGAATGGACAATTGCTCTCATACTTTACCCCTAGAGCTAAAGGAGATAAATTAACCAACATGATTGTATACATGATAAATATGAAAAGACAGATGAGTAACGCATTTCATATGCATCAACATTTGGTAGCCAGTAGTATGACAAACTTACTAGGCCAGATGTTTCTTTGCTATTGGAGTGGTTTAACAAAGGCATGACTCATTGGAAGATAGTCAAGAGAATCATGATATATTTGCAAGGCACAAAGACTAGATATTGAGATATTATAAGATGGACCACCTTGAATTAATTGGTTTCTCAGATGCAAACTTAGTAGGATGCCTCGATAGTAAGAAACCTACTATAGGATATGTGTTCATTCTAAGTGGAGGTGCTAGTAGCAATAAGCAAACTGTTATTACTGGTCATACAAGAAATTTGAAAATCATGAGATTTTCGAAGAGCTAACCAGAACATCAAAAATTGGAGTGCATGAACTAAAATAAAACACTTTTTGATCTTAAGGATGCAGTTGATAATTTGTATCATTATAGATCTATGTAACAATTTCTCTAACTAATATGAATGCATGCAAACTAAGTCCAGATACACTTGAGATCGGTTTCTGAAGTTTTAGGACATGGACCTAAAGAGGACTATAATTTGTAATCCAAAATATCTTGATCCAAATGTAAATTCATGATCTAATTTAAGAAAATTCTAAATTTATACTTTATGATCCAATCCATATATCTAAATATGAGGGTTTGAACTTGGGGGGTTTTGGATCTAAGGGATCAACTTAGGTGGAGATTTGAGTTTGATTCTGAAATCCAAACTTATAATATCTAAGATCTTGATCCAAATAATGTGGTTCTGAAATCTAAAATTTAAGATCTGAAATCCAAAATTTAAATTAAGGTCTAATCCTATAGGGTCTGAAATTATGATCCAAACTACAAGACCTAAGATCCAAAGTTATATATATAATGTTCAAAATCTAAATCAGAATCCAATTCTATGTAAGATCCAAATTCATGATCCAAGTTACTTGAAATTCAAATCAGATGCTCTGAATGCACTATCCAAATGAAGAGTCAATTTTCTAAATCGAAATCAATTAGATCCAAATTCAAATTTGAAAGTCTAAAATCCAATTCACGAGATCTAGATCCATTATAAGCACATATATACTTGGAAAAAATATCAACAAAAACAACATAATATCTATGTCCATGCAAACCTTCAATAGATACTAGGCCCCATAGATCTGAATAAATCAATTCAAGAGGTGCCTAAACATCACTTATACTTAAATTAAAAGGGAGTCTATGATTTTTTTTTCCTTCTTGACAAGATTCACAAATATTGCAAACTTTACCCCTGTAATGAATATGTCAAAAGAACTTAATATATGCCTAACAACGTTAAGAGTTGAAGTCCCCAATCTCTTGTGTCAATCTTCTAAATAGTCCTTCTTAGTAGTCAATGCTTCCTTGCTTGCACGATCCAAAAAGATATTGTAGAGCCCATAAGTGCTTGTTCATTGATAAAGAACTTTCGCTGTCATCCAATCCTTGATACACAAAGTATGAGGATGAAATTCTAAAACGCACATCATTTTCTGTTGCCAAACAATGAACTTGACATCAAGTTTTTAGTGATTTCAGGAACATTTAAAATAACATTTAACTTCAAAGAAGAATTAATTTGTGCAGATCCAGCATTAGAGATATACAGACCTGACCCGCATCCAATTTTCAAACTGTCGTCTCCTTCGTATGGGTTGTAATATAAAGACTGTTGATATAATTGGTACCTGGTGCTTAGCACCTGAATCTGGGCACCAGCATGCACTGTCTATGCTTTGATTTGAACTGGCTGACAGGCTGTAGCCTGTAGGACCTTTGTTTTTCTCTTTCAAAAGATTACTATATGACCGGCAATTCTTGTCAATATGGCCAATTTTTTCACAAACTTGACAAACTGGCTGATCACCATTTTGAGAGTCGTTCCTTCGCCCTCCTCTTTTATTCTTATAATTCCACTTTCATGACCTCTAAAATTCTGAGATCGATTGAAATTATTTTGATTTGAGGCAATGTCGGCAGCTGGTTGAAGTTGATCAAGATTTTGATATGCAACTTCTCTGAAATTTGCTGTCTGAATAAGCAAAAATTCACTCCTTCCAAGTTTCAATGCTAGTGTTGAAAGCCGAGAATTCAGCATGGAGATTTCTCGATATTTGAGGCCCCGTTTGATTGCAGGGGGAAAAACGGTGGAGCGGTTAAAATTCGTATGGCCGCGTTAAATTTTTCTTGTTTGCTGTTGAGTGCATCAAACGTGGAGAAATTTACCCCGCAAAAGTGGTAGTGGTACTACTGATTTCTTTGATGCTAATGTAAGCATCCATAGAGCTAGTCCCCTTCAAATCTTAAAGTTGGGATTTTAGTTGCACCATTCTACATCTAAGTAAGCAGCTTTTGAGCCTTCCAAAGTTCAGCAGAAGATTTTAACCCAATGTGAAGGGGTTTCGATGAAGATTTGATCCAACTCGATAAAAGTTGGTCACGAGGCAACCATTCAATACTACTTTATTGAGCTGGGTAGTGCCACCTAGTTTATGCTTTGGTGGTGTAGGTCTGCCACCATCAACAAAGACTATGAGATCAATATGGGAGTAAAGTGATCTTCCCAAATGAGATAATTTTCTGTTCAATTTGATAGACAGAGAATGTTGAAGATTATTTGGGATTCTGAAGCAAGAAGGTATTTATTATTCATACCGATGTCGTCGAATCCTTGAGTTGTACATGATCCCTGATCAGCCAAGAAAGTGAGGAATATGATGAAAGGGAAAACGAGTTTTAAAGTGGCAGAATATAACAGCATTTAGAAGTTTCGCCTCTCTCCTCTCATCACGATTCTCCACGATCGAAGGAAGCCCAAGAACTGCATATAAGAGAGAGGGAGAGAAAGAGAGAGAGAGAGAGAGAGCATAGATGATTGGTTCTCCGCATGGCCTCTGCTTCCGATCTCTTGGGCAGGTTCGCGGTGAACCGAAATCGCCGTTTGCGGTTCTTCACGATCCCGCATACCCGTCTCCATCGTCTGAGCACCTCCTCAGACGAGTTCTTCGACCTCACTTCACCAAAGTTCTCGTTCAGATAGCTTTCCATTCTTCAACAGTTCAACTCCTTTTGAACTCCAACAAGATTCAATTTCTTAAACCACGTTTTCTTACAAACCATCATTCCCGAAGAAGGGAATCATAAAGAGGAGCCTAAAACGCAGAGACATCTTGCGAACACGAGGAACCTGCTTTGTACCAAAAAAAGGAAAAAAAAACTGTGAAGGGATCAAGAAAGTTCGACTTGATTGTGAAGATGGGTGTCTTGTATCGTGATTAATGGTTGAACACCAGGATCTGAAAAAAGTGGCCAAAGGACAAAAAAACTCGAGATCTAAAAGAACTCCATAAGGAAAGGGAAGAAAGTGACCAATGAAGGCAAAGTGAGACTTTCGGAGCTCGTGGCAGACTGGGTAACGTTTGAAAATGCAAATCCAGTTGTGACTAATGGTCTCCATTTTAATGGACAGGTTTCACAAGGTAAGCAAAGTGAACGGGCATGCTTTTCACCATGCAAGATTAGCTGCAATTACACATAAGTTTACAAATGGTTCCAGAAGGAGGTCGAAATTATGATGGATATCTGATTTCTTGGGTCCATGTGGTGGATATTTGAATTCTTGCCATCAATTCCTGACAGAAATGTTTGCAAGACATATTTCACTGCAAAATTTATTTGGAAGGCGAATTGTTTGTTTGTGTTCTTACTTGAATTGAGCAGGAGCTGTTTGTCAGTGGTGATCAAAGAGGGACTCTCATTCACTTCATTGTGGGGGAAAACCTTATGCTATCTGCTGTAGATGGGAGAGTTAGCGACAATAGCGAACAAGGTATTTCCATTCCCTCATTTCAAAGTTGTTAGAATTGAAGAGGTCAAGGGTATTATCCGCATGTAGCCATGACCAATACTGCATGCATTCTACTAGAAGAGATGGATGGATTGGTTATTTTGCATATGAGCAAGAAAAGGCTTCAATGTAATGCATGCGTTGGAAGACTTGGGACCCGACCCATATGCAACTGGTTTTGCTTGTGCGGATTTTGGGAATTGGAGAATGAATTCAAGAATCTATAAGCTCCTATGACTGAATGCATGGCCTTATTTTCGTATTGTGAAATTCCTTCGAGTGAATGGAGATGGTCTTATTCTCGTATTGTTGGTGATATTCTAGAATTGATACTTTTATGTGTGCTGTTACTACATGCCAAAGTAACAACCACTTGAGCTATACGTGCTTGATTGAAGCTCGAATTGAAGATGAGACTGCACGATTAGTGTGGTGTTCCATTGGTTGCCTAATCATAAGCCACTAAGGTTATTTATTCAATCCACACAAGAGACTAGAACCTTGATTATTTGCTTGGTTGGCAAATGAGGTCTATTTCCTTTAAATACGTGTGCTTCTTTTGCAGAAGTCCTTTGAAGAGCTATTGCATTCCATTGGACGGCCAAAGGTGGTAAGAGAACTTCTGGGCAGCAATTCTCCGAGCATGATTGGTGCTAAAACAAAAAGTTAGATGGAAGCAACCTGATTTTGGACTGATTGATGGGTTGGAGATCCTCTATTTCTTGAAATCTCTGGCAAATCCAAGTTATTTGGTAAAATTTGGCTCTTTGTCAAGGATGTTTTAGGTAGTGAGGACTCTATAATGAGTATTGTTGGCTGGTTAAGACCATCAGCATCCCC
Source organism: Nymphaea colorata (assembly GCF_008831285.2). Lineage (NCBI taxonomy): Eukaryota > Viridiplantae > Streptophyta > Magnoliopsida > Nymphaeales > Nymphaeaceae > Nymphaea > Nymphaea colorata. The sequence continues at coordinate 986,193 of NC_045141.1, read as the reverse complement.
CCTCTCATTTCTACTAACAGCGATAGAATCTTGTGGGAGGCAAATCCTAATGCATTGTTACGAGAAATAAAATTTAGCATAATGTTTTAATAATGTTAAGAGTCAAAGGCGTACCTGCTCCTTGGATGAGCAACGGCTACCCAACAGCATTATTCACACACTACATTGCCCAAAACGCCTTTTAACTCTTAACTGACGTGGAAACTTGGGTTCCACATGGTTTCCTAATACACCTGTGTCATTCTCACGTAGTGGAGTTGAGCCATTTATTTTTTGAATGATCAGTTGCAAGCATTCCATTTCCTTCGATGCCCATTCGATGGCTGTGGATGTTACCCTTAACTAGCGGATGAAGCAAATGACCAAGGTCTCACAATGAGCCAGGACATGAAGCTCATTCACAATCATCACCTGTTTTAAAGCCTAAAGGTATTTGGATCTACTCACTTACCATCAATGCTACCTCTGGATCAAGGTGAAATTGGCATCAGAGAAGAGAGGTACAGTAGAGATACAAGGATTTCACAAGCAATATAATAAGTAGGGATCATATGAAAGCCCATTGCCCATAGATGTCCAACTATGGATAACAAATGTGAATGGCTGCTTGTTTCAATCGTCAGACATGCTTAATGATAACGCAGCACCACCTTCAACGATTCACAATTCCACCAAATCAGGCATAAACAACGACTCAGCTTCAACGACTCATAACTCCAACAATTCAGGCACCACCAATTTAGAGGGAAATCAAATCAGCTGAGAGACTCAAGCAACAGCTCACCATTCAAGCAAAACAGGAGAAATCAAAATAGAAACAAATCAAATTAGACGAGCAACAAAAATGGAGCAGGATGACGTCGGTTTCTCTTGTTTAAAACCAAAAGAGAAAGTCAAGGAGGCGAAGCTCAAGGACACACATTGTAAATCGATAAAAATTGTTGAGTCGAATTCAAATTCGAATTCATCAATACCGTGTATAAAGTAGTGATTTACAAAGGAAACCAGATCATAAAAGAATTGATGACTGAATCGTGGAGTAGGATTTTGTAAACCAGATCATAAAAGAATTGATGACTGAATCGTGGAGTAGGATTTTGTAAACCAGATCATAAAAGAATTGATGACTGAATCGTAGAGTAGGATTTTTCCAAACCACGGTAATTTTTTGAGTCATCTTTTTCTTCTTTCTTCTTTTTTCATTGGATCAGAGGTGTAAAAGCTTTCACCGGAGAAGCCGGCATTTTACAAGTGCCGCAGCTACTGTACCCCCATTGCGAGAGATCGAGCTAGGTGGCGTTATATTCGGGCAAGTGTCTAATACTTTTGGACAAATTTGCATATTTTTTGGACAATCCTGTGAAGAGATACAAAATTTACAAGTGTTGCAGGTCTTCAACATGTCGACATTTGCAACAAATTCGGGAGCTAAGTACCCCAATCCCTCCACTATGAATGTGGCTAATTTTGTTTCAATCAAACTGTCACACAAGAATTTCTTGTTGTGGAAAACACAAATTCTTGGTCTCAAAGAAAGGCAAGATCTGCTTGGGTTTATTGATGGAACGATTTTCACCCCATATTCTACCATTGAATCCTTTGAGAATGGTGAAACCGTGAGACAACCAAACCTTGATTATTCTGCTTGGAAAAAATCAGACTGCCTTCTAAGAGGATGGCTCACTGGTCTTTCACAGAAAAAGTCCTTGGACTTGCCGTGAGACTTGAAACCTCTGAACAAGTATGGAAAACCTTGACAAGAGCATTCACTCATGAATCAAAGGACAGAGAAATCATGCTGAAAAGAAAGCTACAACTCCACCGCAAACAAGATAAACTTGTGACTGAATATGTTACTGGTTTCAAAGCTATATGTGATGAACTTCCAGTGATTGGGAAGCCTCTTGAGGATGACGACAAAGTTTTTTGGCTTGTTAATGGTCTCAGACCAGGATATGAGTCGTTCATTATTTCTATCCTCAAGCCGCTAGTTCCTTCATATCTTGGTGTAGTGTCACTACTTCAAGGGCATGAAACGATGAAGGACTTACATGCGGGAGAAGCTAGGTTGAACAGCCAAATGGCATTCTTCACACAACAATCTAGCAATCAAACCAACAGAGAATGATACAACAATAGTTAGCGCAATATCAATAGCAACAATAGTCGGTTCAACTCCAAGGGACGTGGGTTCAATCCTGCAACCCAGACACGAAATTAGCAAGGACCGGCCAATGGAGAGACAAATAAATCTAAGGTACTATGTCAGATTTGTGGCCTAAATAATCACAGTGCGCTTAAATGTTATCACAGATTTGATCACGCTTATCAGTCACGCGATATGCCACATGCATTTGCTGCTATGAAAATTGCTGATCCTACTAATCAAGATTGGTTTCCTGACACCGGAGCAAGCTCTCATGTGACTGATGATCCAAGTAAACTCAAAAGCTGTATTCCATATAGAAGAACAAAAAAAATTATGGTAGGAAATGGCCAACATCTTGATATTACACACATCAGAGTTGCCGACATTCATATAGGGAACCGAGCGATTCCTCTAGATAACATGCTTGTAGTGCCTGATATTAAGAAAAATCTTATTTCTATCAGCCAACTTACTTCTTCTATACCTTACGTATTTAAATTCTCTTCCAATTTCTTTGCTATTGAGAACAAGGAGACCAAGGAAGTGATTGCAATAGGGTCTAGAGAAGGCGATCTATATGCCCTCAAGCCAAAACCAAAGAACGTATTCCTTTCAACGAGATTCCGATCAGCTCCCTTTGAAGTTTGGCACGAACGGCTAGGGCATCCACATCATATTCTCTAGATATTCATGAATTTATCCTTTGAAACAAAAACCTGATTTCTTTGCCAAGTTTCTTGAATTTCATAAAATGATTCAAACTCAATTTGATGTGAAGCTCAAGGTATTTCAAAGTGATGAGGGAGATATTGTTAATAGTTTGGTTCTCATAGATTACTTAAAGGAGAATGACGTCAAACATCAAAAGTCTTGTCCTAATACACCTGAACAAAATGGTACAGTGGAACGTAAGCATAAGTCAGTTACTGAATTGGGACTTATTATGTTGTTTCATAGTCATCTTCCAGCTCAATATTGGGTAGAGGCTTTCTCCACTGTGGTATGACTTATCAACAGACTTCCCTTGCAAATTTTACACATGCAAAGTCCATATGAACTGCTTTTCAAGAAACAACCTGATTATTCTTGTCTTCTCGCCTTTGGATCTAAATGCTATCCCTAACTTAGAGGATATACTAATCATAAATTTCAGCCCAAGTTGCTACCATGTGTGTTTCTCGAATATAGAAGCCATCAAAGGATATCGTCTGTATCCTCCCACTAGACGTGTATACATCTCACGCCATGTCGTATTCGATGAAACCGTTTTTCCCTATCAAAATACCATGCCAACTCCTAGAGCCATCACCTCCAATGCTGATTTTGTATCCTTTTCAGATTCATCCATTGACCATCATCATGAATCCCAACGTCTAGCCCAAATGCACAATTTCAAAAATCCTCCTTCACCGCCATCCGAAGACCCTCCTTCACCGCCACCTTCATCAACATGAATACCTTCATTACCTTCCCCTCTCACTCTCCCTAGCCCACCATTACATTCCATGAATCCCTTTCTTTCCACTCATTGTGACTACTCAATCCAAATCAAGCATTGTCAAACCTAATCCTAATTACTACCTCACCCATTCCAACCGAACCGTCACATTATACTCTTGCTCTCAAGCACCCAGGCTGGCATCGAGCTATGAAAGAGGAAATGGCTGCTTTACAGTCGATGGGTCTTCAAAACCAAACTGAAAGGCGATGGACAGCTTGAACGTCTTAAGGCCCGACTCATAGCACAAGGATATATTCAAGTTCAAGGTCTGGATTTCTTGGAAACCTTCTCCCCATTGGTAAAATCTGCTACTATAAGAATTGTTCTTAGTCTCGCCCTTGCGTTTGATTGGCCTCTCCAGCAGTTAGATGTCAAGAATGCATTTCTGAATGGTTATTTACATGAGCTAGTGTATATTGAGCAGTCTCCTGGTTTTAAGGATCCATCCAAGCCACATCATGTTTGTAGATTGAATCGAGCTCTCTATGGATTAAAACAAGCTCCTCGAGCGTGGTATGACAGATTTACCCACTTCCTGTTTTCTATGGATTTCATTGCTAGCGTCACCGATCCCTCTCTTTTCGTTCGCAGACAAGACAAATCTGTCACTATTTTGTTATTGTACATTGATAATATTATTCTTACGGGTAATTCTCATTCATTCATATCAACTTTTCGGGTGATCTGCATTATTTCTTGGGAATTCAAGTTGTATGCACTTATGCTGGCATGTTCATGCGTCAGTCTAAATATGCTCCAAGATATTATTTCTCGAGCACAAATGCAGCACTGTAAAACGGTGGCAACACCTATTACTGCCCTATCAAAATCGTCTGCACAAGTTGATCCTCCTTATTCAGATGCTACAACATATTGAAGTCTAGCCGGGGCATTACAATATTTGACCCTTACACTACTAGATCTCTCATATGCGATGAACTTTGCATGTCAATTCATGCATGCTCCAACGATGAAACATTTCCAGCTCTTGAAACGGATTCTCTGATATGTTCGTGGCATGTGTCAATATGGCATTCAGTTTTATAAATCTCAAGATTTGACTCTCAAGGCTTATTCTGACGCAGACTGGGCTGGTTGTCCTGATACTCATCGATCAACATCCAATTATTGTACATTTCTTGGTCCAAATTGTATATCTTGGAGCTCCAAGAAGCAACCGAATATTGCCCACTTGTCATGTGAAGCTGAATATAGGGCTCTCGCTGGGGCTGCTACTGAAATTAAGTGGCTTACGTTTATTTTGCAGGATCTTGGCATTTATCTCTTCAAAGCTCCTATTCTATTGAGTGATAGTATTTCGGCACTACATACCACTATCAAGCCAGTATTTCATTCACGTATGAAACATTTGGAACTTGATTATCATTTTGTTCGAGAACAAGTTGCGGTGGGTAATATGAACACTCAATTTGTGACAACCGAAGGTTAGCTTGCTGATCTCTTTACCAAACCTTTGTCTCAGCAACGGTTCACCTTCCTCATTCGGCATCTTGGCTTACGTCTACCACCCTTGATAATGCAGCACCACCTTCAACGATTCACAATTCCACCAAATCAGGCATAAACAATGACTCAACTTCAATGGCTCATAACTCCAGCAATTGAGGCATCACCAATTTAGAAGGAAATCAAATCAGCCGAGAGACTCTAGCAATGGCTCACCATTCAAGCAAAACAAGAGAAATCAAAATGGAAACAAATCAAATTAGATGAGTAACAAAAATGGAGCAGGATGACGTCAATTTCTCTTGTTTAAAACCAAAAGTGAAAGTGAAGGAGGTGAAACTCAAGGACACATGTTGTAAATCAATAAAAATTGTTGAGTTGAATTCAAATTTGAATTCATCAATACTGCGTACAAAGTAGTGACTTACAAAGGAAACCAGATCATAAAAGAATTGATGACTGAGTCGTAGAGTAGGATTTTTCTGAACCACATTAATTTTTTGAGTCATCTTCTTCTCCTTTCTTCTTTTTTCACTTAAAACGCCTTGTCGGTTGTTGGCAGCAAGTTCACTAGGCCTAGGGTGGGCTATTGTGGTTAAGTTTGGTCCTTGTAATTGTTTTTTATTCATTGTTAATTTAATAAAATGGGAGGAGACCCATACCTCAGCAGTCTGCATTGGATATCATCACCCCTTGGATGAGTCACATGCATCAAGCCTTTTAATGTCGGCCATACAAAGCACTTGTGACATAAGAAAAACAACAACTTTTCTGAATGGGATGTTCATTGCTCTTTGAAGCTTCACGTGGACAATAGTCGTAAACCAGATGAAAGTTACCAAGAAAACCGAGGAGGTTGTTCCTAGACAAACCAGCTAAGATTGACAACCTTTGGATTCTTTATAATTGCATGTGAAGACATGCTTAACATTTTCATAAAGCAACTAGAGAGACAAGAGAAGCAGTAGTTTTATAGGCAAACAAATTCACTTGCATATAAACCTGAAGGATGGAGAGTTAAAAAAAGTCATATGCTACAGCAAACAAAGTGGTATTTGATCACAGAGAAATAGCTAAAATTTCTGTTGATATTTGATCCCTTATGAAAATATAAGGGAGCAACATGAGTTTCTATCTGAACACCACATAGCATAGCAGTAGCTATAGTAATCAGCTAGATATGGCAGTGATTCCAATGACGGATATACAAAGCAACAACGGTGATCATCTTCGCTGTTGCAAGTCTATAGCTATGCATGCTTCCTCAAAAGTGAACTTTGGCGGTGAATAGATTCACCACAGCCTGCCTCCACCGGTGATAAATATCGTCGGTAACTCTCAAAGTTCTATAGGGCGGAACTTTTATCACTGGTATAGATCTATTGACGTGACCACCCGCCAATAAACTATAACAGTGATGATACAGACGTTGTAAACCTATACTGGTGAGCCAAAGTGATACAACGAGAAAAGATTTTTTGTGAGAAGAAGAAAGAAAACATGGATAAAATATTGTACATTTTTTTGCATTAATTCATGCTGTTCACCACACTTAAGTTACTAATTATGCTTTTCACAATTGCTAGGGAAAACTAAGCAGGATGGTTGACCTCTAAAGAACAAAAAATCAACACATTAATTTGTCTTTTGCTTTGCTTCCTATTGGGTATTTAGCTTATTTGGTTCTTTTTCTTGGCTTTTTTTTCTAAGATTCTCTGCGAAGCTTTACTTTGGTAAGTAGAAATGAGGTAACCTGTTTTATGTTGCGGATATCCATCAACAGCAAAAGATTGGCACTGCATGCTTCCTGTAATTTTTATACGAGATGGAACAAGATACTATTGCTATTTTGATTTAGATACTTGTGGGTTCTTAAAAAATTTAAATTTTAACATAAAATATTCTTGGAACCGAGTATAAATTAATTGGAATTCAACTGTTTGCATTTATCAATCCAACTACTAGAAGTTGTGGTGGAATCTTTCCTAGATGAGGCGACCAAGGGCTGGAAATAGGTTGGTCTCGGGCTGATCCGGACTTCATCGAGTTCAACATGCATACTCGCATGTTTTGGACCCATATGGCAGAAATTTGAGTTCCAAAGTGTTGAAATTGGTAGCCGATTCTTCCTCTGACTAACTTGAGATCCAAAAATTTACATCGAATGGATTGGATCTTTTTCTAGACCTTAGGCTCGAATCTGCATTGAGACTTATGGAATTCAGGTCATAAGATTAAAAACTAGGCCCCATTATCTTTGCTAGACAAGTTGTATATGTCGGTAATCGAGTCACCATGTGGACTGTCTAGACAAATGCAATTACTTTAGGATTTTTAACTTTATCTTTTGGTTGTTTCAATCAATTGAAAAATTTGCAAAAGCATGCACAAATTTTGATAAAACCACTTTCAATCTTAGAAGGGCATAATGTAGCTGGTCGAGATAGAACTGGTGAAAACCCATGCAACTCGCTATAAGATAACAAATAATGGTAAAAGTGTTGTATTATTTAATCATTTCTATCATCACCTAAATTATAAAGGAAACCAACGATTAATGAAATGAAGCAACTCAAAATCTCTGTTTGCTTTTGTTAAGCCTACTGTGGCTAAAAGGTACTTTAAAGATTGTTTGCGGAATATTTGAGATGCAATCTTATAGCAATTGTTCGGAGTCTAATTGTTTAGAACTCAAAGAATAAACAATACACACATTTTGATTGTAACTTTTATTTTTAGCCCATTTCTCTAACCTGCATATCAACCAGCCGGGGGGGGGGGGGGGGGGGGTGGGGGCTGCCTAGGCGGTGACACCACGCCTACTAATTTAAAAAAAAAATTACATTACAAAAATTGAAAATTTTTAGTTGTTTAATGTATTTTTGAAATTCTGGTTTAGTTTGGCCGTACCCGGATAAGTTAGTTGGACTGTTTGGTCCGCCCTTGAAAGAAATCAGGGCTCTGCCCCTACAACCAGCCAAACATGTCTATGCCTTGAATTTGAAGTTAAGGATTCAAAGCAAGCCAATTAATTGAATCGATGCCTTAGAAAAAGATAAGGTGATTTTTGGGAGACATATATATTCAAGACTAATGTTGTAAGTATTGGTGTTCACTCTCCATATCAATTTACATAATCGGCACTTGTCACCAATTTTAAATTATTTAATTAATTTAAAAAGTAAAAACAAAAATTGCATAAACCTATATATGGGCATTAGTAATATTGTATGAATAAATGGGTTTTTTGCATGGAACTATGTTTAACGGCACCGCGCCACATCCAACCCAAGTCAAGGCCTTTTCAGAAAGAAACTAAGAAAGCGATCGCTGAGGAAACTAATTGTTGCAGTTTTTCCAAGTTCTCTCTCTCTCTCTCTGCTCGGAGGAGGGTTTCTGATACGAGCCTACCTAGTTGTGAGGCTAACTTTCTAGTTTATGAGTTTGACGAAGAGAACGCGGGAGCGGCTTTGGAGAAGGGTAAAAAGTCTAGGGAGGTTAACTTTTCTAGTTCCTCTTTGGCGCTTGCGGGAAAAGCCGATGATTTCTCTTGTGAGGTTAACTCCTCAAGTAAGGTGGGAACGGCTTCGAGCGACTATGGCATGCTTTTGTATTGTAAGGTTTAGATTGCGTCTCATCTCGAGACATTGTAGGCACATGTATATAAGCCAAAACTGAGACATTTCTCTCATTCTTAATCAATGAAAAAGTAGCTTTCTCTTTCCTCCATGCGTGGAGAGTATCTCGGTCCCTAGGGCATGACTCTTTTGAGCGATACACTACAATACTCACCAAGCCGTGAGACCAATGGAGGAACTCGCTAGATCCATGGCCGCCAGAAGCCATTGATGGCGATTTCTGCAACGTACCCAAACTAAGGAGGCCTTGGGTGGACGGCTGTGCACTTCCCTTGACCATGAAGGGATTTAGAGGCAGCTGCACCATGGGGGGTGAAGAAGAAGATGTGTCGTGGTTCTGCCTGCCGAATCTTCACCATCGACGTCCGGCGAGATTCGTCTCCAAAATAGCTAAGTATTTCCCTTTTCTATTGCTTAGTGAGGGAGATCTTGGTCACGCCCTACCCACAACATTAACGAGGGAACCAGACCTTGCATTCAGGAAGCATATATCATCTAACTAGGACTGGGCCATCGGTATCGAGTGGAGAGGAAGATCAAGTGGAAGGAATCCCAAGAGGAAGATAGGAAGCATCCGACTGGTCTCCCGATCAACCGCCTAAATTCCTATCCCACTCCGGTATTTCTTGGCTGGATAAAGCGTTCTAAGTTTACATTTGGAGATTTGAGCATTGAGGTTAAATCTTGGTGCGAGGAAGGAAGCAAAGAAGGTAATCTGTGGAGGAAAAGAGAGGAAACGTGCAGAGAAGACGGATCTCAGTATTTTGAAGGAGGGCAATAGAACATACCCCTGATCAACGATCGATTTTTGGAGATTCACTGGGTGTTTCATGGCATGCCATAGCTCGTTGGAAAGCTCTCGACAACGTCTCTAACATACTCAAATTTCAGGCAGATGGAAGGCAGATGGAAGCATGGAAAAAAACCCAAATTTTAGGCGAAAGTTGACTGTTTCTGCCGCTGCCCTCAGACGCAGTCGCCGCAGAACCACCTGATAAATTGGTTGTTTTCGGTGAACCACTGGGAGTTTTCATGCGAATCATATACTATTGGATTCATAATTAAGTGTTCTACAACATATCCAAATTTCATTGTAAACGAAGTTGAGCTGACTATCGAAACCTCACTTGCAAGTTGCCATCCGTTTCTGTCCTGATTACCGGAATCCATGGAGTGAACCAGAATTCCGGCCAGTCCGTGACCTTGGGTGAATAACTACTATTCTGCCCTTGCTTTAAGTGAATTTGTTTATTTGATTAATTATATTGCATGGGCAATTTGGTCCAAGCCAAATCGCATAAACCCTAGCGCCCCATTTGAAAAGGAAAGGTCTTAACGCCAAAGAAGGAAACCTTTGCGCGCCGCTCCACCTTCCTTCCTCCCTTTGGCGACATGTTTGGCAAGGGATCAGCTGCCAAAACCCTGGAGGACAGGTGTCACATGGAGAGGACGAGCACCAACCAGCTGGTCAACTCATTTGCGGTGGAATAGGAAAGTAGAATGGGGACATGCGCCACCTCATCACCGTCCCTAAAAGGAAGAGTGGCTCTTTCTAGATCCGTTCCTAATCTTTTGGAAGGAGGATCTTCACGATCAGCTGATACATTGGACCTGGAGCAGCCCTAGCTCAGAAGGTACCAAGTGGAGCCACGAGGGAAAGACATGAGGAAAGAAGGCCAACCCGCCACCCTTGTGCGCCATCATCTTCCTAAAACAGCTCCAACAAGATAGAAAGGTGTTGCTCGAGTCTTAGGTTTGTTGAACCTAGACATCTTCCACATTAGGCAAGCCATTCAATGGAAACCTCAGAGATCATCATCAATCCTATCACGGGAAGATCCACCACAATTCTAGGGAGAAGATCCACGGCCGCTTTTGGTAGCTTCCAACCTTAGATCGCGAGGAGGAGGCGACCACCATTGAGGACTGCGTGAACCATCCTAGGAGTCGAGGAGAAGTAGGAGTGCTTTGACCGGAGTCCGATCAACATACCTTACCGGAGCTCCGACCCTTCACCGGAGAAGGGGAAGACATGCGTGTTTAGCAGCTTCTTAGGCTTGTTTCCCCCGATCTACGTCACTTCGTAGGGGTCATGTGCATAACCAGTGAAGTGCAATTGCACTCTTGATCTCCTATCCTTGTTTGTTTGGATTTTGATTGCTTCCTATTTCGTACTTATTATTTGATGCTTGAGGATGGATGTGGCTGGTTCGTGGGCTTGGTAGAGGTCGTGTATGGTGGAGAAGGAGCTTAACCTTGAGGGAAGCCTCAACGTCCATCGGTGCTTCGACCATCGCATCCCCCATTCCTTACAAAGTCCGGGGTTTAATTGGTCTTACGGGTGAAAGCTTTCCTCTACTCGAAGTTAATACATTGTTGACTTCATAGTCTTGATACTTGCTGGATATTTGCTTTCTTTACTGAATTCCAGCAAGGGACCGCGGGCATCAACCACGACCGTGCATGGAGTTGATGCCAAGAAGGGAAGGAACCGCTTCCGCTGGGTGATATCAGCTCCTACTTCCCCCAATCGACACAACAATTGATTCTTGGGGTTAACTAACAATCCAGTGACTAGATCTACTTCCCTCTCTTGCGGATTTGTCTTGGTAGAATGGTAATCTCTTTCAAATATCTTGTTCTAGCCAAGGAGAACTTGCTGTCCGGATCTTGAAGGAGGCGGAATATCGGAGAGCAACCTACTCGTTGCTGGTTTCTCATCTCCGGTGAGCACGTGGAGAACCCAAGCGTGGCCTTGGGAGGTATATTCCGGTTCACCCTATAAAACCATGGGTTGGGTGCTTTTATGTCAAGCCGCCTTCAGACATAGTGGTTGGCTGGGGTCCCTCTAAAGCCATGGGCTAAGGACACGACCCGGATCACTAAGCCTACATAGGATTAAGGGTGTGGTTTGAATGGATAGGGATTGCATGTCAGGATGGTTTGGTGAATGGAATGCATGTTGAGTGAGGAGTGAATTTTATGTACGCTACGGTTGTATTAAGCCTCACCCACACTCTAGCTTCTTGTAGTATGCTGAAGCCTGGTTTGGGGAAGACATACTTATACTCACTTGACCTATTTTAAGCCGGCGTGACTGTCCGACGGGAACCATCCATTGTATTAACATTTAAACCTATTTGCAACAACCTCCTCCTAAATCTTGGAGAGGGGTAGGCGTCGGCATCTTGTGCTTCATTGACCGCAATGGGTCCGATCATACCAGTTGGTATTAGAGCTGTAGGAGGACTTCTTGTTGTTGTTTTGCTGCTTGGAGACCCTTGGAGGACAGCCGGTTTTCAGTTTGCTAGTCTTGGTCGGCATGAGAGCAGTCGGGTAGATTGGTGGCAGATTTTTTTCACGGTTTTCTCACAGTTTTTGTGGCAGTGTTGGGCAGATTTAGTGTTCAGTTTTTCAGTAGTTTATAGCATTCTTTGCTTTGGTTTTCGGCAGTGATTTTGTAGTAGAGATTAACTTTATTTCAGTTGATTTGGTTGCGGCATTATGGCCCCCTGCAAGGGAAAAACTGCAGAACCTGAAACCCATGAGGTGGATGGTGAACAAGTTGTGGTAGAAGAGACCCGAATAGTTGAGCAAGGTGCTTCCTCTTGCACTAACTCCAAGTTGGACCTCATCTTGAGCAAATTTGCCGGCATGACCTAATCCATAGCCCAATTAGATGGCCGGCTTCACACATTGGAGAATAAGAAGGACCCACCCTATTCTCATACTTCTTCCTACTATCGTAGAGGGCACCCATAGGAGCGGTGAGTGATGCTTTCTTAGATGATGCTGGGAGGGGAAGCCAACAAGGCAATGGGGTAGTTCCACAACCACGAGCTCATACTCATCTTCCCCAAAACCAGCCTCCTAACCAATGCCAAATTGAACACCCTCAATTGACCAATGGGGCAACTCAACCTGGGGAGCCAATCCATGTTGGGGAGAGAGCTAGGAGAAACAATAGGCAACCCACACCGGAGGACATAAGGAGAGCCTTCAAAGAGATGAGGCAAAATCAAGAAAGGCAACACCATGAGAGGCTGAACCTGAACATAGGGCAGCACCATGAGAGGCCGAACCCGAACATGGGACAACACCATGAGGAACCGAGTGGAGATCACGAGCACAGATCCATGCATTCCACGACTTTGGGTGGTTTTGAGGAAGAGTTGGATCGTGAGATCGATATGTTGCATGGCCAAAGAGGAGGTCAGAACCATGATGGTTTCAACCAAGGACAGAGGGGCAGAAATTATGAGGAGCCACAACTCCCTATGCTTAAGATGGATTTTCCTAAGTTTAATGGAAAAAGACAACGTTAATGGATCTATAAGGCCCAACAATATTTTGTGTGCCAAAACATCATCGAAGGTGAAAGAATCATGTTAGCAAAGATGTACTTACAAGAGGATGCCATGCAATGGTATTGTTGGTGGGAAGACTTGAATAGGAGCGCCACATGGAACCTACTTAAGGAAGACTTGTTGATGCCATTTGGTGATACATCTTTTGTTAACCATGAGATAGAGCTCAAACACCTTCGCCAAACATCTACGGTACAAGAGTACCAACACAAGTTTGAGGCTCTCTCAAGCATGGTGAGAAATAGAGAGGAGGAAACATTGATTTCTCACTTTATCAGGGGTCTTGACAAAGATATCCAAATTGAAATGCTCACAGATCCACCCACGGAGTTGAGGAAGTGTTTTGCCTTGGCACGGAAAATAGAAGAGAAGTTAAAAATGAAAGAGGCACGAAAATGGTCTATCAAAGCAGGGTTTTCCTCTAAACCCAAGTCCAATTTGGTGAAAAACATTCCAAACTTCAAGAAGGCAGAAAATAAACCAGCTTTTCGTAACAACATTCCCATCAAATATATCTCGCACCAAGAGCGAGAGGAAAGGATTAAAAAGGGGCTATGCTTCAATTGTGAAGAAAAGTGGCACGCGGGTCATAAGTGTAAACATTTTCAGCTTTATGAGGTCATTGATAGTGATGAGGAAATTGAGGAAGAAGATGAGGACACCGAGGGCACTGAGGTAGCCAAGGTAGAAGAAGAGGCCAAGCAAGATGAAGAGGGTTTGTGTCATGCACTCACCAATAATGGGCCTAATGCTATGAAGGTTGTGGGTAAGAACAACAACAAACGAGTGGTAGTTCTTCTCGATACCAGAGCAACCCACAACTTCCTCAATTTGAAGTTGGCTCATCTAGTAGAAGGACCGACCAACCCGCAAGCTTCCTTCAATGTCATGATAGGGAATGGATCTAAGCTTTCTGGCAATGAGATTTGCAAAGATGTAAATTTGGTAATGCATAAGGTTCCCTTCAAAGTAGATCTATACCTTCTCTCAATAGAAGGTGTAGATGTTGTTCTTGGAATCTAGTGAATGAGGACCTTAGGAAAAATATCATGAGACTTTGACAACATGACCATGACATTTCCTAAGGAGGGTGGAGGCGAAGTCACCCTAAAGGCAATCAAACCAGACGTGAATCCTAAACCGGCCCTTAAGACACTCGTTGCTAATCAGCCCGCATACTGGTTGGTGTCCACGGTGAAGGACATTACATCAGCCACAACAAATGTTGAAGAGATTCCCGGAGTGATTCAGTGTGTGTTGGATCGGTTTCCTATAGTCTTTGCGGAGGTTTTCTCGAATCACGAGGTTGGGGACAAGCTCGATTTGAGGAGAGTGGGGTTGATACAAGCCTACCTAGAGTCGATACATCCCATGTGGGTACCTCTACCGAAGGTGTTTTATCTTATTGTGAGGCTAATTTTCTTGTTTATGAGTTTGATGAAGAGAACGCGGGAGCGGCTTTGGAGAAGGGTAAAAAGTTTAGGGAGGTTAACTTTTCTAGTTCCTCTTTGGTGCTTGTGGGGAAAGACAGTGATTTCTCTTGTGAGGTTAACTCCTCAAGTAAGGCGGGAACGGCTTCGAGTGACTATGGCATGCTTTTGCATTGTGAGGTTAACTCTCAAGCATGGAGCGGTTTGGAGCGAAGTGGAAGACGCATTGAAAACCTTTGTGAGGTTAAAAATCCGAGGTTTGAAGAAGACCTAGGTGACTCTCACCTAGGAGACCTAGACTCACTATGTCCAGGTGAAGAAGACCTAGGCAACTCGAGCCTAGAAGAAGGTGGGCTCGGCATGGAGAGGAGCAGAGGAAAGCCATGGACAACCTAGGCAGACTGAGTCAGACCCACTTCACGGTTCATATTGCGAAGCTCAGGCGAAACCTGGGCGAGGTGAGGCTTTGACCTAAATTCATACTTTGACTTTTCCTTTGTTTGACTTTTGATTCAAATACTCATTTCATTGCTTTTGTACTGTTTTTCTTATTTGATTCAGTTTAGATTGCGTCTCATCTGGAGACATTGTAAGAACCGGTTTGGCACGTGTATATAAGTCAAAACTGCGACATTTCTCTCAATTTTGATCAATGAAAAAGTAGTTTTCTCTTTCCTCCATGCATGGAGAGTACCTTGGTCCCCAGGGCGTGGCTCTTTTGAGCGATACACTACAATACTCACCAAGCCGTGAGATCAGTGGAGGAACTCGCTAGATTCATGGCTGCCGGAAGCTATTGACGGTGATTTCAGCAATGTACCCGAACCAAGGAGGCCTTGGGTGGACAGCTGTGCACTTCCCTTGACCACGAAGGGATTTAGAGGCAGCTGCACCATGGGGGGGTGAAGAAGAAGATATGCCGTGATTCTGCCGCCAAATCTTTACCATCGACATCCGGCGAGATCTCTCTCCAAAACAGCTAAGTATTTCTCTTTTCTATTACTTAGTTGGAGAGATCTTGGTCACGCCCTACCCACAACATCAACGAGGGAACCAGACCTTGCATTCGGGAAGCATATCTCATCTAACTAGGAATGGATCATCGGTATCGAGTGGAAGGAATCCCAAGAGGAAGGTAGGAAGCATCCGACTGGTCTCCCGATCAGCCACCTAAATTCCTATCCCACTCTGGTATTTCTTGGCTGGATAAGGCGTTCTAAGGTAACATTTGGAGATTTGAGCATTGAGGTCAAATCTTGGTGCCAGGAAGAAATCAAAGAAGGCAACCCGCAGAGGAAAATAGAGGAAACACGCGGAGAAGACGGACCTTGGTGTTCTGAAGGAGGGCGACAGAACATACCCTTGATCAACGATTGATTTCTAGAGATCCACTATAAGTTTCAAGGCATGCCATATCTCGTTGGAAAGATCTCGACAACCTCTCTAAGATATTCAAGTTTCAGGCAGATCGGAGCACGGTAAGACATCCACATTTCAGGTGAAAGTTCACTGTTTCCGCCGCTGCCGCTCAAACACAGTCGCCACAGAACCGCCTAATAAATCGGTTGTTTCCAACGAACCATGGGGAGTTTTCAAGCAAGGTCATATTCCGTTCGATTCATAATTAAAAGTTCTACAACATATCCAAATTTCATGGTAAATGGGGTTGATTTGACTGTCGAAACTTCAAATGCAAGTTGCTATTTGTCGCTGGCCTGATTACCGAAATCTATGGAGTGAACCAGAATTCTGGCCAACATTCCGACCAGCTCCGGCCAGTCCGTGACCTTGGGTGAATAATTCCTATTCTACCCTTGATTTAAGTGAATTTGTTTATTTGATTAATTATATTGCAAAGGCAATTTGGTCCAAGACAGCTCGCATAAACCCTAGCACTTCATTTAAAAAGGAAAGGTCTTAACGCCAAACAAGGAAACCTTTGCACGCCACTCCACCTTCCTTCATCCCTTTGGAAACATTTTTGGTAAGGGATCTACTGCCAAATCCATGGAGGACAGGTGTCACTTGGAGAGGAAGAGCACCAACCAACTGGTCAACTCATTTGCGGTAGAATGGGAAAGTAGAATGGGGATGTGCGCCACCTCATCACCGTCCCTAAAAGGAAGGAGCGGCTCTTCTTAGATCCGTTCCTAATCTTTTGGAAGGAGGATCTTCACGATCAGCTGATACATTGAACCTAGACCAGCCCTAGCTCGGAAGGTACCAAGTGGAGCCACGAGGGAAAGACACGAGGAAAGAAGGCCAACCCGCCACCCTTGTGCACCATCATCTTCCTAAAATAGCTCCAACAAGATAGAAAGGTGTTGCTCGAGTCTTAGGTTCGTTGAACATAGACAACTTCCACATAAGGCAAGCCAATCAACGAAAACCTCAGAGTTAATCATCAATCCTATCACGGGAAGATCCACAACAATTCTAGGGAAAAGATCCATGCCGCTTTTGGTAGCTTCCAACCTTAGATCACGAGAAGGAGGCGACCACCATTGAGGACTGCGTGAACCATCCCAGGAGTCGAGCAGAAGTAGGAGTGCTTTGACCAGAGTCCGATCAACATACCTTACCGGAGCTCCGACCCTTTGCCGGAGAAGGGGAAGGCATGCGTGTTTAGGCTCTTCTTAGGCTTGTTTCCCCCGATCTACGTCACTTCCTGGGGGTTATGTGCATAACCGGTGAAGTGCAATTGCACTCTTGTACTCCAATCCTTGTTCATTTGGATTTTGATTGCTTCCTATTTTGTATCTATTATCCGATGCTTGAGGATGGATGTGGCTGGTTCTTGGGCTTGGTAAAGGTTGTGTAAGGTGGAGAAGGGGCTTAACCTTGAGGGAAGCCTCAAGGTCCACCAGCGCTTCGGCAATCGCATCCCCCATTCCTTACAAAGACTGGGGTTTAATTGGTTTCACGGGTGAAGGCTTTCCCCTACTCGAAGTTAATACATTGTTGACTTCATAGTTTTGATACTTTCTTGATATTTGCTTTCTTTACTGAATTTCAGCAAGGGACCGTGGGCATCAACCACAACCGTGCGTGGAGTTGCTGCCAAGAAGGGAAGGAACCACTTCTGCTGGGTGATATCAGCGACTACTTCCCCCAATCGACACAACAATTGATTCTTAGGCTTAACTAACAATCCGGTGACTAGATCTACTTCCTTCTCTTGCGGATTTGTCTTGGTATAACAGTAATCTCTTTCAAATATCTTGTTCTAGCCAAGGAGAACTTTCTGCCCGGATCTTGAAGGAAGCAGAATACCGGAGAACAACCTACTCGTTGCTGGTTTCTCATCTCCGATGAGCACATGGAGACCCCAACGTGGCCTTGGGAGGTATATTCCGGTTCACCCTATAGAACCGTAGGCAGGGTAGGGTGCTTTTGTTTCAAGCCGTCTTCGGACATAGTGGTTGGCTGGGGTCCCTCTAAAGCCGTGGGCTGAGGAGACGATTCCCGGATCACTAAACCTACCTAGGATTAAGGGTATGGTTTGAATGGATAGGGATTACATGATAGGATGGTTTGGTGAATGAAATGCATGTTGAGTGAGTAGTGAATTTCATGTACGCTTCGGATGTATTAAGCCTCACCCACAATCTAGCTTCTTGTAGTAGGTTCAAGCCAGGTTCAGGGTAGACATACTTGTACTCACTTGATCTATTTTAAGCTGGGGTGACTGTCCGGCGGGAACCATCCATTGTATTAACATTTAAACCCTATTTGCAACAACCACCTCCTAGATCTTGGATAGGGATCGGTGTCGGCATCTTGTAATTCTTTGGCCGTAACGGGTCCGATCCTACCAGTTTGCGAGGAGAGTCTCTGCCCTGGTCCAAGGAGGGTCTCTTACCCTTCCTAGCAGAGCTCAACCTCTCATCCCTCATGTCCAAGCTGGGGAGAAAGAACTTCGTGGATCTGCTCACCACCACCGGTGCCATTAATACCTACATGGGCAATGTCATCGGAGGTTTCACTGTCTTCTAACCCATTGATGGTGTCAAGTTGGTGGCAGGTGGGCGCTTCATGGCTATGGTGTTGGTCGCCCCTTCTTCTCTTGATTGCTTGATTTAATTGCATATACAATAGTCTCTATAACACAAGAAAATATACGATAAACTTGAATTTACGCAGATATGCGATTTGAAAATTATTAGTCTTAAGTCATGAAAAAAATGGTGGTGATAGAAGAGAACTTCACTGATTTGTGATACCGAAAATGTTTTTTTAGCTCAATTGAAGCATGTGATGAAGGGATATCCTTCATCAGAGCATTGTCATTTAAATTTCATTATATCTTTTGCAGATATCTCATTTTGCAATGATCAGAATAACCGTTAATCAGTTGTTATCAAGTACTTTGGGGCTCGGTCCTGGGTAACATTGACGAACAAAGTTGATGACTGAATCCAAAATGATCTTACAAATTAACCATTTCACATGAATTGATTTTTCCAACAAAATAACCAGTAATGGAGTTTTAAGATGCTGCATCCAAAGGTTTCGAAAGAAGATGTTAGAATTGCGGTAGGAATCCCACCTAGTTTATGAAAGAAGTTTATCTTTAATTTCATCCATCTAACAAGCAATTTTCTCGGCATGGTGCACTACAAGGCTGTATGAATATTAACAATGGGATGGAAATGGTTTGTTTGATGTGCTTCCTTTACTTCCAGGGAAAGCTATTGATGTTCGAGTAGATGGAATAATTGTTTCGAATCATTGTGGCCGCCAACTTGACTGTGCACCTGCTGCATTTTCTGCCCTTGAGGAGGTAATGTCGATTCACATCAAATGATTCTGAAATTGCTATTTCTTGAAAAAAACAAGCTTTTCCTTTTTGCTTTTTAAAACGGACGGCAAGAAATCTTCTATCCTTTTTGCCCTTCCCCTAATAAGCTTCCCCTAATAAGTTGTTGACACATTTGAGAGATGCATGATTCTAGGCCTGGGCACCGGGTCGGGTCGCCAACAAGTACATGGTACCCAGCTCGATACGGGCTCGGGTCCGGGTATAGGAATAACCCTATCGGGCAAAATCCAGTTGCGCCCGGCCCGCCCAACATCATAATGGGCCGGGCCCGGGTTACCTGATTTGAACCATTGGAGCCCGGTTTGGCCCGGTCTCTGCAGGATGCACTTTCATTTTTTTCTTGCTCGACGTTGTGCTTCTCTCCCCCAAACTAGATACAGGAAACTGTAGATGACCATACCAATTCTAAGCTGAAATCTCAACCAAACCACTGATTCCTCCAATCCTTATTCCTCTTACAAAACCCAAAAATTTCACACACAATACCATCTACGTGCTACCCAAATTTGAAAACCAAGTAAAGAGAACCTAGATACATGAAATACTCACTGTGGCAACGCTGCTCGATCGTCCTCAGAACCAAGGTCAAATACATTCACCATAATCCCTCAACAATCTTCAAAACCCTAGATCTCCAACTCCAAAAAAGCTGACTCCCATGGCCTAAAACCCTAAATTATCGTATCCTCCCGAGCTAATATCGTCCATGAACGCAAGCACAACAAGAAACCAGGGAACCTACAGAGGAACACAACAGGAAGTAGCCAATCAAAATTCTGTTTCTTCGGAGAATTGAATAGAAGAAGAACGAAACCCTACATTGTATCTGGTTATGACGATCACAGTTCAAAGCAACAAGAAAAGTAATGAAACCTTACTTTCCTCAGTTCGTGAGCAATGGACAAAGGAGGCGAAGCACCTGAAGGGGTTATGAAACCCTAACTCAGAGATCGATCTCTCTTTCTTTTAGTAAAACTTGAGGGGCAAGTTTAGCAGTTGAAAAACAGGCTGGGCCGGGCCGGGCCTCGAGTGTTGTTGACTAGGTCCGGAACCTGGCCCGGCCCAGCCCATTAACAGTCGGGCCGGGTAGTAGGCCAGCTCAATCTGAATATCCTTGGTCTTCCTATTAGAAGCATAGGTTGTTCAAGCTGTTTCTGGTAAAGTTCCTATTCCTTTTTATGGAGGAATTAGGCGTGGGACATCCACCGTGCTGCGAGCAAGGGAAAACATGCCACCCGACTGTGGAAATGTGAGTTTGTATATTAAAAAAATTGGTGGAAAAATAAAAAGTGACATCAGAAGAGTCGAACTCACCGGGAAGCACAGGCATGGCATAAGAAGCGATGGGTTTTGGGGGACTTCTCCACCTCGACCAAGCACATCCCCGCTTCGGGGATGTTTGAATAAGCGGAACCATCAAATCATGCACGTCCTTGTTCCAGGAACTCAGGCAGTGCCTGAAACAGTGGACTGCGGAACATAGGACGTCGAAAAATGGTGAACGTAATCTGACAACCTTCTATCAGTTCAAGAGATTGTCATTTTGACCTTTTTGGAATATGTATATATATATATATATATATATATATATATATATATATATATATATTGTGTGTGTTTTGTGTCGTTGTAGTCGAGACGTTTTTTATTTTGGAAAATATAAATCCATTAATTTATTAGATTTCGGCACCAACTTTTGTGCTTAAAGTGGAGTGAAGTTTTCCCCTAAATGATGATGGTGTTGATAATAATAAAAAATTAACAATAGCAATTGCAATAACAATCTTTATATATAACAATCATAATATATAGTTAATGGTTTACTGTTTTATACATGTTTCTCTAACTAAAATTTCAATTGGAAAAGGCAAGATGATTGCGGTAAGCTCCAATTGAAGTTACTTTCGGGCCCTAGATGACCCAAGAATGATCCATTTTACTTTATTGCATCAATTCAGTTTAAGGTCTAATCCAAAACCCATATTCAAATCTAGGTTCAATCTTAATGCTTCCAGGTCAAGTCTCATCTAGAGATCTATAAATCTGTGTTATGGCTCAAGGATCCAATCTTTTAACTAAATGGATCCAATTGTAAATCAAGTTTTTTTTTTTTTAATCCAGAATGCCTGAAAACCGGTCTACATTGGCTTACTGCATCCGGTCACTGCAATTTTGATCCTAATGGTGTTCTCGCAACCCATTATCCAAAAGAACTTGTTTTTTATCCACTCCCAAAATTTTTACTCATAGTCTGTTTTAAACCAAATGGACCTGAGTCTCAAGAAAATCGGATTCTGACTCACATCTTTTTTGTTTTCTTTTGCAAAATAAACTAAGTTATTCCAAAATTATCTGGCTGGAGATCAGTCGGTTATAAGTTAGAAAGCTCATCCCTTCATTCCCCACCAGGCACTGACCCCTAATCTCTCTACAAGTTTGGCATAGTGAAATCTGATTATTGATGTTGCGTTCTATACTTTTTTTTCTTAAGCATTTATGCTTTTATACTATTTCCAGTCTTTCTCATCTTTTGATATTTTTAATTTTTATTTATTTTTTTTTAATTTTAAAAATCATTTTCATCAAACTCGACTCACAAAGGATTCTAATGCCAATTCGATTTACCAAATTTCTGAACCACTAGTCAGAAACCATTGTGGGGAAAGTCTAAACATAGGGGACATAGCACTTAAATTGAAGGTACTGAGCTTAATAAATATTCTTACAAAGTTTCATGGCCAAACATTATCCGAAAATGACAACATCTCTTCTAAAAAATTTGAATATATACCCTAGTTATAACCTAGATTCATCCACAAATAGAGAAAAGTGGGTGAGGAGATTGAGGAACCTACTTTTTTTTTCTTTCACCTATTCAAAAATAATGAAGAACACCTGCACTCACCGAAAAATCATGGTAACCACAGGTGGGAAGAAGATGAAAGAAAAATGAAACGAGGGAAGAAGAAGAAAGGAAAATAAAGCCTAAAGGTTCAAACATAGTTAATAAGTTCGAGAAGCCTTTAAAGATGCATGAGAGACATCAATAAAGGCCCTACTAAAAAACATCTGTAAAATAAGTACAGTGACTTTTACCGACATTCGGAGCATGTAGGTGAAACTGACATTAGTGATGTCAGGAGGTAATATGTTGATAAAAGTGGAGTTATATCAACACGCCAGATGAACATTGGTAATTTTTTACAGGGAAAAAATTTCACCGACACGAGCATGATCATGCAGCAATAAAACTAGCTACTTTTTATCGACATCTGCAAAATGGATGTCAATACAAGTTCTTTTTACCGACATTCAGAGTTGGACGTAGGTGAAAGTTTCATTTTTACCAACATGTGAAAGATGGACATCGGTAAAAGCCCAACTTCAATGACATCCTAACATTACGCGTCGGTGAAAACTGTTTTTCTTCGACAACTTTCTCTAGAAGTTGGAAAAAATTACTCTGCATCGACATTTGCCTGTGGACGTCGGTAAAAGTTGCCTTTCACTGACGTCGTTTTTCCCATTGATCAATGAATCCATCCTTTTTTTAGTTAATATGTGACTTCACCAAACACACCACTATTTTAAGATTTCATATTTCTATCTATGTCTATTATAAGAAATCTAAACCAATTAGTTATATAACATTTGTAATCAATGCAATTTTGTTAAGAAATTACAAACAATTATGCAACATCATGACGTCGAATGTCACATAGTTGAGGAATCTATTACATTAAAATTGGTAATAATTGACTTATTTCTATAGCCCAAGTTAACACTCTCATAATGTACCTAAGCTTATATGATTTTCAATCCAATGTGGAAATGTTGCTTTATGAAATTGCTGACAACTATGATAGCTTTTGGAGCATTAGCACCTAATGAATGCAAGTGGCTTCCATGGAAATAATATGTTAATTAGCAAATTGAACTTAGCAAATAAATTAGCACATGTAGTGCAGCTCATATTTTTATTGTCTTATGATTGAACACTTGTTAACAAGATGAAGTGTCCAGAGTTATCAGCTCAACTATGCCTAATCGTTGACCAATTCAAATGACGCCATATTCATCTTATGGATGTACAACAAAAATTAAACTACTTTTCAAGTATATTAAATCTTGGCTCTATATTGCAACATACATATAGCAAAATGTCAAACTTTCATTAGCTAAATATCAATATGCAATAGAACTTTCTATTTGGCTTCTATTATCTACAAAGTGTTTAACCTCAATAAGTACCAGAAAAGTAAAAAGGACAAATACATACATATGTACCTATTAAGAAGTACAAATAATAGCAGTAAAGAGGAACCATCTATGTATGGATTATGCACCTCTCAACAGGGTACAACCAGCAAGATTGAGTGGTCCACCTAAGCAAATTTCATGTGTTACATGAATAGTTAAATATACCATGATATTGAAAGACATTGACAGAAGTATCAACTCCAATTGACATAGTGTTAGTGCAATTTATTGTTCCATTTTTTCTAATGCATTATTCATTTAAACAAAATTCAGAGGACAAAAAATAAGAAAAGAATCATCTGGTTACATGAGCAAAACTACGTCCACCAATAAAAAACACATTCTGCATTATTTTTTTGAGAGGTAAAAAAGGATTTTAGAGTTTCCGAAGCTTGCCCAATCTTCTAATAACTAGCAGATAATATCTTGTGCCATATGGATACCCTACCTACGAGGTTAACTGCTATATATGTCCCTAAAAAAACAAAGTCAAGTCGTTTTGAGTTTAAAGGTTTCAAAAATGAAGAAAGTCTTGGTTCTATGTGTTCAATGTGTTACTAACCCCGTATCCTAGTCACCAGCTTGAACATAGTTGATTCATGTATAGTCAACGATACATTTATTTATGGATACTCATAGGGAAAGAGCTAGGCATTAATTGAGTTAGATGATTAGCACAAGATCTTCAATCCTCAATATTTTTTATTTTTCTTCTTCCATAATTTCTTATGTCCTTCCAAGATCTCTCAATCTCTCTGTGTGACTTTGTTGTATTCATGTAGACCTAACACTTGTGAACACCTTTCACTATTTAACCCTTTGAGATTTGTAACAGTACTAGCACAAATTTGGGCCCTTTAATTGATCTTTTGCATGAAAAAGTGTGTGCATATCTCTTGTCTTTATGTTGTCCTTTAAAAAGCATTCAGTTTGGTTAGACGGCAAACTTGTTGTCTTTGAGTCGTTGAGATATTAGCTAGCCTACATAGTGCTTTCAAGGCAAACTTGAAACACCAAAGTAAATTTCTCTGTGATTCATCCCATCAAAAGCATAGTCATAAATATCGTTTTAGGGATCCCAAGTGTAAGGTTATTCTCAGGTATAATACGATGAACTTGAAAAATGGAAAAATATGTTAAATTTAAAAATATTTAAAAATATTAAAAATTTAGAAAAAAATAAAATAAATAAGAAACTAATAAGACAACATAGTAAAAACTAAGACATTATACTAATTTCGGACTTTCTCTCTCTAGAACACAAAAAACAATAAGTAACTGTTTGTACTCTTAAACTAACTATATCTAATAATGAAAAAAAAAGTTTCTGCTAAAAAAATTAGTTCAAATACGAAATAACTATGTAATCTATTAAACTATAATTGAGTAAAAATTGCAGTGTATAAGAAAAAAGAAAAACAACATATGCACTATCTATGCCGTAGAATCAGCAAAATGCAGTATAGAGCAATCAAAGCACTAGAAATCTAGAATTAAGTATAAATTATAATAAAGTGCTAGTTTTCACATTAAAGCTATGTTAACCCAGTAGATAGCTATTTAATAGATGAAACTATGAGAAAAACTATAGTAAAATGCAGGGAAAACAAAGGAAAAGACCTATAGACTATACTTAGAACATAAATAATAATAATAATAATAACAGTTCACAATTTTAATTTAACTGTAACAAAAGTGTAACAACTAGTTTTTGACTATAAAAATTCAAATGAAAAGATAGCCCTCTAAACTAGAAATCTGAAAGAACAGTTACAGTAAAACATACAAACTACCAAGTTAAGATGCACTTTAACGATGTTAAAACCTTGTAAGAAAAATAGTACGTGCAGTGAACTATCTTAAATAGACTATGACTAATGATCAAAGCCTGCCATTTATATGAAAACTGAGTGAAATAGAAGATAACTAATAGGCATAGCAAAGAAACAAGTTTTAACTTAAATTTACAATTAATTATGACTAGTGGTGTCTAAAATTTTCTGTTTGTCTAGCAAAGTGCCAATTACATGCTCTTACACCAGCAACTACACTATCATAAAGAGTAAAAAACACTCAGCTGAAAATCCTCTGTTGGATAGTGGCCAAGAGCCCTACCCATTCGTCTCATAACTGCAAGGGGGCCCACTTGCAGTTACAAGCTTGATTCTCTCCGTCAATCTCTCCTCGCTGTAACCGCCCCTGGGATATGGGAAAACCTATGAGGCGGCACTATTTATACCCCACAATACTCTGACTTAGGGTTTTATCACTTGATCTCCCTAGTCGGCGCCTCATAGAAGGAAACCCAGAATCATCTGATTCTCTGCTGTTGTTTTTATGCTTCTTCTTCTGTTGTCCCTTTTTCAGACAGTGTTGCTGCTGCCTCTTCACAAGCAAACTGGAGATGCTGCTGCACAGACACAGAGCTGGGTGCCTTTTCCACTGCAAGGAACCAACATCCTCAACTTTGGTAAAGTCAAAACTACTCTATACTATTGCTCTAGAAATTTCATTACAACAATGAGTGACTCTAATGGAAATCAAAATGAAGATACCAGCTATATTCGAGCAATTGTTACAACATCCTAAAACATAGAATGTTATTCGGTAAATAATAGGAAATTAAATGAAAACTAAAAGAGAATAGCTACTAAAAATTGATAAGACTATAAGCAAATACAGTCCTAATACAAAAAAATCAGCCTCACAGCATTATTAAACCACGAATATACTTAATATATACTATTCTAAGACAAACTAAAGACATAATGTGCATAAAAGAAACAATAAGGAACCTTAATCAGCTGGCCAGCAGTTGCTGGACATCTCCAACCAGCCCAAAATCAACTGTTTTCAGTGACTCCTACTGACCAACTCAAAATTCCCAATTATGACACCAAGTTCACTAGGGAATTAGAAAAACCTGAACACTAACTATGTAATCTGCACTAGTGTATCCTAAAACTCAGAAAATATCACAGCAGTTACACAACATTAAGCAAAAATCAAGTGAAAAGGCTGCTGGATGCCCCAGCCTCAATCGGCTAACTAGTGAGTCCCCAAACTCGGCCTAGCAACAATAAATGAAGAACTTAATGAAAACCAATGATGCACTACTCTCTTCAGCTACTCTAGCTGAAAATGTGAAGAGAAACAATGCAATCACAGCATGCACCAATGCTCAGATTTAGCAGAAATGCACGTAAAAACACAGATTAATACACAAGAAAAATCATAAATCCTAGACGAAGTGTTGGAGAAAAAATGAAACTAAATATGGTATGAGATACAATGATGGAAAGAAAAAAAACAATCTAAGATGAGAATCATTCCTCTTGAGTCTCGGGTTTAGAATCAACTACGTACATAATGAATCCTCTATTGAGTGGCTTCTTCTCCTCCATCAAGCTTGGCTGCAAGGGGGTCATGATGGAAGGATGAGCTCTTCAATGGGGCATCACCAAGAGGAGGGAAACATCTCCTTCTCCTTGGAGCTTCACCAAGAGTACCAAGAAAGAGCAGGAAAGTTCGACTGCCCTTTCCTCAAAAAGAAAAATGAGCTGCCTAGCTCCTTTAAGTTTTTTTTTTCCCAAGAGCCTTCTCCATCACTCGTTTTTTTTAAAAAAAATACCCATATTTCTTTTCTTTCTAAATAACCCATCTATTTCATGCTAAAACTTGATTATGTTATGATAAAGCACAAAGTCCAACCATAAACACTTGCAAGCTAGAAATCAGTGACCAATGTTCAACTAAGAATAAAGGTTTTTAGGATAAAAAAAGTTGATTTTACCCTTGGGACACGAATTTCACTGTTTTGCACATAGTTTCTCCAATTGAGCTCCAAGTTTGATCAAATTTGAACTGTGATTCCTTGACCTACACAATACAAACATGGGGATTTAAGTATCAAATCACATTAAAATTATATAAAAATGGTATTAAAAATAAATGCATTTCATGCATTATCAAAATTCTCCATGGTTAGATGTTGTGACTCCTCAAGCAACACTAACACTAACAAATCTTATGTTAATGCTAATTCTATTTTTGTTCCACTTTTGTAGGAAGTGTGGTTGCATTTAGCTTATGCAACAAGCACGTTTGATCCCTATGCTAAAGTTTTCTAGAGTCAATTTGAGCCTTTGGGAAATATTAAAAAGTGGACAAGGGTCTACTTATTGTTTTAATACATTTTAGTGGACTGAAATTGTAAATATGTAGTCAACACCCAAATCTCTTAAATCTGAGATTAGGGTTGCATGAGAAAATATAGAAACCTTCTCTCTCTCTCTCTCGTGCAACATGGTATCAGAGCCACTAGTGGCGATAGCCAAGTAAGGTTTCCGGCGATCTCCGTCTCCAGTGACTTCTTCCTCCGGCGCCTTCCTTCTCTTTCCTCTTCTCATTGACCATCTTTATTTCTTCTTACCCATCAACAGGGAGGCGGTAAAGAAATAAAGTTTGGGTGTGCTACATGGAGAAGGACTGGTCATGCCTATGTGGAAGGCATGATCAGATCCTTAAGGAGATCTCGTGGCTGTTGTTTGTTATGAGGAACAACATATCGTGTGGAGATTTTTTTTTTATGTGTAAGGTGTGATGATCGTGCAGTCCTTTTTTGAAAAACAATAAAAAAAGGGAAACATGGATGGTGTTCTGCCGATAGTGTATGAGAAGACTGATAATAGCAGGTTTCTATAGCTGTTCCTGTTTTCTTTCTCTCTGAAGGTGTAAGCTATTGGCTGTAGGCAGTAGAAATCAACAGGTGTAAGCAGTCGTCGGAAGGTGTAAGCAGTCGGCTGAAAGCATCAGTTTTTCTTTCTCTCTGAAGGTGTAAACAGTCAGTAGAAGGCTGCAGAAATCAGCAGGTGTGAGCAGTCGTCTGAAGGTTTAAGCAGCCGGCTGAAAGCATTAGTTTTGAAACTGAAAATCCATTATAGTTGACCAAAATTCAGTAACCATCTACCTTCTGTTATGCTTTTCAGACGTGGGCAGTTTCTGTGATTACAGATGTTTTTGTTATCTAGCATGTGATATTCGTATGATATTTTCAGGATAGTAGAAATATATTTTTCTGTGGTTTTTGACTACTGCATCCCTATTAGTGTGTGTCAGTTTTTTCTATGGTTGAAAGTAGTAGATCAGAAAGTTCTTATGAATACAAGATGACGGGTAACTCCTTTTCGTATGGAACCACAATTAAACTTGATGGTTCTAATGATGAAATATGGTCGAGGGTATTTATGATGTCTGTGGCTGGTCATAGGAAGAAATATATTATTGAAGAAGATGAACATCTTGAGAAAAAAGGGAAATATGCTGCGTGGGAGGAAGATAATAACATTGTAATGGCATGGATTATGAACAGTGTAGAGTCTCGCATAGCTCCAACAATTACATGCTACACTAAAACTAAGGATTGTGGTCTTTCCTGCAGAAAACATATTCTCAAGCTACTAATGTTATTAAAAATTTTACAATTGGAAGAAGAACTTTGTAACATACAACAAGGAAATCAAGATTTGTCACACCAGTCTCTGCACTTGTGATCTTAGGAGGACGTGGCCATAGTTCTTTTGTTGGAACTAAGGGGCGTGGTGCAGGACACAGCAGATTTCAGTGCTCCTATTGTCATAAAATAGGTCATTTAGAGGACCGATACTGGGACAAACATCCCCATCTACGTTATGCTGGTCAACCAGGATGTGGTGGAGGGAGGACAAATGCAGGAAAAAGGTCTTCTTCATCTAATGCAACTTCCTCACAGGCTACACCTTCTTTGGTTGAGTCTCCTACCAGTTCTCCCCTACCTTCATCATACTCTCTCAGCTTAATCAAGGAGGAATATGATCTGGTTCTAGCTCAGAGGTCTACCCCTGCCTCGACAAATAATGCAACAATAGATTTGGCTTTCTCTGTTGGTGACCCGACAAGTGACCCAACTATGATATGGATGATTGACTCAAGAGCATGAAGACATTATTGTAATTAGCCATAGATGTTTTTATCATTTACCAGGTTCACTACACTACAACACATGAGATTGGCTGATGACAAGTTGTCCCCTATTCTGGGTAGTGGTGATATCTACCTCACACCTTTGGGCACCATTACACATGTGCTATATGCTCCTTGCTTTCCTGTTAACCTATTATCTGTTAAGCAATTGGCTAGAGATTTATAGTATAGAGTCATTTTTTATCCTAGTTCATGTTCTTTTCAGGTCCTACAAACTGGGAAAATGGTTGGTGGTGGCCACGAATGAGAGGTGCTCTATTTCCTTTATGTCCCTGTAGATGTTGATGCATCCTCCTTCACATTGAAGTCTTCTCCTTTGCAGTGGCATCTCAGACTGGGTCATCCCTCTATGTCCAAGCTTCGTCGCATTTTTTCAGATATTCCTGCATCAGAGTCTTTCTTACATGATGCATGCTAGTTAGGCAAGCATACACGTAGTAGTTTCCCTTCCAGTCAGAGTCCATCGAGTCAAAGTCCTTTTTGTCACACCCCAACCTTTTGACCCTCAAACAATTTTTTTTTTCTAAATATAAAGCATTGAGGTGCGACTACACAACAATTCAAAAAGGATGGAACTATGTCATTCGAAACAATGGGGCAACTTTCATTTATATGACAATTTCAATTCATACAAAATCACATCTGTGTATGACAAAAATGTCCCAAACCACATAATTGATGCCTAACAAAAACAAGACATCAATAAAATCAAAATAAGACGCGTTGGCACTACAAAGGACCCAAAACCTCTCCAGTAGGATGTGAGTGAAGCCATCTGATCAACCTGCTGCCCCGAGTTAGCCTTTACAGTATGGCAACAAGTCAGAAAAACCTCTAACCCTCTTGGGTAGGGCTCAAATATGAGATAATCGCAATTATAAAAGCAAATCATCATCATGTCGTGATAGGGCATAGTCACATCATTTGCCAAGAGGGCCCCTCACATAGACCACGACATGTAAAGGTCACTCAATGGCCATGATAACACAATTTCAATTCACATGCAAGGCATGCATAAATGTATCATTCTCATTCATTTCATTCACATAAACATCATTCACACACATTTCATTCATATACTTTCATTTTTATTAGTTTTAGCGAATTGACAGTTCTTGTCGGTGCAAAGTTATGTCAAGCAGACCTCGCTCTGTGATTGGCTCGTAGCTGTCCTAAGCAGTTATCATTCTAGGATGCTTTCTAATGAACAATTGGGGTCGAGGAAACACTCGACTCGATACAAAGACATAGCCACATCCCACTGGCTTCTCATCTCTTATTCTTTCATGATTATCATTATAATTGCACAATCACAAAATGACTAGCTAGCTCATGAGGTTGGTTCACTTCACGAGTGCACCCACACCTCCAATTGCCTCCACACGAGGGCCACACATATCATTAACATTCTTAGCTAGCCATCATAACAATACGGGTACAACTACCCTTTCATTTCATTCAATTGCATCATTCCCGTGGCAATACATATGTAACAGATCACAACATTCACATTCATAAAAACTCACATCTTATCAAACACATCAACCACATCTTTCAAAACTTAGCTAAATCCTAGTGAGTAGTCTCGATCCATGATTGGCTCGTAGCTGTCCTAAGCAGTTATCATTCTAAGATGCTTTCTAATGCACAATTGGGGTCGAGGAGACATTCGACTCGATACCCCACCTCATCTGTCCTCAGCAGTTATCATTCTAGCATGCACATGCAATTGCGTAGAAATTTTTAAACAAAACTAATCACATAAGCATTAAACTCTCATGCATACATTCATTCTATCACTTTACAATCATTCAATCACATCACAATCCTAGGAACACACATTCACAAGTTGGTCACAGGCAAGGATTTGCCTGGAATGCCACCATACCTATCGCGCGTCCACAAAACACTCCAAAATGCCTTGAGCTTCACGTCTAGTTGCTCAAGGTCTACTAGACATGCCCGGTGTACCTGCAAACATACACAAGTGGTAAATTATCTACTAGTCAAGTTTCACAATCCATACAAATATAAAACAAAATCATTGAGGCACATGTCATCGCCTCAAGAGGGATCGCTAAAATGCATTCTAAATCACCAATTCTTAATTCTAGCATGCTCAAACAATAATTATACGTGCTCCAACAAAAAATATACAACAATCTAAGCTCCAATAGGCCTTGCTCACCCCAATCTTAGAATCCAAACTACTGCAATGTTCTTGGTAGCCACCTCGACTGTTTGATTAAGTGCCACCGCTAAAGATTGCTGGCTGCCCTCACCACTAACGCCCTCACTTCACTGGTATGAGGGGAAAAAGTGTACCCAAGCTGCAATTCCAGCCCAACAACAATAAGTAGATGAAAAAAAGAGCATAAGAGAGTTAAAAAGGAGGGTTTGTTGGGAGAAGAAGACATTCAGTGGTGAGATGGATGGTTCAGTTGAAGGAGATAGGACAGGTGCGTGCGAGAGAGAGAAAGTGTGTAGAGAGGGAGAGGCAGATAGAGAGAGCAAGAGAGTGTGAGAGTGGCAAAGGAAGAGGGATAGAATGGGCGAGGGACGTACTAAGAGCAAGGGAAGAAGAGGGGGACCCGATAGGGAGAATCAGGACAGGGGGTGAGATAGGCAGAGAGGGGAAATCGAATGAGGGAAATAGGGGAGATGGTGAGGAACAGAGGAGACAGGGAGGGAGCTCGAGTAGAGAGGAAGAGAGGGCACGGGAAAAGGTGGATGCTAACATAAAGGGGAAAGGGCTTGCGCAGGAGGGAGGAGGAGAAGAAGATAGAAAGGAGAGGAAGAGGTGGAGAGAGATCAGAGGCTTACTAGCACCACTGCCGCCGTCCTCGTCGCCGTCCTGCACCACCTCCGTCTTCTTCTTCTTCTCTGTGCTGGGACGAGAGGGAACCAGGAGGAAGACAAGGGAGAAGAGGGAAAGGCAAGGAAGAAGAGCCCTCGCATCGGGCTCCTTCACGCCAGGGGGTTCGGGTCTGGGTCTGGACCCGATCCGGCCCACCTGAAATAATGACGAATGTTGCACTTTTGATCTTATCCGTGTTGATGTTTGGTGTCCAAGTCCAGTTTCCTTTCGTTCACATTTTTGGTATTAGTATATTACCTTGTTCTGGTTTATCATTTTACTAGAGTTAGTTGAGTATTTTTGTTACAGGACAGGTCTGAAGTCATCTGTATTCTTTAGAAATTTATCAATGAAATAAAAACTCAGTTTGGTGTTATTGTTAAAAATATTCTCACTGATAATGCTCTTGAATTTAAATCTTCTACCATACTTCAATTTTATGCCAACCGTGGGATTTGACCACAATATACATGTCCCCACACATCCCAACAAATGGTGTTGCAGAACGCAAACAACGACAACTTCTAAATGTGGCCCGTACCCTCATGTTGCATACTCATATGCCTGCCTACTTTTGGAGTGATGCTATTCTTACCGCATGCTATCTCACTAACAGATTGCCCTCGTCTGCTATCTAAGAATGCATCCCCATTCAAATACTATATTCAGATCGACCATTATTTTATATACCTCCCAAAGTATTTGGATGCACTTGTTTTGCACACATCTTGGGCCCAAACAAAAACAAACTTGCTGCCCAAGCTCTCAAATGTGTGTTCATTGGATACTCTGCCAATCAAAAAGGCTATTGATGTTTTGATCCTCATACCAAAAAAGAGATTGTCAATGGGGATGATACATTCTTTGACTCTCATCCTTATTTTTTCGCTCCAAGTACCACTATGTCTGAGCTTCCCATGTCTGTTCCTCTTCCTATTCCCCCAGTATCACTTGAGTCTATCCTGTCCTCTCAACCACTGTCAAGGGATTGTTTTCTTTATCCTCCAATAGTCTATACTCAGCATCAAGGTCCCTCTCCAAACCGCACACTAGAGTCTTCTCATGATGTAAGTTCCAATGATAAGTATGACTCAGGAATAAATAATGACTATTCTGTAATTGATCTACCTATTGCTATTCACAAGGGCCAGCAACAGTGCACAAGGCATCTGATTTCTAACTCAGTTTCTATGGACCATTTGAGCACAAGTTTGGTACAGTTTGATCGAGCTATGGCTAGTCACACTATTCTAACCTCTCACCACCAAGCCTTATTAGATTCACGATGGAAACATGCTATGCCAAAGGAAATGGATGCTCTTCTTTCTAGGGAGACTTGGGACTTGGTGGACCCACAGATGAATTGTGATGTTGTCGTCTCCAAATGGGTATTCACCATCAAATATCATTCTGATGGGTCTGTAGAATGATTCAAAGCTCGACTTGTTGCTAAATGCTATACACAAACATATGGGTGGATTTCTTTGAGACGTTTTCTCTTGTGAAATGATTCGGTACTCTTCACCTAATTATATCTCTCGCAGTTCTGCAAGATTGGCCTCTCTTTTAACTTGATGTACAAAATGCATTTTTATATGGTGATCTCTCTGAAATAGTCTATATGCAACAACCACCTGGTTTTGAATGAAAGGGGGAGTGTACCAAGGTATGCAAACTCAAAAAGGCTATCTATGAACTTAAACAAAATCCCTGTGCATGGTTCCATAAGCTAAGTGAGGTTGTCTCTAAATATGGATTTCAAATATCCTAGCTTGATCACTCGTTGTTTGTCAAACAAGGGACTTCTGGTGTACATATTGATGAGATTGTCCTCATTAGAGAAAGTACTCGAGAGATAGCTCAGACAAAGGAGTTTCTACAAAAACACTTTGTCACAAAAGATCTTGGTCAACTTCATTATTTCCTTGGTATTGAAGTGGTTCATAGTAGTAAAGGGATTATGAAGTCTCAAAGGAAATATGTTCTTGACCTTCTACAGGAAACAAGGTTATTGGGAGCCAAATCTGCTACACTTCCTATGAATCCTGGAATTCATATGCGCAATGATGAATTAGAGGTTTTTGACTCTTGTTCTTACAGATCTCTGATAGGAAAACTTTTATATTTGACCATCACTCGTCTAGACATCAGCTTTGCTGTAAATAAACTTAGTCAATTCATGGAGAAACCTCAGAAATTCATTGGGAGGCTGCTTTAATGGTGATAAAATACTTGAAACCAGCCCTAGGAAAGGGGTTATGGTTCAAAAAAAGGAGAACGTTCGGAGATAGAAGCATATAGTGATGCTGATTATGCAGGGTCAGTAAATGATAGGAGATCTACTATAGGTTTTTGCATCTTTATTGGTAGGAATCTTATTTCTTAAAGGAGAAAGAAGCATAATGTGGTTGCTAGATCGAGTGCTGAGTCTGAATATAGGGTGATGGCTCAAACAACGGCTGAAATGTCATGGGTCAAATCAGTCCTTTTAGAATTGGGAATGTCCGTGAAACTTCCTATGAAGATGTCTTGTAATAACAAAGCTGCTACATACATTGCAAATAACCCTGTCTTTCATGATAAGACGAAACACATTGAAGTGGATTGTCATTTTGTTCGAGACTTGATACAAGGAGTCATTAGCACGATTCATGTCTCCTCTAAAGATCCAGCAGCTGATATGTTTACTAAGGCTCTTCCCATTGGAGATTTCTTGAGAGGATGTAACAAGCTGAGCATCAGCTTGAGGGGGAGTGTTAAAGTTTTCTAGAGTCAATTTGAGTCTTTTTGAAATATTAAAAAGTGGACAAGGGTCAACTTATTGTTTTGGTACATTTTAGTGGACTAAAATTGTACATATGTAGTCAACACCCTAATCTCTTTAAATCTTAGATTAGGGTTACGTGAGAAAATATAGAAACCTTCTCTATCTCTCTCGTGCAACACCCTAGGTTTCACCCTAAAGAATGAGTGTAATCTCGTGAGGGTTATCAGTGATAATACCACAATCATCAAGTTTGGTATGCACACAAACATTTTACATACATCCTTATGCATTCAAGAAAGCAAATCTAACTTCTACTTCATGCAATCACATTCATTAGAGTAATCAAGTAAATTCCATACCATCATAGTAGAAATAACTTTTCAAAACTTTTTCTCAGACTTGTAACAATTTTGATGCATCATTCTCTGAAATTTATGTATGTGACATGCACTTTTTCATTTTTGTTCATTGATTTCTCTTTGTAGTGCAGGTAAGAAGTGAGTACTATCCACTCAGGCAAGTGCTCATCAAATTCAAGCATAGACAAGAGCTACCATGAAGTTCTACTGCTTTGGTGGTCATATGTAGCTCCGTCGCATCATGATTATGAGCTTTCTATTGAGTTTCTATGACTGTTTTAAAAGAAGTTGAAAATAATAAAAATAAAATAATATAATTAATTTTTTAAGAAAATGGTAAAACAAAAAATTAAATTAACTAATGAATACATAAAAGGTAGAATGTCCAATTTTTAAATTTATTTTGGTAGCAACAAGACGCTATCTGTCATCATCTCTACAATCTTGACATAGGAACCAGAACATCAGTTGATGCAGGTTCTGAGTGACCAAAAGACAACAATGCCACTGATTTTAAAGGGATTGACCCAAAATTCTATATGCATAGAATCAGTTTAGAAGAAGGTGCCAAACCTTCTTGCCAGATGCAATGATGACTTAATCCGAATATGATTGAGGTCATGAAGCAAGAACTGGTGAAGTTATTGGATGCAGGTAATGTTTATCCTATCTCTTTATAGTGAATAGTTGAGCCCCACCCAAGTCGACCCAAAGAAATCTGAGTTTACTATTGTCTAAAATAAAAAAGAGAAAACTTCCTTATGAGGACCACCAGAGGATGGAAAGTTTGTGTGGATTACAGAATGCTTAATAAGACCATGCAAAAGGATCACTTCTTGTGGCCAATCATTGATCAAATTCGAGATAGCTTGGCAGGCTAGAGCTACTTTTGCTTTCTTAATGGACATTCAGAATACAATCAAGTAGCTGTCCATCTAGAATATCAGGATAAAACCACAATCACATGTCCTAATGACACATTTGTTTATAGGAGAATACCATTCGGAATATGTGATGCCCCTGCTACTTTTCAGAGGTGCATGATGGCAATTTTCTCTTATCTCAAGGATGACTGCCTAGAAGTCTTTACAAATGATTTCTCAGTTCATGGTTCTTCATTCGACGATTTCTCAAGAAATTAGAAAATGTGCTCATAAGATGCCAGGAGACAAATCTAGTTCTGACCAGGGACAAGAGTCACTTCATGGTTAATCAAGGGATTGTGCTTGCACATATCATGTTAGAACATGGCAGAGCTAAAGTAGAATCCATTTCCAAACCCACTTTAGCGACCTTGATTCATTAGGTTTGATTTTTTTGGGGCATATAGGATTTTACACGCTGTCCATAAAAGACTTTAGCAAGATCTTGAGGCTACTGTATAATCCACTATTCAATTCAGAGATGCTCTTCAATAGAGAAATCACAAGGAATTAAGGAATAGTTGAATAAGCTTGTCATAACATAAGCCTGGAGAAGGAGAGGATGGAAGAAAATGAAGGATGGAAGAAAATGAAGAATAACCTCGTTCACTTATTACACCTACCAACTATGCTCCCACTTTTGACATCACGAGACCTAATGTCATAGCAGATCACTATAAGATTAAGCCCTCTATCATTTAGATGTTACAGTTGTTTTATGTACGGTCCCATGAAGATCCTTATCATCCATCTTGACAAATTTCTAGATGTATGTTCCATCATTCAGATCAAAAGCTTTGGAGATGACAATTTCCAATTGTATTTGTTTTGTTTTCCCTCAAGGACAAGGTCAAGCAGTAGTTGAGGTCGATTGACATCAAAGTAATCACTTGAAGTGATATGCAATGGGTGTTTTTAAGAAAAATGCTTTCCGATTGGCAAGACTAACCAATATAGGAAGCCCATCACTAGTTTTTCTTAATAGAAGCGAGAGCAATTCCATGAAACTTGGGAACATCTAAAGTATCTTTTGAGATAATTCCCTGTCATTAGGTATGAAAAGTTCAATATTTTTATGATGAATTGAGCAATAAGGACCAATAGATGCTAGATACAACGTGCAGGAGGCACATTCATGACAAAGAGTGAGAATGAGACTTGGTGATGTTTGTGATTTAGAGTAACCTTGGTTCTACTCTTTTTGGACATTGCCAAACTCATTCTGCCAACCTTGGTTTGTCAGGTTCGAACTGTTCTAGAGAATGTAGGATTTTACAAGCAGACCATAAAAGATTAGTAAATTTTCCAGACCATTGTATGAGATACTATGAAGGAGCATGCCTTTGCCTTGGATAAAAGTTACTTGAATGCATTTGCTATATTGCATGCTTTTATTTTAGCACCAATTCTTCATCCTCCATATTGGAGCAAATCATGTGAGATAATGTGTGATGCTTCTGACGATGCTGCAGCAGCCATATTGGCACAAAGAGATGGTATGAAGCAACCATATGTTATCTACTATGCAAGCAAAAATCTCTCATAGGCTCAATTGAGCTGTATAGTCATAGAGAAAAAGCTGCTCATAGTAGTATTTGCACCAGAAACATAGATCAATTCTATTCTTTTGTCATTCTTTTCATTGTGGTGACTACTTTTCTAGCTGTAAGGCTGCAGATAAAGTATTACAATCTGGATTTTGGTGGTTGACATTACATAAAGATGCTCATGAATTCTGTCGAATGTGCCCTGATTGTCAGCAAACAAGCATTATTGGAAAGAGATAGATGATGTCATTGACCCTTATTCTGGTGAAAATATTTGAAGTTGGGCTACTGATATCGTGGGACCTTTTCCACAATTATATAGTAACATGTATGTTCTTGTTGTAGTGGATTATGTCTCTAAGTAGAGAGAAGCAGTTGCCACCGAAACCAATGATCATAAAGTGGTTCTAAAGTTTACTAAACATAACATTATCGATAGGTTCGAGATGCCAAGAGATATCATTTCTATTGGAAGAAAACATTTTAAGAACATTCAAGTGGCATTGTTATTGAGAAAATATGGCGACCACCATAAGTTTGCCACCCTCTATCACCCACAGATGAATGGGCAGGTTGGAAGTGTCTAATGGAGAGATAAAGAGAAAACTATAAAATACAATTCGATCCGATCGAAAGGATTGGTAAGCAAGATTTGATGATGCACTTTGAGCATATTGGACCACTTTAAGACCCCAATCGGCATGTCACTCTATGGACTGGTGTTCAGTAAGGCATGCCACCTATTAGAAGAATCAGATCATAGGGCATATTGGGTAGTGAAGAAGTTAAATTTTGACTTGACATAGCCAGGAGAGGAACCTACAATTGAGTTTGGAGGGGCTAAGAAATGAAGCATATGAAAATGCCAAGATCTATAAGAAACGAATGGTGACATTCCTTGATGCTCATATTTAAAGAAAAACTTCTGTTTTCAAGCAAAGAGTGTTGTTGTACAATTCTAGACTCCAACCCTCTTTAGCAAAGCTCAGAACAAGGTGGAATAGTCCATACAAAGTAGTGGGAGCTTACCCTAGTGGAGCAGTTAGGATCAAAGATATTGGAATTAAGAAATTCATAGTGAATGGTTTGAGATTGAAGCACTATAGTGGAAATTTGAGAGATAAAAAGGTGGAGGAGACAGATCTGTACGATTCATAGGATTAGAATCACTTGCATATACTCTCTCTCTTTGTTTGTTTGTCATATGCATGTGAATTTCAAGTATGCGACGTGATCATTGAAAGAACATACTTTCACATGATCACATAATGAAGTCTACTTGGAATCACCTCGAGACTATGATATCAAGTTGTATCTTTCCTTGCTTTCATTTGCTAATATTCATCTAGTAGCATTCATCCATGTAGTTCAGCATAAACATAAGGGCATTGCTGAGGGCAGAAACGTTTAAGCATGAGGGGAAAGATAGATACCTCAAATTTGTCTGGTACCCGTTTCTGCAAAAACTCACTGCTTTAAGCATAAAAGGGTTCTTTTGATTAATAATGATTATACAAATTAGAAGATTTCAAGAACTTTTTAAGTCCCATTTGGAGAAATTTTTGAAATGAATCTTAGAGGAATGATGTTTTTATGTAAGATTTGATGAACTAATCATATGTGGTGGTACAAACTTAGCTTGAAGTACTTATATAGCCTTGCGTGATAGCTCAAATTACAAAATTATCAATAAATACACAAGTGGTAGAATGAGTTTGGGGTGAGTGTAGGTTCCAATGCCCAATTTCTTGCACATTGAGTTCACGCAAAAACTTATATGCTATGGTAAAAGACAAGTCCAAGCATAAATACTTGCAATCAAGATGTCAATGACCTTTGTTCAAGTAAAAATAAGGGTTTTAGTATAGAAAAAGATGATTTTACTCGTGAGACCCAAATTTCACTATTTTGAGATGTATGACGTTTGCTTATCTAAAATTTGAATACCTCTAGTTGTCTTTTCAAAATTACCATGCGTTTGATAATTTTAAAACTCAAGGTCTTATGTTCATTTTACCTGAAACTAGTCCCTTTTTCTAGTAGAATCAATCTCTTGTGTCTTGTTACTCAGTTTTGACCAAATAAATGAATATATATATGACTTCAAAGGCCATTAGCTGAAGCCTCTTTAGAGCATGAGCATGGAAAGATAATTATATACTTTGTAATTATTATTTCAAGTTATATGTAAGTTTACTAATGAGACAACTATTTTTTATCTTTTGAATATAAAAATGTTGTAATCTTATTTCACTTTGGTAGCTAAAAATCATTGGGAAGTGAAAGTAAAACTAGGCAAGGTACAAGTTTCCATTGACTTATGAGATGTTTTGCTTCTTATAATATAATAATCACTTCCAATTTTTTTTTGAAAGATGGGTGGTGATTATTCAGATATCAAATACATCTACAAAATTTGTTTAAAATGACTTTTAGGCACCTCAAGAAATTCTATGATTCTCAAAATCTACGTCACATGGTTTGACTTATTGTGCTAGGGTGCCAGTGCTGACATTCAAATCAAATATGACAATTAAAGTATAGTGTAATTCATCATGGGGAACCTCCTGAAAGCGAAGGTATGTGAGATGGGTTGAGAAGTAGATAAGTGAGCATCACTCCTCTTGCGGATGGCTAGAATCTTGTAGGAAAACCATCCATGACTCATTGGAAAGAAATGCTCATTGATTCCACCCAAGTGGAAGAGGAGGTTTAATAACTAGAAATTTTGTATGAGAAAGGAAGCTAAAAATCTATATCACGGAGAGGGCTCTACAGATTTTGAGGTAACCATACCACTAGATGGCACTGGCTTGTTTTGTAGGAGACTATCAAAAACTAAAGCATGAGATACTCCTGTATAATGAATGGTCTGAAGCAACAACAAACTAAGGTATGAAACCCTTGTTTTACTTTTTTAGGTAAGGTATCTTTCCTCATTCAAGTAGATAATAAAGAAGAGCTGAAGTATATCACTCATAAGGGGGCATGGAATTTGGGGGATAGCTATCTCATTGTGAACAGATGGATTTTGAGAGAATACCCCCAATCAAGGACAGTCTCTGAATCCCTATTTGGTACAACTTCTAGCCTTATCAATTCTGCTGTAGAACAAAGGGAATTATAGGAAGATAGCTGAGTTGGTGGGAGGTGTCTTTATCCAAAAGGATGAATCCATATGATTAAGGCATTGAGGGGTTCAGCTTGGAAGTCTTTCTTCGGTTTGTACTCAATCCGATAGTCCTGATGGAGATAGTAGGAACTAAGCATCTGAATCAAAAAGTTGTCTATGAAACTTGCATCAAGTTTTGCTCTAGATACATAGTTATCTCACATCTTATAAAAAATAACCATATGTCCAGTATAGAGAATGAAAGAAAGAAGGATTTGGTTCACTAGTAGACAATTTATTCAACAGTAAAGGTGGATCATAGAGTGGAAAAGATAACAAATTTGAAATAAGAGAACTCAGCAGTTGCAATGAGCCAGCTCACAATGAGGAATGTCAATCTGCTCAGAAAAAGGGAAACTAAGCTGAACACTTATGTACTTAGATGTAATTAGTGGGGGGAAAACCAGTTTGGAGCTTTACTCATTGAAGTAGCCAACAATGAGTAGGATTTCTGATTTGAATAGTATCCACAACAAGAAGCAAGGATGTCTCCTATCCTCAACAAGAGCAATTGCAGCTATAAAGATAGTTTTAGTGCCAAAATCCCCAAACATTGGACCTGATAAAATGTTTTAGGTATAACTCATAACAATTTCACTGCCATGATTTCTAGTTTATCTCATTCATGGTCTTGAACTACCCAAAAAGTTCAGAGTTGGGGATGTTGACTAAAGCTCCACAGGGTTTTCCTTAACCCATATTTAATCCCATTAAAATAGAGGACCCTTCCTCTTACTCTCTCCTTAGCTTTGTAAAGAGGAGGATCATATTTTAGGAAGAAATAGAAGGATTATACACAATCTGGAGCTGACTCCTTCACACTCAACTCTATGGGGTGTTATTTAAGGACGATGCATATTAGATCTTAATTGTTTTGTTAGTTTGTTTTGTATAGATCCTAGTTTTCATTCTAAAGATAAATATGATCCATCTATTGAGATCCAAACTCATATAATTGGATGCAAGTTTAAAAATTGGCCTTAAGAAAGAAAGTTTAAATATGTCGTAATAATAATTGAAGTTTTTAGTACTTGGTTA
This sequence comes from Nymphaea colorata, assembly GCF_008831285.2. Lineage (NCBI taxonomy): Eukaryota > Viridiplantae > Streptophyta > Magnoliopsida > Nymphaeales > Nymphaeaceae > Nymphaea > Nymphaea colorata. The sequence goes on along the minus strand of NC_045141.1, from coordinate 943,875 downwards.
CCAAGAGAGGCAATAAGCTTTCACTCCATTTCAATTCAAACACAGAGGGCAGGTTGTGTCTGATAGAATGGATGTTGCTGCTTTAGGTAAGTAATAAAAGGAATTTCATTTAGTAACTTGGAGATCCTTGATTCTGATTAGAAGAATCATGATTTTCATGTTAATATCAATTAAAAAGAGAATTTGGATGTGAAGAAATTCATTGTCAAGGGAATAAAAAAAATTAACTGTCTTTCTCATAATGAAGATAATTTCTTGGAATATTAGAGGCCTTGTATGAAGACCTATTAATGGAGAGTTGAAGAGCATCCTTTATGAAATTTTCTTTTGATATCTTTTTCATATATGACACTATGCAGGATCATACTAAGTTTCAGGAGTGGTTGGATAGACTTGATGGCATGTAGCTCTACCCAATCTATCAACACAAGATTGGCCCGGGTGGTACTTGTTAATAATCCCTCCCAAGTAAATATTTCAGTCGTCGTATCCTGCATTTTTTGGATTTCTTGTGAAGTGAGGAGTACAAATCACCAGTTCATGCTCTATCATATATACCTCCCTCCCAATTGGATGCTTAGAAGAGAAACCTGATCACTTCCAAGGTGAATGAGGCTCAATGTTGTGTATTCTACTTGGGGATTTTAGTGCCATGAGGGAATATTTTGATAAAATGGGTCAAGAACCAAATACTTAAAGGTTCTTGAGTTTTAATAAATTCTTAGCTGATTGCGATCTCAATGTTATTCAAGATCCTTCTTGCAAATTTTCATGGTCCTATAACAGGAGGGATGAAGAGAATGTCTCATGTTTTTTAGATTGGGCCTTAACTCAATGCAGTGGGAGAAGTACCCTACTCAATTTCAGCTCAAGATGCTGCCCAAAATGACATCCACTCATAATGTTCTGCTTTTAACTACTAGATATGAATATTTTATTCCTTGAGGTAGGAAGATTTTTAGATCCTTTAGCTGCTGGTCATTCATATCACAATATGAAAAGTCAGTTTGAAGATGTTGGAAAGGAAGAAGTTTTGGTTGCCCTATGCTATGCTTACTGAAAAGTAATAGCTCAGTAGATGCCAGCTTGCATGGTGGAGTGAGCATAGTTTTTGGTGATATTTCTTATGAGATTAAGAAAAGAAGAGATGGATACAAGTCAGACTTCTTTGGGCATCCTTGGTAGTTTTAACATTCAATAATGGTTCTTAAGTGAGAAATTGAATGATCTTCTTAAAGAAGAATCCTTTTGAGGCAAAAATCAAGAATTGATTGGCTTAAGGAAGGTGATAGAAGCTTAGCATTTTTCAATCTTATGCCAAATATAAGCAAGGGAAGAGATGCATTTATGCTATAACCAATGATAGATGAGTCATGCTTAATCCCAAACACATCTTAGAAGGATGTATGACATTCTTTCAGTCTTTTATCATGGATGATGCCGACGTGAGAGATCTCCTAATTTGCTGCATGGTCCTAAGATCTCCATGTTTGATTCTAATATTTTTTAGCATATTCCTGATGAGGACGATGAAGAGAGTTCTCTTTAGTATGGAAAATGGTACAGGCCTACTAGAGTATTGTTGGTAAGAATATTACAAATATGGTTATTAATTCCTTCATCATAGGAAAATTAGTTAGATCATTTAATAAAATCATATTGTTCTCATCCCCAAATTTGAAGATGCTACTAATATCAAAATTTTAAGTCTATATCTTTATGTAACTGCATATATAAGTTAATCACCAAACCCAATAGAAAGTATGAGATATGTAGAAACAATAAAAGCGAGTAGAACAATGAACAAACATGAATGTAATGTGGAAAACCCCTCAACAAGAGGGAAAAAACCACGGGTGAGGAGGACTGGTGTCCACTAACAACCCGACACCCTCTCTCTTAGATTTTCATTCACACACAGAAATTAGGGTTTACACAGGTCAAGAAGGGTCATAACAGTAACACACGGGATTGGGTCCAGATCCAGACCCAAATAGGTGACCCAAATACAACATATGTCAACACTTCCCCTCAAGTTGGACATACATACCAAACATGCCCAACTTAGATACATTTCTCTCAAACTGAGTCGAAGGTAAGGCTTTAGTAAGAACATCAGCAGTTTGGTATTTAGACTTCATATATGGTAGAATAAATTCTCTGGCATCAATCTTCTCCCAGATGAAGTGGCGGTCAATCTCGACATGTTTTCTTCGGTCATGTAACAAAGGGTGTTGGCCAGATTGATTGCGGAGTTGTTATCACAGTACATCTTCATAGGTCCTTCAGTCTCTATTCCAATATCAATCAACAATACTTTCGGCCACAGTAAGTCTGACACTCTCATAGCAACATCCCTATATTCAGCCTTTGCACTTGAGCGGGAACAAACATCTTGTCTCTTGCTCCTCCAAACAACAAGATTTCCCCCCAAGTAGATGCAGTACCCTGAAGTAGATCTTCTAGTATCAACACAATCTGCCCAGTCTGCATCTGAATACTCTTCAATCTCAATAAGCCCTTGTTTCACATATAGAAGCCCCTTGCTAGGATTCCTCTTTAAGTAGCACAACATTCTATCGACAGCCTTTAAGTAAGCATCCGTAGGCACATGCATGAATTGACTCATCACATTAACAACAAAGGTAATATCAAGTCTAGTCAAAGTGAGGTAAATCAATCTTCCAACCAAACGTTGAAACCTCCCCTTAGCCTTTTCACAAAGAAGTTCTTCATTCTTAATGTTGAGTTTGTGTTCAACATCTAGAGGAGTAAAAGCCGGTCTACACCCAAGTTTTCCTGTCTCCTTTAGTAAATCCAAGGTATACTTCCTTTGATTCAGCACAAGGGTCGTACCTGACCTAGCAATTTCAATACTCAGAAAATATCTTAGTTTGCCAAGGTCCTTGAGACCAAATTCGGCAGCCAGTAAACCCTTCAATCTTGTTATCTCATCTTCATCATCACTTGTAATGATCATATCATCAACATAGACTAACAAAAGAGTAACCTTACCCTCCTTCCTTTATACAAACAGAATATGATCTTTGTTTCCTTGATTGTAACCATGTTGTCTCATCACAAACTTAAGACGTTCAAACCATGCTCGGAAAGACTACTTGAGCCTATATAACGCTTTCTTCATTTTGCAGCATTTTCTCGGTTTCTCATTTCCTAGGGGCATACACATATACACTTCTTCTTCAAGATCTCCATTGATAAAAGCATTCTTAACGTCAAGTTGGTACATCTTCCACTCCTTCAACACTGCTAAAGAAATGATAACTCTAACAGTCTTCATTTTTGCAATGGGAGCGAAAGTCTCCAAGTAGTCAATCACATATTTTTGACTAAACCCCATGGCAACCAGGCGAGCTTTGTACCTCTCAACATTCCCATCTGATTTGTACTTAATGGTGTAGACCCACCTGGATCCAACCAGATGAGCCACTTTAGGGATCTCTACTACTTCTCATGTCCGGTTTCTGCTCAAGGCTTCTATCTCTTCTTGCATAGCATGATTCCACTTGAGATCACTCTGAGCCTTTGTAACGGTCCTAGGAATTACATCCAAAGAAAGAGATGAAACAAAACATTTGTAATCCTTGCTCAGTGTAGAATATGATACAAAGTTACTAATAGGATGTTGAGTACATGACCTGACACCCTTTCTTAGGGAAATGGGAAGCTCTTCATTTTTAGTTTCTGTCTGAATGTCTTTATCAACTAGTTTTTCCTGAGCATGACTTGGTTCATCTAGGGAAGAAGCGACATTGGGATTAGGAGTAAAATTCTCACCATTAGTCACTTCATCTGTACGAACTCTTCGTCTAGAGTACACCTTCCCAAACAAGCGATTACGTCCTCTTCCATCCCAGTAGAACACCCTTCATTCCTCTCATGTTCAAGCACATCACAGTTGATGGACTCTCTTCCCGCTTGTACTCCAATAAATCTGTAAATTGAATTTCCTTACTTGAAGAATACTCTTCCCCTGACATAGACTTCTCCCCTTAAAGAGGATTCTCACCAAAATATGAGACATGTTCCAAGAAAATGACATCCTTCGTAACGTAAACACGACCAGTGGTCGGATCGAGACACTTATACCCATTTTGAGTAGGAAGATACCCAACAAATATTTCCTTAATCGACCTTGAATCAAGTTTTTTAACATTAGGACTCTGATAATGAATAAATCAAACACATCCAAAGACATGAGGAGGGAGGTGAAAGGGTTGACGATGCCCTGGAAGCATAGAGGGGGGTGTCTGCTCATTTAGCACACAGCTAGGCATACGGTTAATTAAATATGCACTAGTGAGAACAACATCTCACCAATAATGCTTTGGAAGATTCCTTTGAAACAAGAGGGCCCTAGTAACATCAAGCAGCTGATGATTTTTCCTCTCAGCGACCCATTTTGAGGAGGGGTATCGCTGCAAGATGTCTCATGAACAATCCCCCTTTTTTGAAGGAAATCCTCAACAGCTTGACACATATACTCATGAACATTATCAGACTAAAAGATCTTAACAGAACTACCATATTGGGTCTCTACAAGAAGAATGAAGGTCTCTATGACATGAGGCACTTCACTACGGTCTTTCAACAGGTAAACAAAGGTACTCCTTGAGTAATCACCTTTAAAGGTTATAAAATACTAAAAACCACAATGACTATGAGTTTCCGAAGGCCCCCACACATTGGAATGAATCAAGAAAAAAACTTTATTAGCATGATTGTTGGAAACATGGTATGAAGCCCTAACATACATCACAAGATAACGTAGATATGTCCAAACTAGAACATAAATGAAGAAATAACTGTTTCAAAACCCCAAAAGGGAGATGCCCAAGGCATTCATGCCAATACAAAAGTAACTGAAGACAATCTTCTCTCTTCTTCTTTGTTCTGCTAACTGTTGTCATAAGAGCTGTGGCCACAAGGATGGGAAGTCGATATGAGCGTTCAGACACCAAACCAATCCTAATCATCTTCCCTGTCGCCAAGTCCTGCCAAACACAATGATTTGCAGAGAATATGAGTTCACAATTAAACTCCTTTGTAATATTATTGACAGACAAAAGATTCAAGGGAATATGAAGAACATGTAAGGCACCATGCACTAAAAATTTGTTTAACAAAGAAATACTCCATTTTCCTGCCATAGAGGTAAATGAACCATCAACAAGAGAAACAAGGTCATTTCTAGATGATAGCTTATACTCGTGAAAGAGCGTAGGTTTGCCAGTCATGTGATGGGTGGCACCACTGTCAACAATCTATTCTTCCATACGAGAATTACCTTTTTTGCCAGAAATGGCCAGAGCATGGTTAACATTCACGTCATCTGACACTTCAGCCTGACCAACATCAATCCGACTTAGATAAGCACGAAGCTCACGAATCTGTTCAGTAGAGACAGAGACTCCCTCCACTAGAGTTGGTAGCATCAGAGATAGATTTCTTCCCACTAGAAGGTCGCCCTCAACTATTCTTCTTTTATGGATGGAGGTCCCAACAAAAATCCACAGTATGATAAGTCTTCTTGCAGTGAGTGCACTTGCGAAAAGGTCGGACAGCCCTACAGGGCCACGGCTAACAAGGGTAGACCTCTCATTCTACGAGATGTGATCCTCCTTTTTCCCAGTAATAACAAGGCGCCTTTGCTCTTCAGCCTCTACACGAGAGTAAACACCTTCAATACTAAGTAGTTCTTTAGAATTAAGGATTTGACTTCTTATACTTTCAAAGTCATCATTCAACCCTGCTAAAAATAGGAACACCCTATTCTTCCATTCCTTGGCCAAATGACACACCTGATCTTGGGAACAATCTCAAGTGTCATCTGAATAGTAGTCAAGTTCCTCCCACATAGATTTCAAGGCTGCATAGAAATCTGCCACAGAGTGTTCACCTTGCCAAAGAGAATAGACATCCTTCATCAACTAATACACTCGAACATCTTTCTTCTTCTGGCCATACATCTGCTCAAGTATAACGCACATATCTCTCGTAGTCCTTTTGCGAAGAATGAGGGGTTGAATCTCGGGGAACACAGAGTTGACAATCTAAGTCTTAACTTGGTTGTCCTCAAGAAACCATGTGTCCCAAGCAACATTAGTCTCAGCCGGTTCAATCTTCGTCCCATTTATATACACAATTCGGCCTCGACCTGCGATCCCCATGGTGATAGCAGGAAACCATTGAATGTAGTTTTCTTTGGTAAGACGAATAGTAGTAACTTGAACTGGAATATTTTCAGTTTTAGAGGCCTCAACGTTAGCGTGGTTTGTATTGTTCATACAAGAAGATGATTTTTACCATCGTGGCACTAGGTAGATCAGGCGACGCAGGGCGGCGCTAAAGGAGCAGGCACCGCTGAGACTGGCAACGATAGGGAGCAGCGGCAGAGAACTGGCAGCGGCCGACGTCAGAGCTCCACGGGATGGTATAGAACGGCAATGAGACTGTAGGATGACAGAGCAGCACCCGATGGAGTAAAAGCTGGGCTGGTCGGAGCAGCACCTGACAGAGCAGGAGCTAGGCGACGTTGGGGGGAAGGAGCAGCATTAGGCAATGGACCAGGCATCAAGTGTTGACCAATGGCGAGAGCAGGGCAATGTTGAATGATAGAGCAAGGTCGGGCATCAGGCGAGCAGGTGTCGGGTGATGGTCAACGACAGCGACCCTCCACCAGAACTTTACGGTGGCCAAGAGGGCAAACGGAGGATCTTCACCCAAACAGTGGCAAGGGATCTTCCGTCCAAACTGAACGGTGATGATAAAATCCTCCTCCAATTTGAGCACAGTAGAAAAATCAAAACCAACTTGTCTCTGATACCATGTAGAAACAGTGAAAGCGAGTAGAACAATGAAATAACACAGATGTAACGTGGAAAACCCCTCAACAAGAGGGAAAAAACCACGGGTGAGGAGGACTGGTGCCCACTAGCAACCAGACACCCTCTCTCTTAAATTTTCATTCACACACGGAAATTAGAGTTTACACAGGTTAAGAAGGGCCGTAACAGTAATACACTGGATCGGGTCCAGATCCAGACCCGAATAGGTGACCCAAATACAACATATGTCAACAAGATCTAATTTAACAAGACTTCTTGGTGATAGACATGACAATTTTTTGTTGAATAAATTTCTCTGTGGTCACATTAGGTTGGTGAATGAAGTTGTAAAGAGTTTAGATAAAAGTAGGGGGAAGTCTGTATTCTTAAAATTAGATATTTCCAAAGTATATGACAAAGGTTGATAGTCATTTTTTGAGAAATCTCTTTAGTGTTTGGGCTTTTTCAAAGATTGTGGTCAAAAGATTATGTCTTGTGTTACTACTTCTTCATTTGCTACGGTTATCAATGGCAAAGAGGGTGATTTCTAGAAGGGTTATAAGTCTTTGTGCAAGAAACCCTCTATTGCCTTTGCTTTTTACTTTTGTGATTGAAATTCTCTTATGTGGATTTAAATATGAAGTTCTAAGAGGAAGAGTGACAATTCCTAGATGTAACCTCACTTTGTATCATCCTCGGGCATATATTTCTCTGGTGATATAATCCTAATCATAGCAGCAACTCCTTCTGTCATTAATATCAAGCAAGTTTTGAATTAATTTTGTAATTTTACAAGATTGGTAATTAATTCTTCTAATTAGGCTAGTCCCTTTGCACTTGCATGATGAGAAGCTAAGCATAATTTCAAGCATACTTGGCTGGCAGCCCTGTGCTCTTCTTTTACCTATCTTGGCATTACATTCTTTAGTGGAAACATTAATGTTAATCTCTATCAAGAACTATGCAAGAAAGTGGTGGGCAGATTTGTGGACTGGAACATATAACTTTTGCCGTTTGCAGGACATCTATGCTTGGTGAAACATGTACATCAATAGCTAATTAGTTATTGGCTGAAAGTGTTTCAACTTTCTCGCCCTATTATTAAAGTGACTGAGGAGAAAACTTGTTACTTCTTGTGAGGGAGATTCTAAACATCAAGTAAATTGCCACCTTCTCAACTAGAAATCAATCTTGTCACCTATTGAGGAAGGAAACGTAGGCATAGAGGATATTACTGTATATAACAAGGATATGATGGCTCGAGCAGCAATTCAATCCACTGCCTTTTATATGAAATGGGCTCGTTTGATCAATGTCAAGTACTTGAAAGGCTACCTTTTGGAATGTTACAAAAAATTCCATAATTCTCGGGCTTGTAAAAGCTAACTTTGGGGATGGGACGAGATCAACCAGATAGTTTCATGGCAGGTTGGAATGGACGTGAAGTAAGAATATGCCTGGACAACTGGGGTTAGGCCCTCTTGTTTTACTTATTGAATCTGTAAGACATTAAAAGTTCGAGACCATCTTAGTAACATGGTGTAGCAGGTTCTTAGTAGGAAGAATCACTATTTGGGTTTGGAGTTTTCCTCATCAGCTCTACCTCAAGTGTTGAGGCAAGCTAATTTGAAGAATGCTGAGTTTTTTATTCTTGTTTTGCGGGGGGGGGGGGGGGGGGGGGGGGGGAGGGTGGGAGTTAGGAAAGCATTCTCTCTCAAGGTTCTATAATGAAATCAAAACTAAGAATCCCTTATATCTTAATTACAAGAAAATTTAGCCAAAGAGATGCATTTTGAGAGCTTCTTGGTGCGCCTATTGCTAGTGCTGAAAGGTGAATTACTGACTCATGATAGGATACATAGATTTGGTGTTCGCTTACCTAACTGTTGCTTTTTATGTAGATGCAAAGAGGAAAAGAACAATAACCTTTTCCTATCATGCCAAACTACGAGTTTTATGGATATATTTGGTGACAAGATTTAATGTGAAGGTCAAAGAAGGGAACTCCCTCCATGAATTTTTGAGCCAGTGGTGGAAGTGTAAATTTAAAATCTAAGTGGGAAACTAAACTTTGGTGTTCATGTTTCTGATCACCTACTGGAATATGTGGAATTTTAGAAATTCTATTACCCATAAAGATTTGGGCACTGAAAGGGACTTGTGCTGGAAGATCTGAAATGACATTAAGGATTTAGTTTCCTCTACGAATTGGAAAGAGGATGTTAAGAAAGAGAAGATTTTTGGTGGCTACTAACTTTGGCCTGATCTTTGGCTGTCATTCAATCATCATTTAGTAATTATTCATGTTGTTTGCATAAGAAAAACAGGATTGATGGTAGTACCAATGATTAAATTCACACAACACAAGAAATTTAACGAGATTCAACTTAAAGCTTACATTCTCTGAGGAGTGTTTTCTCACTCGAGATTACTATATCTCTCATTGTTTACATTGAGCAAGAGTGGTTGTATTTAACTGTTTACCATGACCACATCAATTCAAGTTTCAGTTACAACAAAGAGGCAAAACAAGTTTATTTTTCATATTGTTATTTTGGCCACATTCTCCAAATCCTTTGTTTCTTTTCTTCTCGTCAACCACCTTGGTACCAATAGTGATGGTGGTTCCTTTGTTTTTGGTGTCATGTGTTGTAACTGCTCCTCTCATTATCGTGAGAAAATGTGCAACAACTGCTCCTTTCCTTGTAGAGAGGTCGTGGAACTGCCTTCCTCAAGATCCCTCCTCAAGTTCGTGGGCTCTGTGTGCACATGTAACTTGTGTATGAGATATAGAAAACGATCCTTAGCAGGAGGCTTGGTAAATATATCGGCAATTTGATCTTTGGATGATATATACTAGATATGCAAAGTGTTTCTCTCTTGGCTTTTTTCTTACAAATAATAAAGCTATCTCCAAGTGCTTAGTTCTACTGTGAAAAGCAAGATGTGATGCTAAACATGCTGCTCCCACCTTGTCACACCAAATGATGGGTATATGTGAACTAGTTTCATGCAACTTGTTCATTAAGTATTTCATCCATAATAATTTTGAAACGGCATTGTGTAGTGAACATTATTTTTCTTTTGTACTTGATCTTGCTATCACATTTTGGTTTCTTGAATTCCATGACACAAAAGTGTCTCCAAGAAAGACAACATATCCCCATATGGACCATCAGTGTAACCCAGCACAATCTGCGTCGGGGAAGTCAGACAATGATAAGTTAGTTTTTTTCTAAATAAGAATGCCATCATGCATGGTGGCCCTTAACATATCTCAAAATTCTCTTTACAGCTGTCCAATGACTCCCCGAGGGTTGTGCATGAATTGACATACTCGATTTACTATAAAACTGTTATCCAAATGAGTAAGAGTAACATATTGTAAACCTCTCATAGTGCTATGGCATAGAGCACTGTCACTTATCATTACCTCGGATTCTCTAATGCTAGTTGTGGCCATGGGCATCAAAATAGGATGCCCTCCTTGCCTTTTCACTATGAGTAGCATCTCCATAATATATTTTTCCTAACTTAGATATAGCCTGTTTGGTACTTTCTTGGCTTGAATGCGTAGGAAGAAATGTAGAACTCCCAAATCTTTGACTACAAATTCATGATCAAGATGAGAGATGAGTTCCATCACCTCTTTACTATCATTATCTATAATAACAATATCATCTATGTATACTAAAACAAACAACTTTATATTTCCTGATACAAGAATAAAGAAATATGTGTCAGTTTTGGCTTTCTTAAAACCAAGTTTTTGAAGATGAGAACTTAACCTAGAGTACCACGCCCTTGGTGCATGTTTGAGTCTGTACAAGGATTTCTTTAATTTACACACATAGTCAGGTTTACTTGGGTTTTCAAATAATGGAGGCTGCTGCACATAAACTGTTTCCTTCAGATTTCCATGGAAGTAAGTGTTTTGAATTAAGCTGTTGAATGCACCAATTTCTACTAACTGCAATGGTTAGAACTGTTCGGATTATCATGGGCTTGACTATAGGACTGAATGTCTCAAAATAATCCAACCCATCTCTTTGATTGTACCTCTTTGCAACTAACCGTGCTTTGTACCTCTCCAAAGTTCCATCTGCCTTTCTCTTTATTTTAAATATCCACTTATAGCCAAAAACGCTCTTGGCCTGTTCGGGTGGCATGAGTGTCCAGTTTCATGGTAGCTTGAAATTCAGTTTGCATCGCTGCCCTCCACTTCTTATTAGTCATGGCTACTCTAGAGTTTTTTGGTTCATTGAACTTTTTGATCTGTTTTGATATGTTTGATCGTATGTGAACATCTTTCATTTTCACTTGTTATGATGTTATCTTGAGAGTCGACAGTACCATTACCAGCTTGGTTGTCATGTTTGCCTTGTGTTAAAATGAGAAATGAATGCACTTGGATGACATGTCCTTGACTGTTGCTATTTTTTCTTTCCTCCATTGAGTTCTTTTTCTTTTGCTACTCAAGGAAAGGAAATATATTTTCATCAAAAACTACATGTCTAAAGGCAAATACTTTTTTATCTTGCATTCTCAAGCATATATAGTTGTTATGATTTGGTGCATAACCAGCAAACGTGCATAGATCACTCTTATAGTCTAGTTTATCTTTGTTATATAATCAACTAGACATGTATAGCACACACATCTATACAATTTTTGTAAGTTGTAATCTGGTTCTTGAGGAAATATAACTTCTATAACCGACTTGAAATTCAAGATTTTAGTAGGAAGTCGGGTAATCAAGAAGACTGACAAGTGAAACACGTGTGCCCATAATCTTTTTTGAACCCCTGCAGTTTCCATCATACATAAACTTGTTGTTCTGACATTCTGTTTTCCTGAGGCATATGAAGGCAAGAGACACGATGTCCAATTCCATGCTTCATTACAAAATCTGTTAATGTTTAAAACTTTCCACCTCAATCGTAATGAGGGAATTTTTTATGTTTTGGGCTAGTTATATATTCAGCATGTGTTTTGAATAACTGAAAAATACTGAAAACATCAGACTTGTACTTCATATAATAGAGCCAAATATACTTTGAAAAATTGTCATTAAAGTTGACATAGTGTTTGAATCCATTAGGACTTAAGACTGGGACAGGTCCCCAAACATTGGAGGAAATAACTTCTAAAAGTTCCTCATACGACTCAACCTTACCTTGGAAGGGCAATCTGTGTGATTTACCCCTTTGACAAGCATCACAAATTAAACCGTGATAGTAAGCATTGTAAGACTCGTTCATAGAACTCAATATGAACTCAACTACTTTCAACACAGGATGACCTAGGTGTGCATGCCACTTGACTGTAGACTGACGATCAGCATTATTCGCCTCCTTTTCTTGACATCGCAACTTGATTTTGTAGAGTCATCCTCTACTTTGTCCTTGCTGGATTATCTTCCCTGTGCCCTGTTCCTTAATGTAACAAGTAGATGGTGTGAACTCAAAGCTGACATTATTGTCCATCACAAACAAGTGCAGAGAAAGTTTTTGCAATACTACGTACATGTAGAATATCATTAAGCTTAAAATTAATTTTTTGCAATACTAGGTACATGTAGAATACCATTAAGCTTAAAATTATTAGAAGTGCAAGAATATTCAATATGGTTGATTACCAAACCTGATCCATTGCCAATCTTTACTGCATCATTACCATGATAAGGTGAGTAAACTGAAAGGTTGTTCAAATAATTGGTAACATGGTGACTCGCACCTGAGTTAGGATACCTTGTTTCATCCTTTTATCCACTAGAATTGTTTGAAGGGCTGTTGTGTATGCCTGTGGACCTGAATTTCTGTTGCCTTTCTTCAATAGATTGTGAACCTATAGCACGTCTTCACTGCATGACTGATTTTTTCACAGATCTGACATATTGGTTTGTCACAACTATTCTGACCAGACCCTTTCCTCCAACTCTTTTGATATTTTAACTTGTTGTAACTCTGGTTTATATTACTGTTATTATGATAATATTGATTTTGACCTTTGCCATTGTTGGATTCACAACAGAGTTGGCTGAAATTAAGTAACTTTGATAATCATTTTCATTGAAGTGTGCTTCCTGAATGAGCAGCATGCTATGAAGCTCACTAAGAGATACAAGATCAGGTCGAGTTTCAATGGAAGTCCTGAATGCCATATATTATGGTGGAAGACCTCTAAGTATTTGTATAACTAGGTCTCCCTCAGGAACTGGTCTTCAGGCAATAGCAAGCTGATAAGCTAGAGAGTTCACTCGCTGAATATATTCATCAATAGTCTTGTGACCTTTCTTCATGTCATGAAATTGAAATTTAAGTTGCATCACTCTCAAATGAGAGTGAGCAGCATAAGACTATTTTAAGGTTTGCCAGTCATAAGACATTTTTAGTCCATGATCTGACCATGCACATTTTCTGTAAGTGATGATAAAATCCAGCTGACCAAGAGTTGGTGATGCCTCAAACATTCACGGTATTCAGGGTTTATCTCATTAGTACCACTCCTTTTTCCTGGAGAAGTAGGGTGGTTAACGTCTACCAAACCCATAAGATCATAAGTAAAATGGGAGTGAACTAAGACTCCCACAAATGATAGCTTCCTCCATTCAGCTGAGTTGAGAGAAATTATTGAAGGCTATTGGGTGACTGCAAAAGAGCTTGAGAGACATCCATACCCGTTTGTGTTGAATCAGGAGATCTTGTGGATGATGATGATGAGCTTGGAGATGCCACGAGAAGGGAACAGCTCACTGGCCTCTGATACCATAAAAAGACAGGATTAATGGCACTACCAATGATAAAATTCACACAACATAAGAAATTTAATGAGGTTCGTCTTAAAGCTACATCCTCATAGGAGTCTTTGCTCACTCAAAATTTATATCTCTCTCATTGTTTACAGTGAGCAAGAGTGGTCGCATTTAACTGTTTACCACAACCACAGCAGTTCAAGTTTTAGTTACAACAAAGAGGCATGACAGGTTTGTTTTCCAGATTTTCATTTTGGCCACGTTCTCCAAACTCTTTGTTCCCTTTCTTCTCGTCAACCATCTTGGTACCAGTAATGGTGGTGGTTCCACTAGTTTTGGTGTCATGTATTGTAATTGCTCCTCTCATTATCGTGAGAACATGCACAGGAACTGCTCCTTTATTCGTGGAGAGGTCGTGGAGCCTTCCTCAATAGTTTGCTTGGTCAGAAAAGGTGGCAAAAGTTTGTATATCTAGACAGTGGTAAGATATGTACAAAACCACACGCCAAGGAGAAGAAAAACTTAAGAGAGAGAACAACAATGTTTTAACGTGGTTCGACCATTTGGTCTATGTCCATGAAAGGAAATATCTCTTTCTTGTTAATTTTTTTACAAGACGAGATTTGATTTTATAACCAATTGTACGTTTATCAGTCCCACATTTCTTGGGGTTTGATTTAATTACAAAATCACATGTTTTCCCTTTTTCTATTGCTATACATAGATCAACGCTATCTTTGATATGGATGTGATCTTTTGTAGCTATAATTTTGGATCTGATATGAGCGTGATCTCCTCCAGCTGTAGTCTTGTCGGCATGGTTGGTATCAGCTGCAGTCTTGTTGACATGGACGTTATCTCTTCCAACGACAATCTTAGAGCTGATTGTGTTGATGCCGAGTGCACCATGTTGTGGTTTATTATCCCCCCACAAGATGAACACTTGGGAAAGAGCATTTAGCTTGAATCCAAGGTTGTCAAAAGTAGGTTGAGCAAGAGGTTTTGTGAGGATGTCTGCCAGCTAATTAGCACTAAGAATATAGTGTACTTGAAGATGATTCTTGGCGATGTGATCTCGAACAAAATGAACATTGATCTCAATATGTTTTGTCCTATTATGAAATACATGATTGCTGGAGAGAGAGGCAACACTGATCTTATCACACCACAAACAGGGAACATGCAGCATAGTGAAGTTTAATTCCTAAGTAAAAACATGAGCCATAAAACCTCAGAGGAATAGGATGCTAGAGTATGATATTCAGCTTTGGTGCTTGATTGAGTAACAGTAAGCTGTTTGCAAGCAGACCAAGAGACAAGGTATGAACCCAAAAAAAATGGCAAATCCTCCAATAGACTTTCGATCATCAATATTACCAGCCCAGTCTGCATCAATGTAAGCATCAATTTGAAATTTGGTGGCTGGTTTTAAAAGAAGACTGCAAGATAATGTGGCCTTAACATAACGTAAAATACATTTGACTGCAGTCATATGGAAAGTGGTAGGATGCTGCATGTACTGACACACTTTGTTAACAGCAAAAGAGAGATTGGGCCATGTAAGCGTAAGATATTGCAGTGCGCCAACAAGTTGTCGATAAGGAGTGGAATTTAATAAGGGCTTCCCAGCATGTTTTGATAGCTTAAAAGTGGTCGACATAGGCGTCAAGTGAGGTTTTGCATCAACCATATTTGCTTTTTGGAGAAGATCAAGCATATATTTTTCTTGAGAAAGAAACAGACCTTTGGACGAGAACGTTGCTTGTATGCCCAAAAAATAGTGCAGGAGTCCAAGGTCTTTGATGCCAAACCCTTGATCTAGATTGTGAATAATAGACTGAATCATAGTATCATTATTGCCTGTAATAATGATGTCGTCAACATAGATTAAAATATATAATATTGAATCTTGCCGCAACCTCATAAAAAGAGAGGTTTTAAACCATAGATAGCCTTATGCAACTAACAAATATGATGAGGGAAACAGTGATCGATGAAACCCGGTGGTTGAGCCATGTATACTTTTTCAGTGAGAATGCCATGAAGGAAAGCATTGTGAACATCAAGTTGTCGAACAGTCCAACCAAAGGTGAGGGCAATTGTGAGAAAAACCTATATAGAAGTATGTTTGACAACTGGATCGAAGGTTTCAAAGTAGTCAATACCATGTTCTTGAGTATAGCCCTTGGCAACTAAGTGAGCCTTGTATCTTTCAAGCATGCCATCAACTTTCCTTTTGATGCGAAAAACCCATTTCGAACCAATAATATTAGTAGAGGGAGGCGGAGGAACAAGAGTCTCTTGTGTGATTGTTTGTGTAGAGCTGCAAGTTCATCTTTCATGGCTTGAACCCACTGAATATGTTTCAAGGCTTGGGACGTAGTTGTTAAGAAATAAGATTTCTTAGTGATATTATAACTAGGTTTTTAGCTTAGGCAGGTTTTACATTTTATTTTCTTCTTTTTTTCCTTATTTTTTTATTTTCTTTTTGCCCTTTTAATCTAGCCGTTGGAACTCCCAATGGCTAGAACCCTCTCTCTTTTTACCCCCTTCTTCTTCCTTGTCTCTTGTATAAATACTCAAGCAATCTCTTGTATAAGGCAAGCTGTGTTTTACAGCCTTCATATATTTTATTGAATGAGTTTCATTCTTCTCCACTTGGCCTTAGTGCCTTTTTATTGTTATATGCATCTTTTGTTACTGTTATAGTCATTTTTCACATGGTATCAGAGCCATTGGGCTGATTCTTGAAGCTTATTAAAGGTTGTTGCTGTTATTTTGAGTTGCTGGTTAGTTGAAGAAATTTTTTGGCTGGTGGATATCATCCTTTGAAGGCTATTGCAATGGTTGCTCACCAACTGTTTGGTGAAACTCCTAGAAGAATTTCTTCTTGACTTCCTTGGAGATTATTGTTTCAAATATTGCTCTCATGGAGGACTCCAAAGTTTCAATTGAAGGAGGAAGTTATTATGCTCCCTACAAGCTTGATGGAACCAATTGTATGTTATGGATGAAATGTTTGGAGATGCATATCAAAGGAAAATATTTATGGGGCTTCATAAGAGGTACGTCTATCCCTCATTCTCCTAAGTTAACCAAAGTTGAAAATGAGATTGAGAAACAACTAGATGGAGAGGAAAGACAAAATGCCATGAATGAATATTACAAAAAATTAGGCGATTGGGAAGCCAAGAATTCTAGGATCAAAGAATGAATTTATGGAAGTATTGAACCTAGGATTGCCCAAAATCTTATGTATTATGAAAAAGCTAGTGAAGTTTGAGAATATCTCAAAGGAATGTTTACCCAAAAAGATATGGCCCGAAAGTATCTTTTGATTCAAAAAGCCTAAAGTACCAAACAAGGAGAGAAAAATGTTAGAGAATATTTTATGAAAATCTCTAGTGTAATGAAATGAGCTAGATCAACTTAGTCCCGAACTAAGGATAGATTGCAAGTGCCATGAGATTAGAAGAATTGAAGTTAATGAATTTAGGTTTTTTCAATATTTCTTCAAGGGCTACAACCCGAATTTGAACAAATAAGGTCAGCCCTTCTTTCCTTAGCCTTTCCTCCACCCATTCATGAACTCCTTACAAAGCTAAGTGGAGAAGAAACTAGAATGAAACTATCCAGAGAAATGGATAAAGATAGTGTTCTTTTTTCAAAACAAGAAGTAGAAACAGTCTTAGCAGCCTCTAGACCCGGAAACAACATCAAATCTTTTAGACCTCACTTTAAGAATAAAAATAGATGAGAATATAAAGTTGTTTTCTTCTTTTGTCATAATCCCGGTCACATATGACCTAGTTGTCCTAAGTTGAACAACAATGAAGGACAATCACGAAATCTTGGAGGAAATTTTCTCAAAGGAGGAACTTCATATCCTCAAGGAGGGCAATACAACTGGGGAATTTCATATCCCCAAGGTGGACAATACAACAATAGACAATTTGATCAAAGAAAGGCTGCAAATGTTGCAAATGAAGGATGTGATCGTTCATCGATCTCCACAACGTTGAATCAAATCATGACGGCCCTTCAACCCATGATCAATGAGTCATATTCCGGAGCACTAGCAACAACGGCATCCATCTCCAACACTTCCGATATGTTTTCTTGGTTTTTAGATTTTGGTGCATCTTTTCATATGACATCAAATATATCATCTTTGAACAATTTTGAACAAACAAGAAAAGAATTAAACGTAGTTAGCACTGATGGAACTTCTTTGAGTGTTAAAGGGATTCAGAATTTTGAAAAAGATTTTGGAAAACAAAAATTTTTTGTTCCAAAAGTTAGTTATGTCCCTAGACTTAATCTTAACTTACTTCATGGCACAAATCTCATATCTTGGTTTTCACATAGTTTTCTCACCAAATAAATGTTTGTTGCAGAATCATCAAACCGGGAGATTGATTGGAGAAGGTTTTAGAAAAGGAGGCCTTTACTACATAGACAATTTATGTATCCTTAAAGAAAAGTTTTGTCACTATGTCGAAAATGTGAACATCAATATTTGGCACCAAAGATTAGGTCATCCAAACATTAGAAAATTGTCTATGATGAGTCCTACCAAGGATATTTGTATTGAGAACTTTAAATGTAATGATTGTATACATGAAAAAATGAAATCCTTATCTTTCGGACAAAGAAACTTCTTCTCTTATTTACCTTTTGAGCTTGTTCATTCTGATGTATGGGGACCATCTCCTATCATGTCAAAAGGAGGGCTATCATATTATGTGATCTTTGTTGATGACTTCACTAGGTATTTTAGATATATTTCCTAAGATATAAATCCAAAGTTTTTGAAATATTCAAAACTTTTACATGTTGGTACAAACACAGTTCAATGCTAAATTAAAAATTTTAAGGACTGATTCTGGGGTGAATATATTTCAAATGAGTTCAAGAGATATTTGAAAAACTATAGAATAGTCCATCAAAAATCATTTCCAAGAACACATCAACAAACTAGACTTTCTGAAAGAAAACATAGGCACATAATTGAAACAACAAGAACTCTTCTTATTACAAAAAATGTGCCTAAGAACTTTTGGGCAAAAACAGCCCTTGCTTCTGTTTATCTCATAAACAGAACGCCTTCAAAAGTTTTAAATAGTACAATCTCATTTGAAAAGTTATTCAAGTATGAACCCGATTCAATAGACTTTCTATTTTTGGATGCAAATGTTTTGTTCTTAATGACAAGACTGACAAACTAAGTGTTACTCTGAAACTCAAAAAGGCTACAAATGTTATGACCCAGTCAAAGACATGATCATAGTCTCAAGGAATGTAAAGTTTTGTGAAGATGAAAGTGGATTTAAAAGTTGTGAAGAGTCACAACACGACAATGAATATTCCTTTTTATTTAAGTATCTCTCTCAATGTGATGATGAAATGCATGACATTGATGATTGTAATATTGATGACAATAGTGATGGCAAAGTAGCCAAGGACATAATCACATATCAAAAAAGAAACCACCAACAAGATATTGATGAAGAAGAACATCATGAGACTATCAATCCCCAACCAACCTCAAGTGAAGAAAACCTTAGAAGATCCACTAGAAATATAAGACAACCTAATAGGTTTGTGTCATATGAAACTTTTACTCCAACACATAGAGCAAGAATTAATGTCATTCACTCTCACCTTGAACCTTCCACTTTTAATGAAGTCTCCAAATATATTGAGTGGAAAGATGCCATGAAAGAAGAATTAGATGCCTTGAAGAAAGCCCAAA
Organism: Nymphaea colorata; assembly: GCF_008831285.2. Taxonomy (NCBI): domain Eukaryota; kingdom Viridiplantae; phylum Streptophyta; class Magnoliopsida; order Nymphaeales; family Nymphaeaceae; genus Nymphaea; species Nymphaea colorata. Next base: position 924,518 of record NC_045141.1, on the reverse strand, counting down.
CTTGGGAAATACAAGATTTACCTATAGAAAAAAAGACTATTGGATGCAAATGAGTATACAAGGTGAAGACTAGAAGTGATGGATCTCTAGAAAGATATAAGGTGAAGCTTGTTGCAAAAGGTTATATACAAGAATATGACATTGAGTATGAGAAAACTTTTGCCCCTGTAACTAGAATGACTACTGTTATGACTCCTTTTTCTTTAGCATCTATTAAAAACTGGAACATCTATCAAATGGATGTTAAAAATATCTTTTTAATGGAAATCTTATGGAAGAAGTTTATATGAAAGTATCACCTGGTTTGTCTATTCCACAAGGAAAAGTTCTTAGACTTAAGAAAGCTTTTTATGGCCTCAAACAAGCTCCTAAAGCTTGGTTTGACCGTTTTCACTATTATTTTTTATTATGGATTTCATTCATGTTTAACTGACACTGCCTTGTTTGTTAAGAACACTACTACATGAAAAGTTCTTAGACTTAAGAAAGCTTTTTATGGCCTCAAACAAGCTCCTAAAGCTTGGTTTGACCGTTTTCATTATTATTTTTTATTATGGATTTCATTCATGTTTAACTGACACTACCTTGTTTGTTAAGAACACTACTGCATGTATCATAATCCTCCTACTATATGTTGATGACATGATCATTACAGGTAGTGATAAAGAAGGTATTAAAGAATGCAAGAGATTACTACAAAAAACTTTTTGAAATGAAAGATTTAGGTTTTATAACATTTTTCTTGGGTATTCAGGTTGCATACTCCACTAGAGGCTATTTTTTATCACAAACTAAGTTTGTTGTAGAGATCATTGCTAAATCAGGCATTATAGATTATAAGGCCACAGAAACTCATGAAGCAGTAGGAAACAAAATGAAGATTGATGATGGAGTTCCACTTACGAATCTCACTCCTTACCGACAGCTTGTGGGTTCCTTAATGTATCTTAGCATCACTCGGCCTGACCTTGCTCATGCAGTTGATACTATGAGTCAATTTCAACATGTTGCATCAACAGTTCATATGGGAGTTATTCTTCGTATCATTAGATACATTAAGAGAACAATAAATAAGGGAGTATTTATGTCTTCCTCTTCCTCCTTAAACTTGATTGCTTATACTGATGTTGATTGGAGAGGAGATTCAAATGATAGACACTCAACTACTGGATTTTGTGTTTTTTTTAGGGGAATCACTCATCTTATGGAAGTGCAAAAAACAACAGAAAGTCTCTCTATCCTCTACTGAAGCTGAATATCGAGTCATGGCTACTACAACTGTGGAAATTATCTAGCTTCATCAAATGCTCATTGATATGGGAACAAGAATTTAAGAACCCACTGATTTGTGCTGCAACAACAAGAGTTCTATCTACATTGTCAAGAATCAAACATTCCATGAACGAATAAAGCATATAGAGATGGATTGTCACTATGTTCGTGAAGAATTTTTTAAGAAGATTATCAAGCTTCCATATGTCTCCTCCAAGTTTCAACTAGCTGATTTCTTCACAAAGCCTTTATGTTCTCCTAGATTCAATTTTTTTTTAGATAAACTTTCGGGAAGATGTTAAGAAATAAGATTTCTTAGTAATATTATAATTAGGTTTTTAGCTTAGGTAGGTTTTACATTTTATTTTCTTCTTTTTTCCCTTATTTTTTTTATTTCCTTTTTGCATCTAGTCGTTGGAGGTTGGAACTCCCAACGGCTAGAACCCTCTCTATCTTTACCCTCTTCTTCTTCTTTGTCTCTTGTATAAATATCCAAGCAATCTCTTGTATAAGGCAAGCTGTGTTTTACAGCCTTCATATATTTTATTGAATGAGTTTCTTCTCCACTTGGCCTTAGTGCCTTTATTGTTATATGCATCTTTTGTGACTGTTATAGTCACTTTTCATAGTAGTATGAGGTTCGGTTTCAATGGTTAGATGGGCGAAATGAGATTTAGGGAGAGGATATTTGGAGATCGTATAAGTTTTGGGTTTTAGAGAGCCAGTTTGGGATCGAGTGAGCATGGTATGAGATCGGTGTGGTTTGAGAATGTTGGAGGAGGTGGAGGGTTCGGTGGTGGCTGTTTTTGTATCTTGGATAGGGGAGATCATGGTAGAAGGTGAATGAATTGGAGAGGTTGGTTGAGTTGAGAGATCGGGTGCTAGGGGTGATATAATATTTGGTGGATGTAGCACGGTTTTGATTGAGGGACAGTTTGGTGGATGTGGTATGGTTTGGGGAGGCATGGTGATGACTAAGGGGAGTGTAGGTTTATTTTGTATGGGTTTGACTGTTGGTGCCATTTATGAATAACTTGGCTCTGATACCATACAAAACCACACACCAAGGAGAAGAAAAACTTAAGAGAGAGAACAACAATGTTTTAACGTGGTTCAACCTTTGGTCTACATCCACGAAAGGAAATATCTTTTTCTTATTAATTTTTTTTTACAAGACAAGAGATTTGATTTTATAGTCAATTTTCACATTTGTCAGTCCCACATTTCTTGGGGTTTGATTTAATTACAGAATCACATGTTTCCCTTTTTTCTGTTGCTATACATAGATCAATGTTATCTTTGGTATGGATGTGATCTCTTGTAGCTATAATTTTGGATCTGATATGAGCGTGATCTCCTTCAGCTGCAGTCTTGTTGACATGGGCATTATCTTTTACAGCGACAATCTTGGAGCTGATTGTGTTGATGCCGAGTGTACAACAATCAAGCATGGAATGCCCAGCAATTCCTTAGCAGTTTTGTTACAAGTAGCAGGATAACTCAAGGGAAAATTGGTCTTGCTCCAGGTCCAAGCAAGTGGAGACATTAAGTTGTTTCTGCTGTAATTCTTTTCAGACAAGGTCATTTTGAGTTTCAAGAGGCTAACTTTTTTAGTATAGAAAGACACAATGTCTTCTAGTTTGTAAATTTTATACATTCCCATCTTTTTTTGTATTTTGTTCTATTCTCATTGAAATAAAGGCTTTGGGTGGCATCTGATGCAAACCTTCCCACCAGGAGGCCGAGAACTAGGGCCAGCAAGGCCAAGAGAGTCAAGCACCATCGGCCAACATGATGAAAAGCAATGATGAGCTAAGGGAGGCTAACATAGAACTTGAAGTTGATGTAGCGGGCGGTGTGGGCGGAGCATCATCAGCGGAGCGCGGGCAGCGGGCTGAAGACTTCAAGGCAGAATAGGCACGGGAACTAGACCTAGATCCGGTTATAGCGATTTCGAACCCTGAGTCTAGTCCTGACCCAGTCCACACGTGGCAAGCCTAAGGCCTAACTTAGGCAAGTTATATGGCTGAACCCATGAGGGAGAGGCCAAACTCACTAAACATTCGAGACGTCTCGTCTCGGTCTCCTTTTATGCTTTTGCTTTATAGTTGAGTCGTTTCATTTCAGCAAGTGTCTCGGTTCTCATGTTAAGAACCGGTTTTATTTCAAGTACTTAAACTCTTTTGTAAGTCTTTTTTCATTATGCAATCAAGAATTAGAAGTTGAGTTTTTCGTGTGAATTGGCTCTTGCCTCTCTCTTCCCTTCATCGTCTTACCGCCGGTGATCGGAATCCAAAGGCTCCAACCGGTGGCTCTGGTTGAAGCAAAACAAGCTTGTAGACATTCCTCGAGGCTACCGGAATTTCTCTTGGAGTTACTTCATCCTACGCATAATTCCCCGACTGAATCGCCATCTTCTTACAGTGCAACTTCTTCATCCCCGGAAGGAGTTAGAGGCAGGAGAAGATAATCGGGAAGGCTTGGAGGAGAGCGACTCGTGGCTCTAGTCGCCTAGTACCCAAGCGCACGACTCCGGCTGCAAGAGAAGAGGTAGGTGCCGATAATATCCCGGCTCCTTCCCTACTTGAGCAGAGCAGAGGACTAGTTGAAATCGTCCCTAGTAGGCCACTTGATCTCTGCTAAAAACAGAGAGAAAGAGTGCCGGAAAGGAGGATCGAGACTAGCTCTTAGGAGACTGATTTTCACGGTAAGAAACCGAGAGAGCTCGTCGGAATTCTGTTGGTAGACGGCCAATAGAATTTCAGTGAAATTGATCGGTTAATTCCCTTGGAAACTCGTCCACGGCAGCAGCAATCCAAACCCCACTCAGTAAAGGGATTGCTGTCGAAGAAGGAGATAGAAATTCCCCAAAAGTGAGCAAATTCGTATTCACGACTTGGCGGAATCAAACAGCCATCGGGCGGACGTTGCAGGCAAATTCTGAAGCAAAGCAGGGCGGGTTTCACTCTCTCGCTTATTCCAGTAGCATCGCCCTGGCCTTAGCAACATCCCCACCAAATTGCATGCAAATCCGTCCAACCATCGCGGAGAACCAGCTTTCGGTAGAAATTCCGTCCCTGCTCGCCGGAATCTTGAACGCTGCAATTTTTCAGTCCAAAACCGAGAGGCACTCAATAACTTCTGGTTTTCCCAACTTGCCCATGGTCAGTGTTATTGGTTATTAAGTTAGAATTTAATTGGCGAGGGCATTGTAGTCATTCCACCTCATAAGCCCTTAAAGAAAAGGAAACCAGCAGTGAGCGTTAAACGCAGCAGCTCCCTTTGGGGCTTCTCGCCTTAACGCTGGGAGTTACACTTCTCCCTATCACCTCTCAACTTCAACAGTCCTCTCCACCCACACCATTAGCCTCTTCACCTCCTCTTGAAACTGTCCCTAAAGCCTCACCAGCCCAAGAGTCTTACCCTCTTAACTCGCCACTTGTCTAACTCTTGAATCCTCATCATTACCCCACTTTGAGTTATAACCCCATCTCCCCCTTGTGCATAACACCTATACCCTCTTGTATGACCCTTTGGCTCTCCCCAAACCAAAACCGGCACCATCTTAAGTGCTCCACTCCTCACGCCACCTTGCCTCTCATCATTAGCCTCACATTAACTCTCCACTCAATGACCTTATCCAGCCCTCACGTGAATTAAGCTCCTTTCCATCCAAGTCTCTTAGTTTCCTCCCTTGGTGTAACCCATCCTCATAACCGACCATACTCATTAAGAGCCACCTCTCATCATTAGGAGCCATCTCACCTAGCCTTAATTTCACTCTCTCGTAGGATTAACCCTCCACCAACATACGCCTGACCCTTAGTCTATCTCTAAGCCATAACCAACCCCTTAGCAATTAATCTCCATCTCCCGGCTCTATACAACCTAACCCAAATCGAGCCTACCTAATCCCACTCCGAGCTCACTCCTTGTTCCGGGCTCGGTTTGACCCCTTGGAGTCCATTAGCTAGGTTCATCTCCAAGGATTGCACGTGATCAAGTTAGCATCTCTACTACCGCAAGTAAGACATCTTGCAGCCTCCCTCGCTGCAACCATCTCCCGACATCTTCCTAGGCGCCAAGGTGACCTCGGCCAGGTGGGCCGAGCCCCTGCCTCCATCCGGGCGCTCCTCCATCACTTTGCTGCCTCTCTCGGCCGACCGAGGCCTGCAGCAGCCACACTCCATCCACTCCTATTGCCGAGATCCACGATCACTCTCGGCCAGATCTTACTAGAAGACCAGGCGTCCTAGACAAGGCGGGTCTAGCCTCCCCTCCACCTCCTTGCTGAGATATCCGAGAGTGGCTAAGCCGCTGGTTTTCTCTCGGATCCTATTGCTGTTTAAGTCGATCTCTCATCGGCTAGGTAACTTCTAAACATCCTATAGAACGGGGTTATTGGGTGCATTTGCTTTCTAAGCCAGGCTCTAGCCATTTGCTACTGTCGGTAGTCCCTCCAAGGCACCTTGCCAAGGACACGACTGTGAGTAGCTAGACCACCAATGGGAAAGGGCATGGTTTGGCCATTCTTAGGGATTGTATGCATGGTTTGGGAACGAATGATGAGTGAGTTGTGAGAGTTAAATCTGTATCGCTCGCGTTTGTACTAGCCTTAATCCCCTCAGTTTTGTAATATGATTGAAGACTTGGGATAGGGAAAACATACTTGTATCTTATACCCAGGGTACTATTAAGCCGGGGTTGCTGTCCGGCGGGAAAAGTTTTGTAAATATAATTTGCTTAAGTGTGGACTTTAGGCTCCCGCGAGTTGATCCTGGACTTGGGATCTATTCTCAGGCGTAGAAATCGCTAGCCGGGTCTAGGTTCCCACCAGCATCTCAAGTCCTTGTGATTCTTTTTCCTTCCTTATTTGTTGCATCCATCTTAAGATGATAGTTCCTCTCCATCATAACAATACATTGTTGATTTTTTGGACGGACTACATATTAAGAGTAAAAGTAAGTTATGGGTTGACAAATAATAAGCCCTATAAAATGGTCCTTTCAGTTTTAAATTTTTTTCCCTGTGCAAAAAAGGTTTTGGTCACCAAACTTTGTTGTTGGCAAGGTGAGGATGTTGGTTTTATATTATAAATTTAGAGTGGTATGGTGCCTCACTTGTATGTAGGTCCAACCTCATTTGAGGATATGGGCCCTCTTTCTCAAGTCACGATGGGAGCAGTAACTTAGTTATTGTTATAATGAAAATTATTTCTTTTAACAAATAATTAATTTTCTATTTTGTATGATAACCATGAGATGTGGCTAAGCGTATGTTGGTTAATGGAAAGGTATGTTCTGGGGAGGAACTGATCTAGTTCCTGCTATAGATGATAGCCAGTACCAAAGAGGTTAATAGCAGTATAAATTCTTGGACTGATACACTGTTTTACAACTACTAAACTCTCTATAAGATTGCATCCCTACATGGAGCCCTTAATATCTACTAAACTTTGTTATCTCCCTTCCGCTTCTGCTCTTCAATTTCGTCAGACATACCTACTAATCCATCTGTTGTAAGGGTTTGTGATGCCTAACTAGGACCCCTATCCTTCAGAAGATCCATGATTTGAACAAACTCCAGAGGAAGGTCCAGGTATGTCTGTTACCACCCCAAATAAAAAAAAAGAATATATTCAATATATTTGGACAAATCTCCATGATTTTGATCAATTCATCCTTCGCTTTGATGACTGATCACACGTGCATCACATTTGGATCTAATTTCGAACTTTGGACCCAAGCTCAACCCCAATTTAGAGTTGTTCCATGCTTTTGATCCAAATTCAAATACGAATCCAGTCCAAATCTCAGCCCTAGGTCCAAAACAGATCTCTAGAATCATATCTGAATTCAAATCTCAGATTTAGATCCAAATTTGTGGTACAGATCCAAAATTCAATATCAGATCTAGATCCAGATCCAATATCATACCTCGATCTAAAAAAGCCAAAGTCCATAATTGAACCCGAAAAGTGAAATCATGTCCAGAATATAAAAAATTGGTCATGCATCTGAATTAGATTCAAAACCCAAAATTTGGATCAAATCAAAATTCCAACTTAAAATCCTAAAAGGAGTCCAAGAATCAAATTCAGACGCTATCGAGGCTCATGCCGAGGAGCCTCCTCTTTGCTTTTCAACACAATCTTGCCTCATAGAATTTAAAAACTGTGTTTAAAATGTATTTTTAGCCTAAAAACAGCTATTTAATTCATAATCCCAGTCTTTGGCAGTGCAAGGGGGCAAAGCATCCCTCTTAGTTAAAGCCTATGAAAATAAACAAAAAAGCATAAAAAAAATTCAAAAAATGAAATTCGCTTGAAATCTTGATAAATTAAAAAAAAAATCAAAATTTGGGTTTTTATTTCAAAATCCTCTATAAGTGTCCCACACTTCTTCATCCTTGGGTATGAGTTAACCTTTGGGGAACTTCTTGAGCCCTCAAACTTAAAGTTTTAGAAGTTTTTCCCTAGCTCTCTCCCTTTCTCTTCTCTTCTCCCCCTCTTCTAACACTTAGGCTTCTTCAACCTTGGCTTCCATCCTCTTCTTCAATCTTCATTCTTCAATGGAGCAGGTGGAGATCCCTTGAAAAGCTTCATCAACAACTCGGTGTCCCTTTTTGAGAGGTTCTTGATAATCCAAAGTAGAGGATTCACCCTTCTTCAACTAAGCTATCTAGAGGTATGTAGTCATTTCTCTTTTTTGTTCCATTCATCATCTCCTCATAGCCATGAAAGAAAGCACTAAAAATCTCCTCTTTGGAGTCAAGAAACTTTTAAGTGCACCGGAAGCATTAGCAAAGTGAAGTAAAATTATATTTTCTTCCTCTATTATCAATACAAATAGACACAAAATCTGTTTCTTTCCTTCTATGCTCGTTGGATGTAGGCATATCCTATGTCTTTATGATAATATGCATACATGGCTATTTGATTTTTTAATTCATATGTGAATGAATGGTGAGAATGAGAGTTTGAGATGAAATTTCCTTTCTAATGCATTGATGTTTGAGGTTGAGGCATGTCCAACCTAGAAAAACCCTATGAATATGTGCATGTTAAAATGCATTCTCATAACATCCCTACAGTTAAGATTGACTACTTTATTTTTCATGATAAATCACTTGTTAATCACCCGATTAGTGATTCTAAGAGAAGATCTCTTTGCCATTAATTTTTCATTTCATTATAGCTAGATTCCCTCTCATACCCAACAAAAGGAGAGACATGCTTTCTTGTAGTAGATAAGAGCAAATGAAATATGATTATTTATTTATATATGTACATGTATATAAATATCTTTTGAATCTTGTTTTTAAAAACAAATATAAAAGTAAAAGTTATCTCTAAAAAGGCTATTAAGACTTAGCCTAGGCTCTCTCATGAGCTCAAGTTCTTTTATGGCCTACATAAAAAGATTGAAGTCAAAAATTCTCAAAATTATCTCTCGATCTTAGTTTCAAAATTACAAAAAAGAAGTTAGAGATGAAATATCTCCTTGCTGGAAAATTTTCTTGTCTTGATTCTTAATCTCCCTCTTACTAGTTTCTCTTTTTCTATATTTTCTTCTCTTTTAAGATATCTATCTCATTCTCTTTGATTTTCTTTTAAAATCTCTCTTGTCTCCCTCTCTAACTTCAAAAGCTCTTTTCTATAAATTTTCATATTCTCTCTCTCTCTCTAAAACTTCTTTCTTTTCTCCCTCTCTTGAAACTTTTATATCTTTTTATAAAAAAATTTAAAATCACTTTTTGTAAAAGTTTTTGTATTTTATCTACGTCTCTCTTTCTTTATTTTTTAATTTTAAAATCCCTCCTTTTATAAGTTTCTCTACTTTATTTCTCTCTCTCTCTTTTTCTTTAACTTTAAAATCTCTCGTTTATAAATTTTTATATTATATATATACATATATGTCATAAAAAATTCTCTTTTTATTAGTTTCTCTATTTTACTCACTCTCCTGAACATCTTTCTCTCTCACACCTAGTTTTAAAATCTCTCCCTCCCTTACAATTCTCTTTCATCGTTTCTTTCTTTTATCACTCTTTAGCTTTCTCTTAAAGTTTCTTTCTCTAGTTTCTCTTCCAATTTCTTTCATTCTCTTAAATTTTCATTCTCTTTTTTTTAATTAAAATTTCTCTCACTTATAAGTTTGCTCTATTTATTTTGTCTTTTTCTCAAAAAAAATTCTTTTGCAGTTGACAATCATCATTTTTTCCAATTACTCTTTCTCTACTATAATCTTTCTCCCTCCCCCAAATGTTTTTTCTTTAAAATCTCAAATTTCGATTTTTGTTTATTGACTTCAAAAAGGCCAAAACTTAAGTAATGCATCCAACATTAGAGCCATGTTTGATGGACTACAATGCCAATATATTTTCAATTTTTTTTATTTGAAAAGAATATCATGGTAGTAAGTTTTGTTCAATAAAAGACATACACCAAAGGCATGAAAATGTAGATGTGATAGTACAAATGTTTTTAAATGAATGTTATGGTAGGAATAAACAATTTATTTTTTAATATATAAAATCAATGTATTCATACATTCACAATCACTTATGAAATTCACAAATGATTATAAGCACTTCTCTGAAGAACTTAAACAAAATGAGATGGAGCACTAATTAGGTACTAACCAAATTAGAGCAATATTTTGAACCTATTTAAGATTCCAAGAGAACTCTAAATCGATTGCAAAAGAAGTCATTAAAATATCAACCTTCGCTTCCCAAATTTCAAGGCTACTTGCAAAAGTTCTAAAAGATTTCTCAAATTGAAATGGTTTTTTCGCTGAAAATTACTTCAAACTTTTCTCATCTTTAGATAAATGTTTGTGAGATACTTATCTTTAAAAGAATTTCCTTACTAACCACCACATTGCATTTAGGATGAAAAAGATGTTCAAGTGAACATGAAATATATTGAGAGCGAACATAGCCCTTAGATTAATTATTTCTAGTAAAGGTACTAGGAATGGCCAATCTATGCACCAATGGGCGAGTCCCCTTTTCCTCTATAAAATTTACTTTTCTAAAGCACTCCAAAAACAAAAACAAATTTTGGGGCATAGGGCTGCCAAGTTGAGTTATACCCTTTGCTTCATAAAGGTAACTTGTGTAAAATTTAAATTAGTAACCAAGTAAGAGAAAAACAATGGAGAAAAAAGAAAAAAATTGAGTCCTAACAAGTTCAAGTGTTTCTGACTATGTTTTATACTTGTTCATAGACCTGAATTTTCCATGCAAACTTGATCTCATTGCTGATATCCAAGTACATGCTGAAGTTGAAAAGTTCCCTTACACAGCCATCGTACCTTAAAAATTCAGACAAGTAGCAGTATCCCATTTTAAGTTGTGATGCAGAAAATATAAAAATGTTGCACATTTCAGACAATCAAAAGGTTTCCTTATTATGATATCAGCCTTGTATGAATGTAGTTGCTAAAAGGACAGTGCATGCTAATAGGGAGATAGGCAGCAGAAAATCAAGAATTTCTCCTGCCTTGGCAATGGCTTATGGTAAAACAAGATTCTGTGCAAATAGGAAAGTGAAATTAAGGAAGAAAATGAAAGCAGATTTAAGACAAAGGAGGTTTCCAGGTCAAATTGGGATGAAAGTGACCAGAAATTTCTAAAGATGTGAAATAAAATGTGCACAAGTATAACATGAATCTGTGATCAACTCATTCTATTTTCACGTGCTTGTTTAATTTTCAGCACTTATATTGATGTATCTGACTATCGAAATTTTTAGTTGTTACATTGTTATTCTGCAATAAGAAATACACAAGCTAATTGGAGACCGTGACATGTTTAGCCTTTTCGTTTTTGGTTTTTTAGGTGAAGTTGCAAGGTATTCAAGGAGTGACCTTCTAGACTTGGAGAAGAGAAACTTCTCAGCAGTTTGCCCAGTTTTGGTCCCCTACTGATTTTTCATCAGCCAAGCTCCTTTGCTGGTTGGAGCTGAATCAGCTGATTTCAACTCTATTGCAAACTTCCAACTGTTTGCCCCTGAATAAAGAGTTAGATAATTTTTGTTGGCAATTGACATAGCATCAGAATGCATCTACTTATGTTTCTTTAGGTTGTTAGACTTCCAAGCCATAACAATAAGGGTACTTTTCCATATAATGGACACAACAATAACCTCTTTTCAACAGGCAAGCTGGGGTTTGTTGAACCCTACTTAGAAGTTACAATAATTAAAATATATACATATTAACAGAAAGGCCTCCATGATGGAGTTGTATGCTGCCTCAGTTATAACCAGTGGGGGAGGCAGCATGAGCCTATCCATGAGGGTAATTTAAGTATAGTTAAATGCCATACAAAATTGTGAGAAATTAGCATGAACGTCCAGTCCATTGATAGAACAACTGCATATCTATAATTTGTTGCAACTACACTTTCACCTATGGGTTGAATGGGGGATAAAGCAGGTAGGGATGTCAAGATTCGGATCAGATATACCTAATATCCGATTTTTCGGATATTCATATATTCGGATTCGGATTAGGTTTCGAATTCAGATGAGAAGAAGTTTATACCATATCCAAATCCGACTTTAAAATCTACATCCGAATCCGAGTTTTATTTATACTTGAATCTGATTTGAATCCGAATTTTAAGTTATATCTGAATCCGAACCGAATTTTAAATTATATCCAAATCTGATCTGAATTCGAACCTAGAGCATGAGTTGGTGTCCTCACGTTTTGAAGTTGTGACCTATGAATGGTTGGGCAAAAGGTCTAGCTAAATGCACCAACTTAAAGTTATGACATTAAAAAATGTAAATTGTATATGAAAGAGTATAATCTCATTAAGAGGTAATGACTTTTATGAAGTTGCATATAATAATAATAAAAAATTACCATATTACCATTTAACTTAAATAATTTGAAACTATATCACATAAAATTAATTAATTAATAATTTATATTATATTTAATTGAACGTTTTTGTGTAAACAAGGAAGCAAACTATTATATTTAAGGCATCAACTAAACATTATATCTTAAATAATATATTTATTTAATTAACATTAATAAAAAAAACTTGTATCAAGAAATTTTAATAAAATGAGTGTTCTTAAAAATATGAAAATTAATCGCTAAAAATATATATTTAATGTGAAATAATTGTTGGTAAGTTTATCGTGTATAAAACAAATTAAAAAATTATGTTTTGGCTTCCCTTAAAATTTTAAAACTATAGTTTGGCTCTTGCAACAAAACAACTCGTAAGTTTATCGAATATAAAAAAAAATTAAAATTATGTTTTGGCTTCACTTAAAATTTTAAAATTATAGTTTGACTTTTACAACAAAACAACTCGTAAGTTTATCGTATAAAAAAAAATTATATTTTGGCTTCACTTAACATTTTAAAGAAATGAATTTAAGTGTGTCATCTAAACAACTCGTAATTCTTTTTTTTACTAGTATATTCGACTTTCATACTTTCTTCATAATAATTGTTAAATCAGGTGACCCATATTATTTTTCATTAAAAAGACATCATTTAATAATTTTTTCTTATTTCATTGAGTTAATTGAAATAATTTGTGTCACATCCGTAAAAAGAATGTTTAATGATATATCAGATAATTTATTAGACCTCCTACCTTTATTACAATAGTTTTTTTTACATAAAAATGTATAATTACTCTAATTATATATAAAATAGTTATTAAATCGAACAATTTATTATAAAACATATTTTTTTATATGTTTTCTATATTTTTTCCACAAGTTTTCCATATAATTTGTATATTTTTTCCATAGGTTATTCATATGACATTTCATACTTTTTTCATATCAATTGTGCGTATTGAACATTGATTTTATTATTTTTAAATAATAACATATTTTGATGGAGTAAACTATTATTTGATGATAATATCAAGTGACCTCTATTATTTCTCATTTAACAAAAACATTATTTAATGGTTTTTTCTAATTTCATTGAGTTAATTAAAAACCTTTTATTTTATATCTGTAAAAAGAGTGTTTCAATGATGTCAAACCTTCATTCTTCCACATTCTCACTAACTTTTTGGGTTAGCCCTCTTAGCTTTATTGCAATAAGTGTTCTTTTACATAAATTTGTATTATTCAATCAAACCATATAATTTATTAAATCAAACAATTTATTGTTTTCTTACTAGTTAAAGGTTTTTGTTTTTAAATTTGTGAATTATGTTTTGTATATCAAATATTTAAGACTTTTGGACATATTATATGATTATACAAAATAATTTACTTGATTAATTAAATAAATAATTGATAGTTTAATAAATGAAACTTTTTTATGAGTTACTAGTTGTTTCATATTAAATATATTTATTAACGGTTAATTTTCATATTTTTAAAAACGCTCATTTTATTGAAATTTCTTAATACAAGTTTTTTTATTATTTTAATTAAATAAATACATTATTTAAGAAATCTTGTTTAGTTGATGTCTTAATTATAATAGTTTGCTTGTTTACAAAAAAATGTTTAATTAAATATTATATGAATTATTAATTAATTAGTTTTATGTGATATAGTTTTGAATACTTTAAGTTAAATGTTGTATATGGTAACTATTTGACTATTATTATATGTAAGTTTATGGAAAACATTACCTCTTAATCAGATTATACCTTCATATACAACTCATATTTTTATTCAATCAGAACTTTAAGTTGGTGTGTTTGGTTAGCCATTTTGCCCAACCATTCATAGTCTCAACTTCAAAACGTGGGAACACCAACTCAAGGTTCGGATTCGGATTTCAACACTTGCATTTTGGATTTGGATATCAACTCGTGGTTCAGATTCGGATATCAACTCGTGATTTGGATTCAGATATCAAGATGTAATTCAGATTCAGATATCAACTCAGGATTTGGATATACGGTTAAGTATCTGATCAGATATTTACTTAAAACTGAATCTGAATTCGTATCCGATCGGATAAGATGGTTGAGTATCCATCGGATATTTACTTAAAACCGAATCCGATTGGATGTTATTTCTTAAATCTGAATCCAATCTGATTTTCTTATTCGGATGTTAAATTGCTTACTATATCCAAATTTTTAAAGGCATTTCGAATGGATATCCAATCCGAATCTGATCCGTTGACTTCCCTAAAAGCAGGAAAGATAATGCCAATAATAAGCATGCCTGAAATGTACCAAAACAAGATGATGTGGATACTCTGCAATGACTGTGGTACCACATTTGAGGTCCATTGTCATATAATCGCACACAAATCCCCTGCTTGCAATTCTTCTTCAATAGACGAAGTGAAGACTTGACCCCACTAGATATTATCACCCGTACATGTTGTTGTCCTCAGCAAAGACCAGAATGTTCCTCCTTTATAACAGCTGAAAGGATGCTGCAGCTCCAACCTTGCCACAGTTTCTTTGCCTATTATCTGCACAAGAAAAAATTCTTCCACGTTGGGAAAGAATACCTTCATGCAATATGGGCTGCACAAAGAGTCGGGCTACTCGAGCTCGACTCGTAAGCACATTCAAGCTGCTTATTTAGTTAAACGAGTCGAGCTCGAGTTGACGAGTCGACTCGTTTAACTAATCGAGTCCAGTTCGAGTTCATTTGAGTGGTTACAGCTCGCCTCGGTTCGATTAGTTAATGAACCGGTTTTTTTAAAACCGGTTCAAATGAGAAAGCGGGAAACTCTTTTCGAGAATTTAGGGTTTCCTACTTTCTTTTTTTCGTTCTCACTTCTCCCTCTCTGAGCTCTCTCCGACTCCGACTCTCCCTCTCTTGCCTCTCGGTCTCTCCGACTTCACCTTCTCTTCTCTAGTTCTCCCGTCTCCGACGTCTGCACTTCCAGGTCTCTCCCTCGCGCTCTCTCTCTCTGTTTGTTTCCTGAGGAAGAAAAAGAAATCAGTTGCTCGATCTTAGGAGGAAGACCATCATTGGCATATTTTCTGATCCGTTGGTGTGATGATCTTTGGAACCCTTTTCTTTTCCATTGGTCACGATCTTTTGGTTTGTTGCTGACAGGCGGAGTCGTCGTTTCTTCCTCCCGGCGACGATACCAGAATGACTCATATCCTTGATAAACTGAGAATATTTTAAATGTCTTCTCCTTTTTAGTGTTTATTTGCTCGATGGTAGTTTGTGTCGGAAAAAGTAATCGTGGGAATACCTGTTTCCTTCGGCGATCTTCTATTCAAAACCCCAATAATCCGTGTTTTTCGTGTATTTTTTGTGAGAATCTAATGCCGTTTCTGCGTCTCAAGACATGCCTTTATTGATATTTTATCCCCTCTTTTTCTTCACTGTTTATTGGTTTTGTGATTGAGATGTGCTTTACCTTGACGAGATAGCCCACGGGGAAACCAGAGAGAGCGAGATCTGGAGAGGGCTCAGGCAAGGAACCCCAAGGGGAAGGGCGGAGATGATGGGTTGACTCCGGAACAGAGAAGGGAAAGGTAATCTTCTCCTTTGTCCCTTATCCCATTTTTGCTCTTGTTTTCATCTGTTAATGGCTTTCTTCAATTGCTCATGGTGCGGGAGCTGGTCTTGTGAACTGGGTTGTGCTTTTGAATCTTTGATTGCTTGTGTGTGGACTCGTTCTTGTTTTGTTTCTGCATTTTGGGTATTTAGGTTTTTGGAGTGAGTTGGTTTTTCGTTTTTTTTTAAGATGGTGATAATGGTTGCGATGTGTTCGTCTTCTCTATTATAATATACTTTATTTCGTTTGATTGATGGTTCCCTTTTGGTTGGTGTTGGCGTCGTGTCCCCCCTGGATGCCAAGGCGCTCCAGGAGAAGGCGGCGAAGAAAGCTGCGGGGGGGAGAAGCAGCAGCATCCGGGAATGCGGGAGGCAATAAGGGCACTAACAAGAAGTAGCATTAGTCACAAGGTTCGATTCGGTTATCAGGGTTCCTTGATCCTTTCTTTGTGACCTCGCCTCCTGTCAATTGTATGTTCGTCCAGTTGGATCTATCATGATGTAAAACCATTATACAAGTGCCGATAAAGAGAGAACGACTGTTTATTTGCTTTGTACTTTGTTGTTCCCTGACCTGTTTATGAATGCCAGGTTCTCCTTTCAATCGATGCATTGTCCCTTTTCAATCTGGTTTTATGGTTCTTTTTGTCTTTGCTTGTTATGCTTGCTTAATTAGTCCTGTCACTGTGATCTATAATCCAAGGTTAGGAACTTAGGATTACTACATAGCCTTTCCTTTGTTTTTTTATGTGTGTAAAGTTCTTTAATCTTTTGTTGCTTCCACATTTTTGAGGATCTTAACCCTCATTCCAGTTATGTTGCCGATGAATATTTGATGGTCTATCTTGAATTTGAGATGTTGTGAGGCTTCTTGGAAATCGTTTATAACCATGATCTCTTACTTTTCTTCAGGTGAAGAGTCAGAGATAGAGAATGCCTTTAAAAATGCAATGCCTTGGCTTACTGATGATATTGGCATCAAAGATGTTCAAAACCCAATACAACATGGTATGAGTTTGGTTCAGTGGATGAATATGCAGCAGAACCTCCAGATTCTTGGTTCGGTTATTCAAGCTGACTGTTTTCCCTCCATGACACCATCACAATTACATAATGTTGGTGTGGATGATCCTTCAAAGCAATTAGCCCTTCAGGGCCATGTCCTACCATTATCTAACCTGCAGTTTGGACTACCCAACTTGCAGCAGCAAACTCAACAACTAGATAGTCTTCAACAGCAAAATAGGACTTTGGCAAACCCCTTCACACAGACACAGAAACCAGGAATCGCTGGTCAACAACTGCAGCAACAGCAACAACAGCTGCAGCAGCAGCAACAACAACAAGTGTCACAAGCAGCTCTTCAGTGCCTTATCAGTCAACCATTGACACAATCTCAGCTACAAAACCAGCTGCTGCAACAGAATCTCATCCAGTCTAAACTGCAACAGCAGCAATTGCTTGGAGTGAACCAGCAGCAATTACTTCTTTCCAATCAGAATCCCCTCCAATCTTCTCTTCTGCAACAAAGTTTGCAACTCCAAAAGCAGATCCCAGAGCAACAACAAAGTGTTGTCCAACAACAACAGCAACAACAACAACAGTTTCCATTAGCTGCAAATAGGAAAATATATAATGTTCACAAGATCTGACTCCCAACCCCTATGATGTTTAATTTTGTCAACTCAAATAGGACCTCTTATTATTATTATTTTTTTAAGTTGAAGTTTTTTCAGGAAATCGTAGGCAAAAAATAATTATGAGGATAAACATTAATGGAACATTTGATTTCCTTGGTAACGAGTTAATCGAGCTCGATAAGGATGAGTACCAAACGAGTTAATCGAGCTCGAGCTCAACAAGGATGAGTATACTTTAAACGAGCTTATCGAGCTTAATGCTTGAGCTCGACAAGTGACTATCGAGTCGAGTTCGAGTCAGGATAGGTGAGCTATATTCGAGTTCAAGCCGAGTCGAGCTCGTGTCTTACTTAGTCGAGCTGATCGGGCTCGACTCGGCTCGTTTTCAGCCCTACAAAAAAGCGGTGATTTTGCTGGTCGGAGATGGTTCCTTTGTGCCATAAATTGAGTGCCACATTTTTTGGCTGGAACTCATTTTCTTCTGCGACTGCACTCTTATTTTGGACGTAAGACTTGAAGTTAAACCTGCGGAAAAATCAGTTTTCAACTTCACAAGTTTACCTAATACCGGAACTTCCTAAGAAACATTGTCCTTGATTACAAGCCAAGGATGCTAGCAAGCCGTTTTTTACAAAGGTGTTCGATTACCTCTGATCTGAACAAGTCTTGAATACTCAGAATTTGAAATCCGTGGACTTAGTAAAAGACCCTCTACTCTTTGATCTTAGAGGAGACACCTTTTTTGACAGAAGGAGGAACTTTGGTCTTCTGTTTTCACTTGGTGGTTCTCTAATCGGTGTTCACCATACATTAGGTTCCATGATGTTCAGGTGGCTCTCCTTTACGGACCTGTAGAATTTAGTTCTGCAAGGAGAATTTTGGATACTTTAAGAAGCAGCAATGGGCCCAAACCAATAGCACACTGATATATGATGACAAATTCTAGCGGGAATTAAAAACCTTCAACTTATCTGATGCCCCAAAGTAGCCTCGATTTGCAAGAGAACAAGAAGTATGAAAGATCAAAAGAAACGTTAACAGGAAGAGGAACACATCAAAATAACATAGCCTGAAAAGTCTACAATCTAAAGCATGCTTGCTCGACCATTGTGAAGGAATGATTAAATGTTCATTGACACATTTCAATCTAAGTCACACGGACTCTTTTATTTTACTACTGCACCCGAGTCGCATGTGCACCAGACATGGGTGCGGCTCCGACTCACACCTGAACCCAGTCAACGTGAATCTCAGGTGCACCAGACTATATTTGTCCATTTTTGACACACACCTGACTCATGTCAAACTCAAGTCAGGTGTGGTCAACCCGCGTTCGGTCTAAATGTGTCTCATCTTTTGGTACTATTGTTATATACATTTTTAGCATTTTATTTTAGATGCTTGTTGAGTTGTTTTTGAATCTCTTATAAAAGTTTCAAAGTTCAACTAACAAATATATATTGTCAGTCGTGTATATATACAGTCGTGCATATATACTTTGCAAGTGATATAGTGATATATTGTCATCTTATAAACTTATAATATATAATCTAAGCTTATATTGTCTTGTTCTTTTAAAGTTTTAATTTCAAATTTTCAATTTCTACTTCTATGATTCTATCAATTTTTATGTTTTATGTTAGACCGTTAGTATGTCATGTTACTAAATTACTATATATAATATAATATATATAATATATGTTGTTATGGTATTTTCTTATGTAATACAATTATGCAACTATGTTTATATACATTGATAACTAAATTGTAATAATAATATATATATTCTTATTTTATAATATAATAATAAATTAATAATAATAATAATAATAACAAAATACCTTCTCTTCACCACCACCGCAACTAAATTTTTTGAAATGTGCCACTTCGGCACCTGCACCCACACTCCGCTCTCATCCGCTCTCAAAGATTTCAACAAACACTTGGCTTCCATTATCTCCCACATCTTGGCGTCGGCAGCCAAGAGCGGGTGGTTAGCCTACGCCTTCGCAGCTGTTTGCCTCGCCTCCATCTGCATCATCCGCTGCTCTACCTCCCTCCACCGATCACCCTGAATCCGACTGCAAGAAGCCGGAACCAGTGGATGAGGAAGCTAAGCCTTCCTCCATCGCTCCTGCTGGTCGACCAGCTAGAAGAGGATCAGTTGGGCGTTCCCACAATCAACGAAGGGGAAATTTTAGAACCCTAAAAGGGCAAGCCATAGCCTGAGAGTGAGAATAGGAGGGCTCGCCGGTGCTCCCTTTCATTAACCTCAATGGCACAGGTGAAGCCGGCAGGCTCTTCAGCTTCCTACGCAGCAACAATGGAAGGAGGAAGAGAACACTTACCAGAGAAAAGCATGATCGCCGGAATCTACTACCGGCAATCCCCACAAGAAAGAGGATGGAAACCTTCGACAATGCACAGAGAAATTTTTAGAGGGAAGGAAAGAGAAATTAATTCGGGAAGAAAATCCGAGGGTTGTGGAGGGAGGTGGGGGGAGTGGGTTTGTATAAAAAGTTACTTATACTGGAGACTGGAAAAACAGACTGCCAGCGAAAAATTTGAGTGGTGTAAAATCTCAACTATAGCGGTCAATGTATTCCCCGCTGTAGGAATGCCGTTATAAATCTTCCTGCCTAGACCGGTGAAAATTCAGCGGTATAGACTTCCCACCACGTGGGTTTCAAAAAAAAAAAAAAAAAAAGACTATAGCGGTGGTTCTCTCTCAAAAAATATCCCGGTGAAGTTTATCACCGGGCACAATTATACCGGTGAAATCCTCCACCGGTATAATTTCTTTGTCTTTGCTGGTGACTCTTCTTCACTGGTACAACCCTGTTTTTTTTGTAGGGACACATGTCTTGGACTAACAAAAAATTGAAAAACGTATTGTAGACGTGCATCTAATAAATATAAATTTAATTATATGCATACCTACAGAGGAATTAAAACAAAAGGATAGCATGAGATTGGTCACATGGCTTAGAAAAAAATGTAATGGTATGAAACACATATTTAACAGATTGAAAGGAAAATTAATATGTATCTGAGCTAAGTTTAGATGAACTGCAATAGAAACATGGCAAATCACCCTGAAAAGAACCAGAACATATATTAATAAACCTACAACCAGATCTATGGCAATTAATGATACAAAGAAAGGTGCAAGCGAACTGAAATCCTCGTGCAAGTTAAAATGGAATGAAAACTCTTAACTGAGATAATAGGTCCACAAGATTTGGAAGTGTTGACCGCCGACCCTATGACAGAAGAAGATGAACCGGCAGCAATCGGGAACTGTAAACGCCTAAATTCTCAAAATCTAAAGTCACAATACACACCTTTTCGGAAGGGCAGCCATTGTTGCATGTTCAGCCAGAACTTCAAAGGCCAGTTATGAACAGGGAAATGCAGTTTTTCATCCAGAATTCCCATGATTGCCTGCAATGATCGGAATGATATGGAATGGTGGGCAATGGCTAGCATCGAACAGGGGCTGACGAATGATTGGTGAAAGTCAGCAGCAGCTGAGAACAATGCTGGTAGAATCCACGTCTGATTTAGGGATTTGGCAGAGTAATGCTGTTCGTGGGAGTAGAATTGACCAAGGTTGCTCCAGTCAATCTCGTTGGTAACTGATATTTAATGAAACGATGAACAATGGGTGTGCCAAATGGAGAGTAAATTGACGGTGAGCAGATGAAGGTGGATTGGCGACAAAAATGGAGAAAGTGGGATAATGGCTGCCTGAAACAGGGGAACCTTTGGCAGTTGGGAACGATGGCAGCGGCAGTGTGGTGAGCATTCGATTGCAAGCAAATAGGGACTGCTCGATGAGATTATAGGGCCTCTTGAGATCCAGTATGATGGAAGAGGGTCCGATAGTGTCTTGCTTCAGCCGCAATGGATCTGTTTGCTACCTGCAACCTTGATGCAATTAAATTGGCTGATCCCAGCCACCATATTTCTATCATTCACCATTGAAGTGAAGACAGTGGCTTTCGTAGGTTAGGAAAAGGAGGAAGGAAATGGAATGACGGTGGCTGATGACGACAATAGGGTCAGCCATTGATGTCTGCAGACTGGCACACATGCCGATAGAAAAGAGGGATGCTAACAACAACATCCGGCTTCAGCAAGCATTCTTCTATCAACATCAACAAATTAGACTTCATGAGAGTTGAATGAAGTCGTGCCTTCACCCATAGACTGCTGGAATTGGGCAGAACTGGCAGGAGCATGGGATCTCCAATAGAAAGAGGGAACGAGAGTTCTACGTTGGTCTCTCACAAAACCACAAATAGGATAGCTTGGGAGAGGTGCCATCGGTGAAGGCAGCGAGAGAGGAAGAGGAGAAAGAACGCAGCTGTAGACGATGAAGAATCGTGCTGCTGCGTGGGTGCATGTGCAGAGAAAGAGGGAGTGAAATAAAATGAGAAGAATAAGCGGAAGAAAAGAAGAATTCTCGGTGATATCTTTTCTTGCGGTTTCTCTTTTTAGGTTCATTCCCTTAGATGATTTTTGCTATTTTATGCAAGAAGAACAACACATATATTGATGTTAACGTGTGTGTGTGTAGTTATTAATTTATTTATTTATTTATTTATTTCATCCTAAAAATTAGGCATTTTCAATGTGACTGTTTTCTACTGTTTTATTTCTGCAATATCTTCACTTTTAATTGAAATTTCAGCATCACATCTATTCTCGCAGTTCGAAATCAGTTTCAGCAGTTTAGTGCAATCCCTTTTTGTTTGGCCTGCTATATTGGTGCTAAAGTTGTCGCTCGCTGCGTAAATATTCAATCTATGCATCTTTTATGTCTGAGATCTCTTGTGGCAACATTAAGTATTGAAACAAACTTGTATTGTCTCTTTAAGTATACACTTGTACTGGTAATCTATTCTTCATAAGAATCTATCTATTTTAGGAGAGCTTTTACGAGTTTGTCTCAAGGTTTGTGAGTTGTGAATCATCATAACATAGTGGCATCACTGTGCCTAAGGTTTGTGGTGTTCATTTTTATAGGAAGATGGAGTTGTCTACCACTATGATCATTTCTCTCAATGAAAAAAAAAAAAAAAAAACTAGATTATATGAAAAGCAAAAATGAAGGATTTACTCCATTGTAATGATTTGTATGCACCCATTGACGACAAGAGGCCAGCAAATATGAAAGCTGATAAATGAAGATATTGGATAGGAAAACGATTAACACCATTAGACAATGGTTAGATGACATTGTTTTCATGTGTTGTGGAAGTCATTATGATATCATACCAAGCATAACTATTTAGAACAATGAAAATCTTATCAAACAACCTTAGCTTTGACTTGAAATTTGATGTCTATATTCTCCGTACATCATCAATCTACCCTCGTATACACATTGAATAACAAGGTTTGGACCGAAAACTACGATGTTGCAAACTTAGTGTAAGAAAACAGAAGTTGCAGGAAAATGACAGATAAAATGATCCAACAGCCAAATTTATGACCACATTTAGATGCCTAGATGAACTGGGATGGGCTTAAATAGTGTAGTTAGTTGCTTGGTCTATCAAAGTGATCCTAAGTGAAAAAATCTGAAAAAACTATAGCTAGAACAGGAACTATGATGTGACAAAATTGGGACAGAAACAGTTTTAACTGAAAGTTGGAAATTCAGCAAAAAACAGACTCTAAGGAATCGATCTAAAAAAACCAAAACATCTTGGACTAGGCTGAAAATTAGTGTTAGCTAACTAGGCACATGAGGCAAGTCAGTGGCTTTGACAAAACAGAAGTCTAACTTGTAGAACTCAACTTATTGAGTTCCCAATTTGATGAAATTTCAGGACCAAATTTCGGATACTTGTAATTGCATAAAATATGATCTAGAAAATCATGCAAACTGAGGGCCAAAATAAGTCTAATTCTTACAAAACTTGGTGGGACCTTATTGGGCACATGGAATAAAACAATTGCCTCTTATGATTAGTTAAACTAGCTAGTGGACTGGGAGAAAAGGGATTCTCAAGTTAGACGAAAATGTGGATTCTTTGGAAAACAGATTTTGACCTTAAGAACCTAGGTTCTCAAAATGTAGACTCTTAATAAGAACCAAGACTAATCACGTGGACCACTTGCAAATCATGGAATAGAGCATATCTAGACCTATAATGCATAATCGAACATATATAATGCATGCATGCATGCCAAAATAAAAAATAACATAAAGATATAGATAACTGTACTGGCAAATAAGAATGCATAAAGCAGTTTTGTATGGATTAAGTTAATCTTATATTGAACGTAACTTGAAGATCCATTCGAGAACCTGCTTAATATGCCACACAATGAGGGAAACATAATAAATCCTTGTTGGCCAAGAGGGAGATACATCCATAAAGGTAGTATCAACCTATCAATGCTCTTAACACTAAGAAAATGCAACATGCGAAAAAATTGGTAAGAAAATAAATAAAACCATGCATTCTGTTCCTCAAGAGGGAGACAACGTCCATGCAAGTAGCCTCAACTAAGATGACTAGTAAGGCAAAAAACTTAAAATAATAATGGAAGGAGCAAGAAAGCAGTATGTTGGTGTTGAGAAGGAGCTTCATCCATGAATACGAACTCTTCTCATTAATGGCCATAGACAAGAAGATAAACAAATAATGAAGCCTCTATAGAGAGCTTCATGCAACTTGTAGTGTGAGGGATGGAGAGGGAGAAGGATAGCCTACTTAGGAAACAGCTATTTCTTCTTCTTCTTCTTCTTTCCTCTTCCTACTGGATGTCCCAACTAGAGATTTCTAGGGTGGATGGCAGCCTCAACTTGGGTCTTTTCAAAACCTCAAAGTTGGCTAAGTCAGAGAATCTACAAAGAGAGCTTGAAGAAACTAAGAAAACAGAGAGACATACCTGAAATGTGCTAAGACAATGAATAATCCGTCTACTTCTCACCCCTATTTACAATTGTTGTTTATGGCATTTTGGTTATTTTTGGAGGGTTTTAACCCTAAAGGGCATCACAACAAGGTGGCTAGGATTTGCATCATTGAAAAATATAACCCTGATTTGGATAGTTAGGATTAGCCCAATGAGAAGTGTCATCATTTGGGAGCTTCATATTGTGATGATAGGACTTAGATCCATATTCATATCAATATTTGAACTTGAAATATAGATTTAGTTCAGATGTCAAAATATTGAAGTTTCAAAATAGGATTTGAAATAAGGATGTATGTCTAATATGGATCCAAAATTGGACTCAGATTGTAGATTTTGGATCTAAATTACAAATTTGGATGAACATTTCAACTGAAACATGGAGGTGCCCCTTTTTGGGTCCCACTGAGGTAGGTGAGTTTGGTTTGGGTCCAATGTTGACTGAGTCTAGACAAACCAAGTCAAACTAGCACTTGTTTGAGCAAACGAACCTCAATTGACTGAGCTTGAGTTAGGTACTGGTCAAACTATAATTGGTTTTGATAGAATTGGGCTTCATTGACTGAACCTGGCAAAACGAAGTCTATAGCTTTAGAAATTAAGTTCAGTAAACTTAAGCTTATTCAATAGGAAATTTATTTGGCTTGAGCCAAGGTGAGAGATGTGCTTGACGAGCCTTGGACCATGGGTAGGTCACTTTATGTTGGTCTGGGTGACTTGAGCTGAATTGACTAAATCTTAATTTCTTTTAAGGTTCAATGGGTTTAGCCAAGTTCAGTTGTGGTAGCCTTGATGGTTCCCACCAGATCTAAATTAGGCAGGTTTTGGTAGATTGAACTAGGTGGGGTTTTGTGGGGGCTAAATTTGCAAGCTGAGTTGAGTTGGCTCTTCTACGTTCAAGTTTATCTATTTCTGACAAGAACGATTATACTAGGATCTATGTGTCCCACTAGAGTTATTTCTAGGTGGTCTTCAGAAACGAATGTTTGGGAGACCTGCAGCAACTATTATGGTAGTTTTGAGGGGGTTAGGATTTGTGGGCCCTATTGAGCATATTTTTGTAGGTTCATGCCAAAATTAGTGACCAATGAAGTATGGTCCTTAAATTTGACAAGGCCAGTCATCACATCCCAAATGCTAGCCTGGTTCAGACGAAATTCAAAAATGCTATTGGGTATGCCCAAAAAGTCTGTTTTACTAAAATCACTAGGTGAGAATAAAAAATTGGTAAATTTGGATGGCTCTAGGTGGAGTTTCAACAGGTTGAACAAAGGGAACCCCAATCAGTGACTCCCAGACTATTATCAATTGGAAGATCAGGAAATTCTAATGGAAATTGAGTTAAAATGAACTCCAGACATAAATAGAGTGAATTGATCGGGTGAGTGAAATAGATAAGGTTGGTGGATATGTATAACAGAAATGGTCTTCCACTATGAATGATGTAACTACATTGGGCTGAGGGAAGCTGAATCAACTTACTAAAATGATATCATCAGTTGTAATCACCCCAAATTTTTCAAAAAAAGGGGGCTATTAAAATTTTGGTCCTATTATTTTTAAAATAAATTTTAAATCCAAATTTAGATCCAAAATCCAAGTTTAGATCCAAATTGAGAATTCCAAACTCAAATTCTAAAGCCGAATTCAAATTTTGAATTTTGGCTCCAAAACTCATTCCTTTCGGATTCAAATCTTGAATTCAAATTTCAAATTTTAGCTCTAAAACTCTTCCCTCTTGAATTCAAATCCTAAATTCGAATTTTGAATTTTAGCTCTAAAACTCTTCCCTCTTGAATTCAAATCTTGAATTTGAATTTCGAATTTTGGCTCTTAAAAGTTTTCCCTCTTAAATTCGAATTTCAAATTTTGGCTCCAAAATACTCTATAAATACCTCATACTTCCCCCCTCTTGGGCAAGAGTTAGCATTGAGAGAAATTCTAGAGTATTCTCACTTGAAGACTTAGAGTTTCTCTTGAGTTCTTTCTCTCTCCCTCTTCCTGTTTCCATTTCTCTTCATCTTCAACATCATGGGAGCTTCATTCAAGGTAAGTCCAAGATCATTCAAAAGAGGACTTATTTCCAATATCAATCACATTCGAGATATTTAATCTTCCTCTATTTTCATTTTCTCCTCTCCATGGCATTTCCAGTATCATTCATATCCGTGGTATGTAAACCTCTATTTTCATTTCATCATTTTCTCTCTTCTTCCTCTCCCCATGGCCATATGAGATAACCTTTAATCTCTATTTTTGGAGTCAAGAGGCTATGCTCAAGTGCACCGGGAGCATGAGAAAATGAGATGATATTTTATGTTCATGCTTATATCATGCAATCTTTCCTTTTCATATTGTCCTTTTCCTTTTGTCATCTCCCCATGGCCATGCAAGATAGCTCAAATGATCCGGAATCAAGAGCTACTCTTGAGTACACCGGGAGTATGAGCAAGACAAACAAAATCCATATCTTCATTTATCTCCAAAAATATACTTGATATATTGTCTTCATTCATCATTCATGTTTGAAATGATGCTCATGCATGATATTCTAATCTTCCATTTATATGAGCCAATGCACGATGAGAGTGAGTGTTTGGGGTTGTGATTTCTCCTTGTGATTTTTGAGGTTGGGACTTGTCCAACCCGGGAAAACCTTCACGAAATATGTACATGTTAATATGCATTTGCATGTCATTTTACGCTAGTTTCTTTTCTAATCACCCCATTAGGAACCCTAACGAGTGTCTCGTTATATTGCTTGCTTTTCTTCCATACCCAATGGTGGAAGAAATATATCCCTTGTGGCAAACTAAATCATAACATTCCATGTTTAGATATGAATCATATTTTCCAAAAAATTTTTAAAAGAAACTTCTCTAATACGGCCTTGGAGACTCAACTTAGGTTCTTGCATGAGCCCAAGTTTCCCTCCGGCCTATATCAAAAATTGAAGTCGGCTATTTTCAATTCATTTCTTGATTTTAATACGCATGAAGACATATGTGTATATACATATTATATACGTATGTGTGCACATGAATATTTTTCTTTATTATTCTTTCTTGATGATTTATCATACTTTTACAAACTCTCGTATATGTATATATGAATATATGTACATGTATTCCATTTTAAATCTCTCTCTTTCTAAAACGATCTTCTCTTCTCTATTTGTTTTAAACCTCATTTTTACAAGATTTCATATATGTATATATATATATATATATATATAAATTATGTGTATGAATATGTATCTCTCTTCCTTTAAAAACATATGATTTTATGATTTTCAAGATCTTTTTCTCTCTTTTATTTTCTATATCTCTCTTGAAATGTAGTCTTTCATCTTTTCCGTTCTTTCAATATCTTACCATTTAAGATTTTAAAATTTTACTGACTTCATTAAGACCACAAACCAAGTAATGACCCAATATTGGATTCATGCTTGATAGGTCTACAATCCCAATCCATTTTTAAAAACTTTTCCTTCATATATATGATATTTACAAAAACAAAATTCTTATATGTATGTTGTGGTAGGAATGACTTTAGATAAATGTTATGGTAGGAATGTTTTACATTCTTCCAATCATATTGGATAAATGCATCTATGCATTCTCACTCACTTTATTTCATTTATGATCACAAACACATCTCCAAAAGAATTTAAGTAAGAGGGGATAGAGCTCTAAATAGGTGGTAACCGAATTAAAGCAAAATCTCAAACATACTTAAAGTCTTAAGAGAACACTAAAGTGATTTTAAAATGATTTCACAAGCTTTTCAAATGATATTTACTAATTCCACTTTTTCCTCAAAATATTTCACATTTTCAAGCGATTCTTCAAGAATCTTTTCAAAAGTTTGAAACACCAAACTTTCGACATTTTTCAACACCACATATAAAATCAAAAAGTTGTTTAAGTCAAAATGAAATGCATCAATGATAAATTGGGTTGATTACCCCCGGTAAAGGCACCGGGAACGGTCGATCCTCGTACCAACGGGCGAGTCTCTTTCTTCCCTATTTCAAAACTAAACCTCATTTTTCTAGAGCACTCCAAAACCAATGAAAATTTTGAGATGCAAACAGATGGCGACCGTGATGGGACCCGTCATCGTTTAGCTATGATTATAATTAATGCACTTCTACAAACTTGAACATCTCATATATTGCCGATGATAAAGCATGTTGCCTTCTTTGGCCTTGACCCCATCGGCATTTCATTACATTGATTGATGATTATGTTTTCTCTCTTGTATATAAGACTAATTGAGGATGATCAATCATGTTCACCTAGATCTAGGATCAAATACAACTCTCCTCAATTTAGGACTTGTTTGAAAACCATGTTTGCTCTTCTATTTATTTTAATCACCATCTTAGGCAACATTGCATTAGAGACAACTGATTTTTCATGATTTCTCATATTTCAAAATTTCAATACCTATTTGTCACGGTCATCATGTTGCCGGGCTTGGTCTTAGGCGGTAGCATAAGACTAAGCCTTACAATTAGACCATACCTTGGGCGGGAATGCCCCCTCGTTAGTACCATGAGTGGTAATTTATGGTATATCGACGAGTGATCAAGAAGAAGTGGATAAACCTTACCCTTAGTTGCCTAATGGAGAATTCTATGCTCGTACTAAGCCTTTTGGCTAAGGTATATTGGCATATCTTATATGCAACAATTTGATCAAACCAAATTCAATTAGGGTCCTAAGCTCATTTTCAAATATATGCATGATAAAGGTAACTTTCAAAAATACTTTATCATTATATGATGAATACATGTGTGTCTTCATGCAATCTTTGATCAAATTAATAATCTTGCATCTCATTTTGTTATTTAAATCAATGTCTTTTTCAATCATTTCTATATAAACTTCAACATGATCATGCTATGAAATCATGTTTGGACCCTATTATCTACATGACATTGATTTTTCAAATATTGTCATCCATTTTTCAAGAATCATTTCAAGATCTACATTTTCAATCACTCATTTCTTCATTGGTCCTACCTCATATTCTTAAACATGATGGCTAGTTATTGGCTCAATTACCAATCTTGGCTGGACTTAGGTCAGGCAGTCTTTTGCCATCATTTTAGCCAAACATTTTTTCAAGCTTCAATACTTATGAGATATCTTTCCTCATATTTTACTTCTTCCACAATTTCATTGGATCATCAATTATTCCTTGTCAAATCTTTTTTTAGAATGGCTTCAAAATCTATATCTTGTCAATCCCTTATTTGTCTAATTTCCTATTATCAAGTATGTGACCCATCTATTGGTTCAATTACTAACTTTATATGACTCAAGTCATACATAATTATTTTGGCCTCAACACCCATATCTTTCTCCTTATTTCATTGAACTATCATTTATCCCAAATTGAATATCAATATTTGCTTTACTCAATTATACTCCATCTTCAATCGTCAGACACGTGGTTTCCATTTATTGGATCCATATGAATCAAACATCATGTATTCATTATACTCTATTGGAGGTTTAATCCTTTCAAAATTAAGATTCTCTTTACAAGTGATAAATTGCTAATAATTCTCTATATTTTCTTATATTATCAACTTCCTATCTTGCTATGAAAATCACTATTTACCAATCATATTTCTACAACAAATTCCTTTCATACTAGCTTTGTCCCAATTACGTGTCAAAATTCTTTCATATCCAAGTGCAGACACGTGATATTACCTTTCACCCTTACATATCAATTATTTTTTATATACATTTGTGGCAATTTCCATTATTTTCTTCGCCTCAAGTTCAGTCTCAGATCAACACGTGCTTGACTCGGGCCATACATTCCTTGTTTTCTCACTTACATTTAGCCCAATAATTTTTCAACTTCAATACATATGGAATGTATTTCTTTCCATTTTACTACTTCCATGATTTTATTGGGTCATCATTTATTCCAAGATTTTTTGCTAATGCTCTATATATTATATTTTCAATCGTTGGACATCTAATTTTTGACTCATTCATTCACCCTGGTTCAATCTATATCTTCCTGAGTCAAACCTCATATATTCATACTCTACTCGAGATTTAATCGCAAAACTAAGATTCTTTGTTTTGCTGCATTATCAACTAGATATCTCGCCATGAGAATTACCATCTACCTATCATATTCTTATAACAAATTTTTCTCCTACAAGCTTTGTCTCAATTTCTTTACCTTAGAGACAAAACATAAATTCTTGCATACCAAAGTTCATATATATGTCATTACCTTGCACCCACATTTTTCTGTTAGTGGAAGCTATATCAATTTCCTTTATATAATTTTGCTCATACCTTATTTGATTGAGACAATTTCCATTACTTTCTCTGCCTCAGTCTCAATCTTCTACCTACCATTCTTTCCTTTATCAATCATGGCAAATTCCTAATACTGTGGCATTTTTATTATTTCGAGACATTTTCAAATTGCTTTCGCAACAAATATTTTCATACACAATTATCATTATCCATAGAAAAAGGGATCATATCCCAATCAAATCAACCAGCTGTTAAGCTAAATATTTGATCACGCGCAATCCGGCCGCTAGGCTCGGAGCTTTCTAAAGCTAGCTCAACCATGTCACTAGACAAGGAAATTTTATGGAGCAAGCGCAACTTGGCCGTTTCGCTAAGGGCTTTTTCGAAGCAAGCTCAACCCAAGCGCTAGTTTGGGGAATTTTAACAAGTTCAAAATCCAGCCTTGGGTGAAAACAAAAATTTCACTAAAAGGCACTCGACGTGATAGGAAAATCTTCTTGTCACAACTAATGTTAGAGCAATAGGGCTTCATTCCTTGTTTCAGCAGAGGTATCCAAGGAGATGAGGGTTCTTTCCTGGCATTGCCACTTGTTATAGAGCAACCCATTTAGGAAGGGGATAAAACCTGACATTATGGACAAAAGAGCAACCCACGCAAGCAAGGGGTTAAACCTGCAATGCAAGCCAAAGCAACCCATGCAGGTAAGGGGTTAAACATGCACTGCAAGCCAAAGCAACCCTCGCAGGTAAGGGGTTAAACCTGCACTGCATGCCAAAGCAACCCACGCAGGTAAAGGGGTTAAACCTGCACTACAAGCCAAAGCAACCCACACAGATAAGGGGTAAACCTGCACTGCAAGCGAACGCCACCCACACAGGTAAGGATATAAATTTGCGATGCAAGTCAAGGCAACCTATTCAGGGGGGTAAACCTGAATTTCATATCAGCAAACCCACGCAGGTAAGGGGTCAAACCTGCACTACAAGCCAAAGCAACCCACGCAGGTAAAGGGGTTAAACCTGCACTGCAAGCCAAAGCAACCCACACAGGTAAGGGGTAAACCGGCACTACAAGCGAATGCCACCCACACAGGTAAGGATATCAATTTGCGATGCAAGTCAAGGCAACCTATTCAGGGGGGTAAACCTGAATTTCATATCGGCAAACCCACGCAGGTAAGGGGTCAAACCTGCACTGCAAGCCAAAGCAACCCACGTAGGTAAAGGGGTTAAACCTGCACTGCAAGCGAAAACAACCTACACAGGTAAGGGGTTAAACCTGCACTACATGCCAAAGCAACCCACACAGGTAAAGAGGTTAAACCTACACTGCAAGCCAATGCCACCCACACAGGTAAGGATATAAATTTGCGATGCAAGTCAAGGCAACCTACTCAGGGGGGTAAACCTGAATTTCATATTGGCAAACCCACGCAGGCAAGGGGTTAAACCTGCAATGTAAGCTCAAACAACCCATTCAGGCATGGGGTTAAGCTTGAAACATCTCTCCCAACATGTTTTGTTTGAAAAATTTGTGGCGCTTATCTTTGTCACTAAGCATGGCTAACACTGGCTTATTAACAAAGAGGGACATCTGTAATCACCCCAATTTTTTTAAAAAAAGGGGGCTATTAAAATTTTGGTCCTATTATTTTTAAAATAAATTTTAAATCCAAATTGAGATCCAAAATCCAAGTTTAGATCCAAATCGAGAATTCCAAACTCAAATTCCAAAGCCGAATTCAAATTTTGAATATTGGCTCCAAAACTTCTTCCTCTTGGATTCAAATCTTGAATTCAAATTTCAAATTTTAGCTCTAAAACTCTTCCCTCTTGAATTCAAATCCTAAATTCGAATTTTGAATTTTGGCTCTAAAACTCTACCCTCTTGAATTCAAATCTTGAATTTGAATTTCAAATTTTGGCTCTTAAAAGTTTTTCCTCTTGAATTTGAATTTCGAATTTTGGCTCCAAAATCCTCTATAAATACCCCATACTTCCCCCCTCTTGGGCAAGAGTTAGCCTTGACTTAGAGTTTCTCTTGAGTTCTTTCTTTCTCCCTTTTCCTGTTTCCATTTCTCTTCATCTTCAACATCATGGGAGCTTCATTCAAGGTAAGTCCAAGATCATTCAAAAGAGGACTTATTTCCAATATCAATCACATTCGAGATATTTAATCTTCCTCTATTTTCATTTTCTCCTCTCCCTGGCATTTCCAATATCATTCATATCCGTGGTATGTAAACCTCTATTTTCATTTCATCATTTTCTCTCTTCTTCCTCTCCCCATGGCCATATGAGATAACCTTTAATCTCTATTTTTAGAGTCAAGAGGCTATGCTCAAGTGCACCGGGAGCATGAGAAGATGAGATGATATTTTATGTTCATGCTTATATCATGCAATCTTTCCTTTTCATATCGTCTTTTTCCTCTTGTCATCTCCCCATGGCCACGCAAGATAGCTCAAATGATCCGGAATCAAGAGCTACTCTTGAGTGCACCGGGAGTATGAGCAAGACAAACAAAATCCATATCTTCATTTATCTCCAAAAATATACTTGATATATTGTCTTCATTCATCATTCATGTTTGAAATGATGCTCAGGCATGATATTCTAATCTTCCATTTATATGAGCCAATGCACGATGAGAGTGAGTGTTTGGGGTTGGGATTTCTTCTTGTGATTTTTGAGGTTGGGACTTGTCCAACCCGGGAAAACCTTCACGAAATATGTACATGTTAATATGCATTTGCATGTCATTTTACGCTAGTTTCTTTTCTAATCACCCCATTATGAACCCTAACGAGTGCCTCGTTATATTGCTTGCTTTTCTTCCATACCCAATGGTGGAAGAAATATATCCCTTGTGGCAAACTAAATCATAACATTCCATGTTTAGATATGAATCATATTTTCCAAAACATTTTCAAAAGAAACTTCTCTAATACGGCCTTGGAGACTCAACTTAGGTTCTTGCATGAGCCCAAGTTCCCCTCCGGCATATATCAAAAATTGAAGTCGGGTATTTTCAATTCATTTCTTGATTTTAATACTCATGAAGACATATGCGTATATACATGTTATATACGTATGTGTGCACATGAATATCTTTCTTTATTATTTATCATACTTTTACAAACTCTCGTATATGTATATATGAATATATGTACATGTATTCCATTTTAAATCTCTCTCTTTCTAAAATGATCTTCTCTTCTCTATTTGTTTTAAACCTCATTTTTACAAGATTTCATATATATATATATATATATATATATATATATATATATATATATATATATATATATATATATATATATATATATATATATATATATATATATATATATATAAATATGTGTATGAATACGTATCTCTCTTCCTTTAAAAACATATGATTTTATGATTTTCAAGATCTTTTTCTCTCTTTTATTTTTTATATGTCTCTTGAAATGTAGTCTTTCATCTTTTTCGTTCTTTCAATATCTTACCATTTAAGATTTTAAAATTTTACTGACTTCATTAAGACTACAAACCAAGTAATGACCTAATATTGGATTCATGCTTGATAGGTCTACAACCCCAATCCATTTTCAAAAACTTTTCCTTCATATATATGATATTTACAAAAACAAAATTCTTAGATGTATGTTGTGGTAGGAATGACTTTAGATGAATGTTGTGGTAGGAATGTTTTACATTCTTCCAATCATATAGGATAAATGCATCCATGCATTCTCACCCACTTTATTTCACTTATGATCACAAGCACATCTCCAAAAGAATTTAAGCAAGAGATGATAGAGCTCTAACTAGGTGGTAACCGAATTAGAGCAAAATCTCAAACCTACTTAAAGTCTTAAGAAAACAATAAAGTGATTTCAAAATGATTTCACAAGCTTTTCAAATGATATTTACTAATTCCACTTTTTCCTCAAAATATTTCACATTTTCAAGCGATTCTTCAAGAATCTTTTCAAAAGTTTGAAGCACCAAACTTTCAACATTTTTCAACACCGCATATAGAATCAAAAAGTTGTTTAAGTCAAAATGAAATGCATCAATGATCAACATAGTCCTTGGGTTGATTACCCCCGGTAAAGGAGCCGGGAACGGTCGATCCTCGTACGGACGGGCGAGTCTCTTTCTTCCCTATTTCAAAACTAAACCTCATTTTTCTGAAGCACTCCAAAACCAATGAAATTTTTGGGATGCAAACGCCAGCTCGATAAGAATTTACATGATGATATAAAGAAATTGAGCTCAGACATTAGAAATGGAGTGACTATCGCCAGGGGAGTAACTTCCTAACAGCTAGGACACTCAATTGAACTAAATCTGGCATTATCTACCTTATTCTAATGGGTATTTAACTATTCTTAGTATGATTAATAGGTCCTCACTCGATCTAGGTTAACTCAACATAACTATGGTGAAATTGGGCTGAAACTACTAAAATGGGTGGCTACATAACCTACCTTTTAAGGTCTGGACTCAGTAGAACTAAAATTTGAAAATTGTACTACCAGAGCCATTAAAGTTTGATTGGATAGACTATAAAGGACCAGCCCTTGGCTTGGTTCCCATTGAGGATGAAAATTGAAACTAAAAACCTACCATTTCTTGTCAAATGAGACCCATCAAGCTCAATTGAATTGCTTTAAATCAAAATTTGCTTGGTCAAGCATCAGTAAACCAAAAGTAATGGTCATGAGACCTAATTGGAGGGTGCAAATGGGTTGGTCGAGGTCAATGCACTCAAATAAGGTTGTTTATAGTGTCTTCTAGAGTATCAGGGTAAAATGGTGACAGTGATCTAGGGTTAACCAAGGGCTGGAGTCCTTTTGGGTTTGGATTAATGCTAAAATCAATAAAAAATGAGTCATTTTACAGCATGAAAAATTTGGCATGTTTACACTCAAACACCACTTTAGCAACGCTCTACCGCCATTCTACACCTACACCCGCCCGAGCCCTCCAGGTCAGCCCACAAACCCTGGTTCTTTAATTTTGATTAGTATCATGCTTTGGGTTTTAATTTAAAGCCATGCTTTTCAGTTATGATTTGTTTTCTTAACTTAAATAATAATTTTAATTGTGCTTAGGCCCTATTAATTAAGATTAGCTTAGCTTTCATTTCAACTTTATATTCCAGGACTAGTCATTAAGCTCATGGAGATTGGCCACTCTTTCTTTATTTATGTGTTTAATAATTGTTATTCATCTATTAATCATCTTTAGACTAGGATTAGATTCACTCTAAATGTGATTAGGATAATTTGAGATGGAAGAAAAAATTGTGGGAGCTACATCTTTCTTTCTTGATCAAGAGGGTGAAAGCATGTTAAACCAAAGCAATGCCCTGAAGGTCAAGGTTAACTTGTTGCGTTAGTATCGAGGAGTGAGTGAAAACTAGGGTTAGGTATGCCTTCTTTCCTTAATCTTGATGTTAATTATCTTTTCTAATTTCCATTTAGACAAGATTTCCATTCATCTTTGCTTAATACATTTGCACATTACTTAATCTTGCTTAAAGAGTGATTAATTCCCTAATTTGTGGTAACCAACTAAGATTATGAAAGGAAATAATCATCTCTCAAAGACATGATTTGGTATACTTAGCACACATAATGCACCCTTGAATGGTAAGTGCAGACCAGATCCAAAAGTGAGATTTGGATATGGATGAATCCACAACTGATAATTTGGATCTGATTGGATTCGTAAGTGATAGTTCATATTGAATCAGATCTAGAAGTGATAGTTTGGAACCAAAATAGATCTCGAAGTGATATCCTAGCTTCAGATGGATGTAAAAATGAGGGTCTGGATTAAAAAATGATCTTAAAATGATAGTTTGGATCTAAAATGGATCTAAAAATGAGAATTTGGATTCGAACTACATCCAGCAGTGATAGTTTGGAACCAGGTGGATCTGGAAGTGGCAGCATGAACATGGTTTGAATCAAAAAGTGATAATTTGGGTCCAAATGGATCTAGAAGTGATATTTCACCCAAATTCAATCTACAAGTGATATTTGGTCATGTTTGATTTGATGGAGATAGTTTGGATCGGGATTGGATGCAAAAGTGAAATTTGGATCTAGATTGGGTTCAAATTTGATATGAAAGTGAAATCTAAATCCATATTAAATTCGAAAGTGGTAAATTAGATCTGAACTGGATCCAAAAGTGGTTGTTTGGATCTGAATTGGATCCAAAAGTAGTATATTGACCTGAACTTGTATCTAAACCTGATCTAAGGCGTGGATTTGGACCTAAATTAGATATGATGCTCAAGTGAATGGCAGAATGGTGATATATGGTCGGGACTGTAGGTAAAACGGAAGTTATAAAAGCAAAATTTGGGGTGTTTACAATAATTGTGTTAGGCAATCCATTAAATAATTTGGTAAAATATGGATCATTTTGAAAAAATTAGTAACTAGATCCTACAGCTATTGATCCTTATAGACCATTTTAGAAGCAGTAGGTCCTTGCATGGATCCCATATAATTATTTTGGCTTAGTTGATTTTATATAGAGACTAAAAGCTCTTGATTTGATGTGGGTCTGTTTTGGAACGTTCTCTTAGATCATTCTGACATAGATTGGATTAGATGAATTTGGATCTCATAAATACTTGGTCTCCGAAAGGATTGAATTGTGTGGTATGGCCTTGAACTTGAAGTGAACTTTTTACGCAATATTAAAATGGTATAAATGAGTGGATCTAAAAAAGGCTCATAATTGATAAGCTAAACTAAATCAACACAATTTAAGTTTTAAAATAAGATAATGACCAAATGCAATTTAAGCATAATCATGTTTTAAAGGTAATTAATCCTCATTGAAAATATACATAATTCATCAAAGCATTGGAAAATCATTACTTGAAGAAGAATTGCAACCAAATTCAGGCAATAAACTTTGGGGGCGAGGACCTTCAATAAAATCCGAGAGTACTACCATCATAGTCTATTACTATTTTCCACTAGGGGGCTTGGCATTGCTTCTTTGTTTTGGTTTCTAAAGCCACACTCTTCTCAGCACTACTTTCTGCTACCTAGTTGGGCCTGCTAATCATGCTACTGTAGAACATTTAGTCGTTGACTTGATACGGATTGGATCATAGCTTCTTTATTTCAAGCTACTTTTCCTGCTCTACATAAAATGATTATGCTCTTATATGAATCTCAAAACTTCAAATTTTAAGTTATATTTTCCTTGGCTGTTTGCATGTTACATGTTTGAAAAATTATAGTCCCAATTGATGTCGAATAAATTTAGGTGTGGGTTAAGCGATGTTGCATATATATGTGTGTATGTATATGTATAAATATATATAGTTATCTAACAGTTTAGTAATCTTATTTTTTTATATTTACATATAAACTTGTTATGTTAGAGCTAGTTTAGTTATATGTACATTTAAAACAGTTCGGTCAGGTGCTGTCCGAGAAGAACCGGCTCAAGTGTTGACATGGGTGCGGCAGCCATTTAAGAGAACCCATGTGACATAGTAGTTGAAAATCTTGAGATTATGAAATTTTGTGTCCAGTTAGAATTAGAACTTCGCTTTGGATAGCAACTGACTGATTGGTTCATGCAATTTGAAGGGTGCACTAAACGAAGTAGAAACCATGCCGCTGCTTGCTAGCGATGGTAATGTAAAAAATCAGTAATTGGTTTACAGTGTCAAAGATGATCCTTCATTAGTTTACTTTTGGAGTTTTTGAATGCGAGGAACAGAGAAAAGAGTCTTGGCGTGTCATGCTCTGCTGTAATATTGAAGTGTCTTGCTATCGGCTCCTAAGAATTTAGCTAGTCCAATAAACAACCTAACATATAAGAACTTACTCTAAAGAACACAATTAAGAACCATCTTAATAAAACCTCGTTAAGAACGGTCCTCGTGGTTTCTAAAGAACTTAGAAATACTAAAACTAAGGAATGGACGGGTGGTTCA
Source organism: Nymphaea colorata (assembly GCF_008831285.2). Lineage (NCBI taxonomy): Eukaryota > Viridiplantae > Streptophyta > Magnoliopsida > Nymphaeales > Nymphaeaceae > Nymphaea > Nymphaea colorata. The sequence goes on along the minus strand of NC_045141.1, from coordinate 885,914 downwards.
TCCTACCTTGAGTGTGGGCTTGTTCTTTTGATGCTTGAGGCTTAATTCCAGTTCCCATGTAACTTGAAGTTAACGGTTCTTATGGTGGGCAAGGCAAAAAAGGTTGCACCCAATTTTCACAAATCAAAATTAAGAAAAGAAAAAGAATGAATATTATTTATCCATGCGAAAAAAAACGTGGACTTTATACAGCTCACTATAAAGAAGAGAAAGCTCATATTTTTGCTTCCCAACGGATTCTCATCAGAAGTGTTACCTTTTAGCAGCATGAGATATTGAAACGTAACGCAGAATGTTCCGTTCCATTGGTAGTGGATAGGCTATGGACAACAAGGACCTTCTTCAAGGCGCCTTCTCTCTGTTACACATCATTGGATTTTTTATATAGAATTGCACCAGAAAAATTCCACTCCCTTGTGTCGCCATAGGAGCTGCAGTCTTGTGGATACCTTGACAACCATTGTTAGTTTGATTCTCTGAGTCTTCATTGATGTCAGGATTTTTCCATCAAACAAAAATAATTTCTTTAACATGCAATCTTCCGATTTGAAATGTTGGAGTGGAATTTAAAATGCTCGGACAAAATAAGCATTGTGTGGTTGCTCTAATTGAGTGGATTGCTGAGCATAAGCCTATGGTGCTGAACTTTCATCGTCTGAACTACCAGTCCTTTGAAATCTCAGGAAGGCTGGTAAGGAAGCTGCTTCTGAAATCAGAAAGGTCCTAGCTGAACCCATGATTGCTCTCTCCTGCATCATCCCTACCTCTTTACAAACTTTATCCAAAAGGGAAAGGAAATCGCTTACTATCATAAATATCCTGAAAGGATGAGCTTCCTCCTTTGCTGCATCACCATGAAAGTACTCTGTCATCTCTTTGACCAATGACAGTGCCACACTTTCCTCAGCTTTCACTCTAAGAATCTCCATCTCAGCTTTATCAACAAATTGCTTCACTGACTCACAAAATTTCCTGTTGTAGATTTCTCTGTTTCTTTGTGAATCCTCCAGTTGCATGACTGACTTTACCTTTTCCAATCCTGCAGCAAGCTTGGACAAGTAGCTGCTTAGGACATCTGAATCCATCCCAGCTGCCTTCTTCACATGACTGAGTTCATTGCTTAGTCCAGAAACAACTCGCAAACCTGTCTTCTTGAGGTTGTCCTCAATCACACATGAGCGTACTTTAATGAGGGTATTTTCAACCTTAAGATCAGATTGCTGGTGCTTTTCATTGTTATAAACTGTTTGACCTTCTGATCGGATGATCTCTTGAACAACAAAATGGAGTAGCGTTGTTTTGCCATCTGTTCCTTTGATATCAATTAACTTCAAAAGTGTGTCGAGCTTGAATGCTTCAGCACCACCTCGGCTTGTCCCAGTGTTCATCCTATTTCCCGTTTTAAGTACAGCTTCAAGCAGTCTGAGGAATAGTCGGCTGCTTCTCAGTTCCTCGCATGCGGCCTGAACATGTTTTTGAAGGAAATGTCACTAAGCATGTTAATTGAAAAGATGCTATGTTACCTCAATATTAATACAGTATTTATCAGAATCCCATTTCATTTGAGTGTTATTCATTGAAATGGATTTGCAGCTCATCCTACAAATGAAAAGCATACTATATGTGCAAATTTCAAAGGCCTGCTTACATTGTTTACATCATTTTTTCCATCGTCTTGCCCCCCTTTCTGGGGTTGATTATGCAGGTACGTGCTAAGCCTCCATGGATATATATAGAATATCCTAACTTCTCAATGCAGCTTTTTACAATAAATTACTAAATTTTTTGATTCCAAGCATAGGAAAGTACAAGAATTAAAGGATCCACAAGAATTACCTCCAGGGTCTCAAAGGATTGTCTCAGGTATTTCATTTCCGATTCAAAGTTGGCTACATAAAGCAATGCATCAATCCTTTTGAAGGCAAATGGGATATCCAAGATGGCCTTGAGAAACCGCTCTGCTGGGCCAAGTTTTGACATATCTCCACTATATTCCTTAAGTCGTAGTTCTTCCTCCTTTGTTGGGGCCATCCTTAACAAAGTTTCCAGAAGCTCCACACCTAAACCTTCAGGATTACCTGTTGTGGTGAAAAGCTTCTCATACAATTAGAAAACTGTTAGATAACTGGATTATGTGTAATGAGATCCCATACTGATCTTTTTTAGCAAAAAAGAGATTGACAACCAAAGCTGTCAGAAAAGAAGGTGTTCATATGGCTGCGTGAGCCGAGAAAAAAATGGAGCCATAGACTTATACTTTCGCATGGAAGCATGTACTGGCTATCTATAACATCTCCTGCTTCTAAGGTTCTTATATCTATGGCCTACGTGCATGTGCTATGTTTCTGTGCTTACTAAGAGTAAAAATGGAGGACAGAACTTGTTGTCCATCATGGTTGTGCAAACACAGTATATTCCTAAATACCAACGAAATTAATGATGGATATTTCAGCTAATAGTACCATTTTCCACAGTCGTTCATTATATTGATATGAATGCATAAGAATCTCCCTTTTCCTGCTCTGTAAGCCCAATAACTCATTTCACAAAAACTTATTGCCTTTCCCCCATTAAAAGTTTATTCCTTAATTTGGTTCCTTCACATTAATTTACTAGTAATATATATGGAATAAAAATTTCTCTTAAATATCATCTGTCCTAAACATGAATTGAAATAGAAATAGAAGTAAAAGAAAATGTCAGTTATATTTTTGCTGATATAATGTTACTCTATTTTTCATTGCACTGAAGTTCCCATATTTGTTTCAGGCTAAGGTCTGTAAAAAACCTAGTAACTAGCTTAGCTCTAGCACAAATGTAACAGATGTAACAATCTAGAGCTAAGCTAGTACTACCAATGAAAAAAAAAACAGAAAAAAGAAAAAGCTACAGAGCATGTTTGATGCATCTCTCCTCCATATCTACTGGACAAACAAATTCTGATACAAGGGACAAGTCAGCATTTTGGAGTTCAAATTTTGCTGTAAAAAAAATTTCTGAAGAGTTGACATTCCATCTCTCTCAATGGATGCTATATTTATGTCCTATGAGGGCTTTGGGTTCCCATTACTTGACTACTTATGGAGAGTTATGTGACTGAAGCTCTCGCATAAGCAATAGATTGGCTTACCTAAAGGTTCACATTCCCTCTGCCCAAAGGTTACACCCATCTGCTTCCGATCTCCCTCCACTTCTCTCTATAGTCCGTGATCTACCTAAGCTTCCACATTATTTTGGCTTTCTAATGTGCTGTTACAGGCCAAATATGAGGCCATCATATTCTTACGATTTCATTATCCTTTTAGAAAAAACCCTTCCCTTTCTTGTCATACCATCAAAGGCAGAAGAATGACCAAAACACCCACTCACTGAAAAGGACTACTCAGAAATTACAGGTGACAGTGATTTCTGCACCAATGTGTTTTGCATTATCTCTACTTCTCAGAAAGAGTAAACCCAGTTACCTAATGAAGTGCAAGAAATGCTGACAGAGCTTTTGTTTTCCCATTTCACTAAGGTAGAGGAATTAACCCATGTTTATAAGGAAAATGAAAATACACAAGAAAATCCAGAGGCACCTTGGCTTAGATTTAAGTAAAGAAAAGGGTAATAAGAATAATTCAGAAACATATTGGTCACATGTACAGAATCGACCAAGGAATGACATCTAGAGACAAATAAGCCTAGACTACCTGAAATTGTTTCAGAACCAGTGTCTAACTTACTGCAATTGAATTTGGTGGAGAAGATATCCACGAGAAGATAAACAATTGCAGTACTATGTTAGCTCTAGCACAAATGAACTTTAATACTGACCATGCTAGTACTTTTTATAGCAAAAACACACTGAATTTTTTTTACCAACAAACAGCTTGGAACACCAGGCCAATATATCATTAAGTAAGTTCCGACAAAAAAAAGCAAACTATTTCTTTGGAACAAAACATAATACAGAACTAACATCAATGTACATGCATGCAGTACATTTATCTGACTCTAGTCAATTAGATTAAATGAATGAGCACATGAATCAACCTTCCTATGTAGAATATGAAGACATGTACAATCCACAAGAGATAGTCAGTTTTTCTATTCATATATGTTTACTTAATTTATAGGTTTTCTTTTTGAAATACAAGTATATGCATATAGCATATAATCGTTGCTAGAACCAAAGAAAAGCTGGAGAATAAAAAGAAAGAAGATATGATTCGCTAAGAATAACTCTTGTAGAGAAAACAATAAAATCATGCAATTGCTGCAATATGCTTCGGATATAGACATCTAATTTTGCACATGAACCTGCTAAATTTGTGGGTAAATGAACTGCATGGCAGACGCTCATTCTCAGTTTGTTAACTCCATAAAGTAGATTAGCTTGGTTCACATTCATCAGACATTGAGGTCAATCTAAAAAAAAATCATGAAAAACTGGTTCAAGCTCATCTCTAATCTGTTTGATAATGAGCCAAGCTGAAACATGACTTCAGGCTTAGTAGGTTGTAGGTCTGATTTAGCTGCCGAGGTCAAGCGAGCAATCATTTAGATGATGAGATTAGGACTTGATAAAAAAATAAAATTAATGGATAGAACATAGTGATAGGAATTGTAAGGTTTGAGTAATCATATATATCAAAATTTTTGTAAGCTGCCTGTATAATAAAAGGGCATAAGTATCCAAGCTGAATAGTCATCCAGTCCTATGAGCCAGCTCATGTTCATCTCACTAGACCAACTTGGTACAATCTTGGAGCAAGATGAATAGATTTGAGCCACAACCTAAGTTGTAAGTGCAGAATATTTGATGTTTGTCCTTTCGAGCATCATGGCCCTTGTACTTTCGTCACAGATGCTTCATGCTTTTTAAATAGAAACCAGCATGTATAGAATATATCTGTCTTGGTCTTCCTGGTGTTCCCAATTTGGTCAGTCCATGGGTTTTAAACTTCAGAAATTACAGGTGACAGGATTTAGGCCGACAGTTAAGAAATCTTGCCCCCAACACTAATACTCTGTATCTCAACAAAATGATGCACGCATCAAGCTTCATCTCATTAATTGAAATCACAAATTAAGAGAAAAAAAAATGCAAGGAACAGCATGATCTTCACCTTCTACGAGTGCTTCAAACACTTCATCTCTTGTGACATTCAGTGCTCTTAAAAGTATGGCTATGTTTTGGGATTTCTTTGGGTCAAGTACTCTGGTCTCCCTTTCGGTAGGAGGCACAACTTTCTTTAGTGATTCCTTCTGGGAGGAATTTGAAGGTTTACATATGAATAAAGTCTCAATCATATCTTCGTCCAGTCTGCAGGAAGGTAGCAAAAAAAAATTACTACAGATTTGCAACTGAAACTGCACATGAACTATTCATAAACGATATATTAGAGCAGCGCACAACTTAGAACTTTAACAGCTGAATCATATACAGAAACTGCACAACAAGGCCACAACATCCAGCCATATTATAGGGGAACTCATTTCTACCAACTAGTAACTAATAAACTTGAGCAGATTCATAAATGTAGGAAGTGATTTTCAATGATGATGTCCAAGTAAGATATGAATCGGGACTCATCCTAATGTCATGCAATTTCCGACTACAAACTCTTCCTTCAAGTAATTGCTCTGCCTGAACTTATTTATATCAGAAGATGAATTAACAAGCAGGATGTTTGAGTTTGAAATTTTTACGTGAAAGAGCTTGATTTCAGTCTGTCCCAGACCATCGCACGATCTGAACTAGCTCGGACTTTGTCCCAATGCAGAGGCCTCAGTCTGGGCCTTGAATTAGCACCTTCTGTGTCAGTTAACTGCTCCGGAAACGCCTCTTTGTTGTCATTTACCGCAGGTGCTTGGCCCATGGAATCAGTATTCTGATTCTTTGGGCTGCTAGGCTCCGGAAAGAGAACTTGATTCCGAAAGTGAGCAGCCATGGGTGGAGGGCATGATTTCGGCAGCCTATCCTTGTTGAGTATTAGGTGCTGCGGCTGCAACAGTGGCCGCGGCGGCAGTGGCAGTGGTGTTTGCGTTGGCCGCCGTGGTGGTGGCGACGGCGGTGGTTGTGATGGCCGTGGTGGCGGTGGCGGTGGTGGCGGCGGCTGCTGCTGACGAGATATTGGTGGTGGCACCGGCAGTTGTGTTTGTGATGGCGACACGAGTGGAGCTGGTGGCGGTGATGTCGGAAGGCCGGATTTCTCGGACAATGTTGACGGAAATGCAGGAATTGGAAGGGGAAGTGGCGAGCTTGCCGCAGAAGAGAGAGGCGGAGAAAAAATGGCCGGTGATGGCATATCATGTTGAGGAGAGGGTAGCAGGTCCGTGACAGTCATTGGCTGCAACATTGGCGATGACGCAATGCTGATCCTAGGAGCGGTATCTCGGCTTTCAGTGGGGCACCGTTCTGCTGAAAGTCTACCATCTCTGCTGTGCACCATAGCTCTGTCCCTGCTTATGATGGTGTTGATGCTGCTATTCGTGTTTGTGCTGCTCCTGTTGGTGGTGGTCGTCGTGGTGGTGGTGGTGGTGGTGGTGGTGGTGGAGGTAGGAAATCTCTGCTGCAAAGCCAGTCTGCCAGGGCTCCAATTGCTCCCGGTTAGCGATGCTTTAGCGCTGTAGTAGGAATCCTCCTCATCAGGGGACATGGTCGCCGAAGGACTCCACTGTGGCGGTCCTGAAAGTGGTGGAAGCGGCTGAAGCTCCGGGCTTGGCTGGTGCAAACCAAGCCTTACGTGGCTCTCATTCAATCTGTGATAAGGTGAATCTTTTATCTCCCCGCTTCTGCTTTTTGATGGCTCCACCGTTCCAATGTAGAGGAAACGCGATGCTGCGGACATTGAAGGTCGTCGAATCCGGTTAGTTTCGCCGGAGACATGCCTGACTGCAGCTCCCTGTCCGACCAACTTCTCTGATTCAGCCGAATTCCGTCTCCGGCGATAATAAAGGAAACAAGTCAATGCGATCAGACTGCCCAGCGCCACAATTGAGACTGAAGCCGCAATGAAGACCTTCCCAGCAGGCTTTATCTTCCTCTGATCGGACATGTCGGTCCGGTTCTGGTCAGAGGCATTGGCGGCAGGGGAGAGGGTCTGGGTCTGGTTCGGTGGCGGTCCCGGAGGCGTGTGAGGGAAAAACTGTGGGTTCTGGGCAGCGATGGTCGGAGTTGGAGGGAGAGGTGTGTGGGCAGGCGGAGAAGGGGGGTCAGCAGGGAACAGGGGGTGGTGCAGTATCCTCCTGAGTCGGTGGTCACCTGAATAATCAACTAAAATGGCAGAGAAGACAGGGTAAAAGATCGAAATAGCCACGACTAGAAGGGTGAAGAACTCGACAGGTGCTTTCATGGCGGAATCTCTCTCTCTCTCTCGCTACTGACTCAGGGCCTGACAGAATGTAACAGGTTCAACGGTAATCGAGGCAGAGGCCTAAAGCCATGAAAGAAGAATTAATTGCTCTCTCCTCAACCAACTCTCTCACCCTCGCTCTCTCTCTGGCTTTCTCTCTGTCTCTGTGCATGGTGTCTTCGAAGAAGAAGTCACAGGTTAATAATGTCTCTCGTGATCATCTTGGTTTCAAAGAAATCACTGGTTAGCATGACCAATTCTCGCTCGGGCATACATTTCCTGTTTGGGCTTCATAGCTTCACACTTGGGGAGAGGTCCAATGGGGTCCGGCCATGGGAGTTGTGGGGGGAGAGAGAGAGAGAGAAGGGAAAAAGACTCTTGTAAGCGCTGCAACGAGTGGATCCTCTGGTGATGTCATGGCCGGAAGAATTAATCTCTGACCGTCCGGCACGACGGGGTGCACAACGACGATCTCCCGCTGTTTGTACACGTGGACCCCGAATGGCTTTTCTTTCCTTGGCTTTTTGAGGGTCCGCCGTCTCCTTTTCCTTTCTTTTGTTTATTGTTCATTTTCGCGCTTTCGGCGGCGTCAGGGGAGAAGGAAGAGGGGACGGAAGATCCCATCTCCCCTCGACCATCCGTGTCCCCTTGCAAGGGATGGTAACGGATCGCAACCGATTCAGCAAACTCCTGGACCATGAACTCTGTTTAGTATTCTTACTTCTCAAGCAGACTCCTTCATTTCATCGTGCTTATGTCACAATTGGTTTCTGAGTAGGACTCAACATTTTGGTGTCCCAACTTTGGATCCGCTTATTTTAGCGGGAATTTGATTCGAGCCCTTGGTTAAATTTAATCAAATCAGTATCTTTGCCTTGGAGGCTCGTTCAAGAGTAGAGAGAGACTAGGACAAAATAAATATTTCTCCTACTCGTTTTCTCATCCAAATTGCATGTAACTGATGTACTCATTACCTATTAAATGAGAACCAGTGCTCAAATAATTGGTGAAATATGCACAATTTCTCGTGAATTGCCAAAAAGTATGCGGTCGTAATTTTTGTCTAAAACGTGGGTTTTTTCTTTCACATCCGAAATCAGCTGTCTAAGTAGTTGGGTTTTCAGATGTCGAGATTTGAGGCTCGAGATCCAAAAAAAAAAAAAAAAAAAGGAAACTTGAGATCCAGGTTAATTAAACTAGTCATTCCATTGCGGTCGAAATTAGCCTTGTAAAGCTCATGCATGTGCGGATGGGATGGCCCAGTTACTTGGAAAGCGAAGAAAAAGTGGGTGGTACCATTACCCTTTACGCTACAGTTGGTGGATTTCACACTTGCCCTCTCAAAAGAAACGGTTAATATATTTACCTCCATTTCCTTTTCTTCCTTTTCCCCGCCAAAGCTTCTCCAACGGAATGTTGTGTGAGACACTTGAATGAATCAAAAGCCCGGCCCACAAAAATAATCAATTGGAAAACATGCGTTTGGATATGAGAGCGGCATCAGGAGATTTGCAACTTTAAAAATGAACTTTGCTGTTGATCCATTTTAACATGTTGGCCGTTCTCAGTTCAGCTCACCTCAGCTGCTTGCAAAAAATTGAACCCTGCAAGCATAATGCCTAGACTCATAGTCTTGACTTTAGCTGAAAAGCGACACATTCAGTGTACAACATAACAAATAAATGATGTTATTAAAACTACTGGGATGTGCTTAATTGACCGAAGAAATGAAGTTGACATTTCAAAATCTTTTACTTCTTTTGCCCTTTTTTATTTGTTTGGATGACTTCAAAAACAGAGTTTTCATAAGCAAGTGGAAAAACTTCTCTCCCCACCAGGTTATTGATCTAAAACCAGTTTTCGCTTTCCCCACCTAAACTTAAGAACTATGTTTTACAAAAACTCATTCAAAAAATTCATTTTTACAAACATCATTTTTTCAAATGTGTCTACCAAAGCGGGTGTTTTGATGACAACCTAAAACCAGGTTTTGGTTTTGCACCAAAAACACTATTTCAAGAATGTTTGAATGACATTAAAATTTGGTTGAGTTTTGACAAAACCCAGTTTTCATAAAGGACTTGAAATGCCTATGTTCCTCCATATTTTTCAGGCAAAATCGAATTTTACCACTACACTAAGTTTTTCACTTGTCATCCAAACATTTAAATAAAGTTTGGATACCTGATTTTTTAATCAGGTTTTCAAAGAAATTGGTTTTCACAAAACTAAGTTTTTAGAGAGTGTCATCCAGACACTTCTTAAGTTTGCTTTTGATAAAAACTGAGACTGCATAAAAAAAAGTGTATTTTGAAAAAAAGATCAACTTAGATGTTAAAATCCATGGATTTAAGGTAAAATCGATTTAAGATAGTAACGTATATTTTACGTGTTAAAATCCATGAATTTAAGATGAAATGAAGGAGAGAAGAAGGGAAAGTCTGACGTTAAAGTCATGTAAATCATTGTAGATCTTTAAGTCTGTGGCACAACGAACACAACCCAACATAACATAAGATGAAGAAGGGGCAGTTTTGTCATTCCTTGTGCTGCATGGGCGTATAATCGTCCAATTAGCTAAGGCCGGCGAATTACTCGCGAAAACCGTCGGGCGACCGCAACGGTCGCGGGCCTCGAAATCTTTGACGAATAAAAAAAGGGACGTGCTCAGACGTGGCAGATTTGTTTTTCAAAATAAATGCCCTTCAAAATATTTAATTTCAGAAAGCGGCCTTTTTCTTCCCCCATCCCATGCCATGTCAACGTCTTCCTATTTATTGTATGGCCTGCCAATTAAGTAAGGCCCCTCTTACCTTTCGCCTTCGCCTTGAACTTTGATACGAAAAGTCGTGTCTACAGTTCCCTTGAGTGACAGGAATAAAAAAGATCTGCCACTCAAAATCCGTTTAAGCAAAATCAAATCCAATAGCTTTTTGATGTTAATTCATAAGTAGAGCGTTGGATGGGTTTATGAGTCGAAACTGAATAAAATTGAACCGGCCGAAGAGACATATGAAACGAGTACCAAGGCTGTTCTTTCATATATTTTTTTGAGAAAATAATGGAAAAAATCACTTAAATTTTTTGTTTTGAAAAAGGAAAATAGCATTCGTGGCATTTGTAAGATATAGGGGGGCGATCAGTGGAATGGATTTGCTACCCAGTAGATTTCAATGGTTCATGGATGGATTCATGGGTAGGACTTGGAGGTAGTTGTTTAGAAATAAGAAGGTGACCGAGAACCTCATAGTCTACATGGAGATGGGGCACTAGCAGAGAAAAAAAATTTTAGTTGGTGGGAGCACTAATTCAACAACTTTAATTTTGTTATAGGCACTTATATATATATATATATAAAAGTAAATAGACCTTTGTGAGACTGTCATGCGGCTCTGCCACTGAGCTGAAATGCATCTACAATCTAAAAGCCTTGGACTCCACAAGCAAAGGGAAATAGGGAGAGAGGTGCATTTATTCTCTCTCTCTCTTAAAAATAAGAACACGAGTATAAGTTAGACGTATATTTCTAGTGCTTTAAAAGTTAGAATTGCAGTAAGTGCACGAGTAAAAAGAATTTCAAAGTAGAAGAATTTTGAACTAATATTGACAGCCATTGGCAATTTACGCTGCCATCTATATATTAATGCAATCCACTACGCCTTGAATGCTTTTCGTGCTAAAAGGAAAAACAAATATGGCCCCACCCCACATTAATTTTTAGTGAGAATAATTATTAAAAAGAAAATAGATATCTCAAATTCGTGCATGTAAGAAACCTCTTCTTTAGGGCTCATTTAATTTTATCACGGTATATTTTTCTGAAAAAAATACATGATGTTAACTCTTTTCCGATTTGAGGTTCTGTTTAATTGTAGGAAAATTTTTTTCAGTGTGTTTGATGCACAATATAAAATGAAGGAGATAAAATGAAGGAGAGACTTTTTAAGGAGATAAAATGAAGGAGAGACTTTTTAGGTGACGGTTGGAAAATGACTGAATTCCGCCGGCCAACAACGATCCAACCTTCACCCCCAAATCCACGCCGCCATTCTCCATCACCGCCATGACTGCAAGAGATCAACGGCCTCCTTTCCCTAATACCTAAAATGGGCAGTGCCAGAACGAGTAAAGAATTGGACGGTGATTACGGTTATGAAGATGATACAGCCGCGGAAAAGAGCGAATCACTTAAAAGAGCTTTTCTTGACTCGTGGGTGTTCCTGTTCTTCCTGAGGGAGAACAAGAGGTGGGTATATGAGAAATTGCCCGGTGGCCGATGACCAGGAAGATTGGGAAAATTGAAACGGGGGAATAGCATAGACAGAGGAGGGGAAGGAAGGGAAGAGAGAACAGAGAAGAGAAAGGGTGGGGAGAAGAGCAGCAAATTATGAAGGAGACGAGGGCAGATCGCACGGACATGTTAAACCCTCGCCCTTTCAAGTGTCCGTCTGTCTTCCTCCTTCAACAAGCACCCAACCGACGCAGGAAGAAACGTCTTCCTTCTTCTACCCCTTCTTCTTCTTCTTCTCGTCCTTCCCCTTCTACTTCTACCGCTTCTTCTTCTCCCCCTCTACTTCAATCAGCAAGAGGAATGGTGAACAGGAGGCCCCTCCCTTCCAACTATCTCTTGCCCATTTCTCTTCTTCTCGTCCTTCTCCCTTTGCGTCGTTCAGTCGGTCGACGAGAAACGGGTGAAAGTTGACGACGAGAAACGGGTGAAAGTTGACCCCATTTGATGGCAAGGAATACGAGCGGGTGAAATTACCTGCCCGTACAATTTTTCCCTCCCCTCTAGTTTTATCTCTGCAATCAAACCGACCCTTCTTGACGTCAGAAAAACCTCTAAAACAATGCTACCGGACTCTTTATTGACACTCTCTCCAAAATGTCAGTAATTTATATGTCAGTGAAGCTATTAACGATGATCGTGAGCTAAAGAAGACCTTATTTACTGATGTTGTATCAGCGTTAGTACCGGTAAAAATGCTGATATTTTTTTGAGCGTTAGTGATAGGTATTACGTTGTTGATGTCGCTCTAGACGTAAGTGAAAAGCAGGATCAGTAATACATTAAAAAAGTATTGACGCGTCCTCAGCACATTAGTAATGGTTTTCCTCATTTTTGATATGAGCTTCGTCTCAATAATTGTCTCTCTGCTGACGTTTTTTTCCCCCATCGGTAAGCACTTACTCTTTTTAAATAAATTATGATATTGATAAATCCTAATATTTGCAATATACAAAAACATACGTTCATACATATATCATCAAGTTAAAATAAAATGGTTGAATGGCACTCATATATAAAATAAGCCATTAGATGGGACTGCTTGATTCTCTTATTCCTGATGCTCAGACTGTTACTAGTCAGGCATGTTCTGACAATGCTATCGACATTGAGGAAGACAATAATCTGCTGTCAGCGAATTCAAAATGTGATTGATGGCCTTGCAAAATTCATAACTACTTAAACACAAAAGAGGTTAAATTGACTATCACAATTTCTAGCTAATTAGTCTCTGCTAAAAAAATATTTACCAATTAAATAGGCAATTGACAGATGCGTCTTCATTACAGTGCAACAGAAAAATATCAAAACTTGCCTTCGCTTTATTATTATTATTATTATTTGCCAAGTTAGTGTTTGACTTAAACTTGTTGATGAAAACTTTTGCTTCAACAACATGACATAAGAATCTGTGAAGAATCCTTACCACATTGAGCATTTTTCAATGACATAAACCCATTTTACATAAGTTGTGCTAACTGCGGTTAAAGTAATAAGAAGACAAGTTTGTGAAGGGAAGATGTTCGGATGATGTCCATCACTAGGCATAAATAATGTATTAATTGCATAGAAGATCGGGATACATTTGAAATAATTCTTATTAAAACATTTGAGGGGCAACACTTATTAAAAATAGATCGGCTGCATCCTTTTGAAATGATATGCAGCTCTTAACATATATTCTTGTTTTTTGGAGATATAAAAGAATAGGATTAACCCTACAAAAAGATTTGAGTACGTGAGAGAAAAATAGTGGACTACATCACTTTTGATATGTAAACACAAATATATGCACTCACTCTCTCTGCAACTTGGCAAAGTGCTAAGTTACGTTTTGGGTGAGGGTTTTGTTTGTAGGGGATTTAGTTGCATAGTCGAAAGCTAGGATTTCACTAAGGGAGAAGGCATGAAAATAGAGATTGGTTTTCATCGGATCTTGGCGACTCTTTACGGTGAGGACGGTGACATGTTGGTGTGCGTGCGATGCTTTAATGTTTTATGTAGGAGACCTATTACAATTCGTGCAACTCAAGAAGATGAGGGAGAAAAGAGATGGGTGAGAAACGGTGATTTTCTTCTATTATTGTTAGACTCTTGTACAAGGGACATATAAACTTTACACAACATAGAACGTTAATTTTAACTTGACGTCTAAGAACACAACGTCCTAGAGCTTCTTACGGTGATTTTCTGCTATTATTATTATTGTTAGACTCTTGTACAAGGGACATATAAACTTTACACAACGTAGAACGTTAATTTTAACTTGACGTCTAAGAACACAACGTCCTAGAACTTCTTTCCTAAAGCACCCAAGTCGTCGCTCTTTAGGAAGGAAGGACCTTACTCTGGAATCTGAAACCTTCTTCATTCGGCACTAGTACTCCAATGTTCTAAAATAAAACGTTTATTAAAATTTAACGTTTATTGTTAACACTCCCTCGCGAACTGGAGCGTGAAGGTCTGACACCCTGTTTGCATAATAAATGTTGAAGGGCCTCACGTCCTAATGCCATTAGTAAGAAAATCGGCCAGTTGCTGCAAATGTAGCATGTGCTTATTACTCTTTGAAGTAGCTTTTCATGAACAACGTGACAATATAATTCAATATGTTTAGTTCGTTCATGAAAAACTGGATTTTTCATAATAAGTAAATGTGACTTGACTATCACACTAGACAGTGACTGGTTGTGCTTGATAAACTCTCAGTTCATGTAATAATTTTTTCATCCAAGTGATCTCACACAACACGTTAGCCATTGATTTATACTCAGCTTTAGCTGATGATCGTGATACAGTTTGCTGCTTTTTGGTGTTCTAAGAGATGGTTACTGAAACAAGAAACACACAATAACCTATGGCCGATTGCCTAGTTTGTTGTTGACAAGCTGCCCAATCCGAGTTACAAAATGCACTTAATTGCATGTTGTTTTGTTTGCTTATCAAATTTTTTTGCTTCGAGTTTGACTTGATAGCAAACAACTCATGAAGCTGCTTGCATGTGAGACATGCATGGTTGCTACATAGCAATACACAAAACGTGTATTGCGAACTGTATATCTGGGCTTGTAATGCTATGATAAATCATCCATCCTGCCAGTCGACAATAAGTAGCGGGATCTTTGATAAGTTCTCTTTCATCAATATCTAGTCCATGTCTTTGCTCCATTGGTATTGGTTTGACTTCTAAAAGACCTTCTTGAATAATATTCAATGCATATTTCTGTTGTGATAAATAAATGCTTTTGGAGGATCCACAATTTCGATGCCTAAAAAAATATTTAGGTTTTCCCAAGTCCTTCATATGGATTTTTTTTTGCAGAGAAATGCTTTGAACTTTGCAATAGTGGCCTGTTCATGTCTTGCTAGTAATAAATCATCTACACATACTAGGACTGGAGGGAACATATTACCTTGTCTATACATGAAGAGAGAGTGGTCGGCTTTAGATTTGTGAAACCGAATTCCTTTAGGGCAGTTGATAATTTATAAAACAAGTTCCTTCAAGATTGTTTTAATCTTGTTACCACCTCAAAATTTCTCAAATTTTTCTCAATGGAAATTTTAAAAATTCCATGGAAATATGTCGGGCAGGAGTCGAAGTCCACCCAATCCAATCCTAGATCCAAGTCTAGGAAACATTTACAATTTCAGTTGTAAAGCAACTTAGAATTATGAGTCGCAAAGTTAAAGTTTTTGTCAATTCAACTAGAACTTTAACTAAAATTCTGAGATCAATCCGGATTGAGGCCCAATAACTAAATCCAAGAATTTTCATAAATAAAATCAAAATTCTCTGTAGTGGGTAAAACCCCAACTAATAAGAACAACTAAAGAGAATTAAAAATTTCTCGACTTCAAAGTCCAGACATTTAGAGAAGAAATGGTTCGGCATGACTCTCTCTCCCTCCCCCCTCTCTTTATTTGCTTCTTTAGAATTATTCTAGAAAGACCCAACAAAAGAAGATTGATGCAGATCAAAGCAATCCAGGAATGACTCGCTTGGAGCAAGGATTTCCTAATTTTCAAAATTATATTGAACAAATTTGGAGTCAATATAGAAATTGACTCTTTCTAGAGATGAAAACCTAGGTTTAAAACTTCAGAAATCCTAGAAATGGCATGAATCTCCTCGGGTCAGCCCCAATCAAGCTGATCCTCTCCCGCTTCAATTAGCCAAGACGTGAGCGTACTTCTCTCCCTTCTCAAAAATCTTTCAAATATTCAAGAGAAAGAACCACCTCAACAGTACACACCCAAGGCCGAGCCAGTCTCCAAGAATTCGCCCCAGGCTAGGTGTGCTCCTGAAATTCTCCCAAAACTATATCGATGGTGATCTAAATTATTCTGATAGATATCAAACAAAGAGCCGCCCAAGTGAGCTTGCTTTTCGCTTCCGAATTTTCGGAACCAAATTAAGCTGACCAGTTTTTTGAAAAAAAAAAAGAACAAAATAAGCAATTGTAAATAGTGTGCTAAATCCCAAGGTCTGAAATTGGATAACCCTTGTCAGATCTACTAGAGAGCATTCTGAAATCAAGTGTGCTCCTCCCTTCCTTTACTCCTTCATTTGAAATGAAGAAGACAAGGAAGTAAAAATCTAAAGGTAGCTTCTAATCCTATCCTCTTAGGAACAGAAGGTTTTCCTAAGTCCAAGGCCTGCGAATCCTGAAAAATCAGGATTAGATCATGAGGGAACTGCCATGAATGCCGTGTTCCCCTCTTCCCCTTGATTTCTTCCTAAGGTCAGCCTAATTCCATCAACCCCCTTCCCTTGTTCTTCAAGTCAAACGAAAGGAACAAGCTTCAAAAAGCTAGAAGCTGGTTGGTGGAGAGGGAGGTCCACCCAACAACATGCATGTTGCCTTCCTGCCCATGCACATCCAAGTGAGATTTCCTCTCTTTATCTCATTTGGTTCAGAAAAGAGGGACCAATTTCCAGCACCAAGTCATCATGACTTGGGGCCTACAAATAAGACCATTTGCATGAAGGATATTCGGCAGCGGAACAGCGTCTGTGCTTGGCTCTGATTCTGCGCAGCAGGTTCACTCTCGAACTTGCAAGTGAAGATGCAACAGAAGCGACTAACCAGCGGCAGAGGCAACAACAACAACAGGAAAAAGAAGAAGAAGAAGAAGAAGAAGAAGAAGAAGAAGAAAAGCAGAGGTGGACTAGATTCTCGGGTTTGCTTCTGGGGTAATCTCACAATCAACCCTAAGATAGAGATAAGCTTGACTTTTGTAGTCTGCCTCTCAGAACTTACTGAATCGGTTATGAGCAGAGAGATTTTTGGCAAGCTCGTAAATGGTAACAAATTAGACTTTGATTTTATTCAATGAAATCCTTTTATTTGGAAATCAGGATAGGGCTCAGGGCCACTATCCAGCATTGCGTACCAGCAAGAGATCTCTCTCTACCTCGACCTGAAGCAGCCTCCAAGAGAGAATACTCCAAGTGTGGTGGTGGTTCCTCCTACCGAGCTCAGATGATTTAAGCCGAGCCCAGACATCCTAGCTTAAACCCATTCCAGGCATCCTCTCCTCTGTTTGGGTTCAGCTCAGACGTTTCCCTGCTTAACTCCAACCTGATGTCGAGTACCGGTCCGACGTCCCCTAGTTCAGACGTGCTAAACCGAGCTCCCTGTGAGCTTCAGCCCAGGCGTCTTGTGCTCCATTCAAACGACCTTGCCGAGGTCGATTCCAATTTCCAAGCATCGCCCTGTTTCAGACACATCCAATCCTAACACCATCAGCATATCGGCTCTACCAGTCCACGCATGATTGGACTGCTCCCATGGCCTAACCTCTTTAACGCCTGAATCCAATGGAGGTTCCAACATGCGGTCTAAAACTATCCATCTTAGGTGCCAACCTCTGATTCTAACTAGCAAACAGTTATTAGGGTATTCTCCAATTACTGAATTCCTACGGCATGACGGTCTTGCTTGATTCATTTGCCTCAAAACAAGCTTCACATCAACAAGTCCCTAACCGGAACTGGTGGGATGGGAAAATTGACAGCCCCCATTGCTATCTTCCAACTAGAGTTTGTGGCATCCTTTCCTCTAAATCTATATATGTGTATAGCTCCTAAGATGCTACAACATTACAATCAAACATGGAGATTTTAAACTCACTACAGCCGTACTGGAAAACAGTGAGTACACACAACACTATGCCAACTCCCCCCATGAATGATGGACGAAATGGCCAGCGCCTGTGGGGTGGGGTTCTTGATTCAATTTAAAAGCTGTGAATAATGTCCAGTTGGGTTATCATGCAAAATCATATGTGAATGGTTTTCGCAATCATTCCAAACCTAAACTCTATTTTGGAAGCCAGACAATGGCATTTTCAAAAGCAGCTCCTCCCATAAAACAAAAACCTAATTTTAAAAGAGTCCTCGTCGTGTGAAATTGTGATGAGAGGATCAACATAGCTTGGAGTAAAAGTTGGCTCCTTCGTCTATGCATTGGATGGTTTTCATGATGTATGTGAAAGAAAAGGAGCGAGTGGAGGATGAATGCTGCTCTCATTCCACGAATGGGCAGCTGATCGAACTCCATAACTCACCAAATTCAATTCCACCAAGGCCGGATTCACTCGAACCATGAGTGCAGTCCATCACGCAAATGGAAAGAGCAATATATATATATATATATTTCTGAATTTTTCAGAAATTTCTATGGTTTCATTCCCATTCCGGGATCAAAACTAAAGTTTTAAACTCAAGTTTTGCCACGGTTCAACGTTTCCAAAATCCAATTTCTAGATTTTGGCTTTAAAAGCAAATTCTGGTTCAAGGCCTCCAGGAATTTTTCCAATCAAGTTTTAAATCCCAAACCCAAACTATTTTCAAAATTCTAAAGTCCAGCCGTTCCTAACTGAAATTTTCGATTTCCAAGGTCTGATTCTCAACTCCAAAAATTCCAACTAAACTTCAATTACCAAATCCACAATTTTATTTAAAATCCAAGTTTCAAACTCTCAATTTCTAAATCAAAGTTACAATTTTTTGATCAAATCAAAGTTGTTAGAGTTCAACTACTAAATTCTAGGATTAATTCAATAATTCCATTCCAAAGATGACTTCCAAATCTTTCAAATTCCTGAAATACAAAAAGTATTTCTAAAATCTCAGTCGTTGTTCAACATGAACTTTAAAAATCCAAAATCCACTCCAGTTAATATTTTGAGCTTTGATGGAGAATGCAACGCATGATTATGTTGTAAATGTGTAGAACTAATTGTCTAAACTTTTTTTTCTCCTCTTTCCATGTGATGTTCATTTTTGTTGGGCAACCAATCTTGTAGTAACTCTTTCTTTTGTCCCATCATTTTTTGTGTGCAAACCTTCTTTATTACACGACATTTGCCTCCACACAGGAATTTGTGTGAGCATCAAATCCACCTATATTTGCATATACTTTGTAAAACTCTAAAACATTTTTATCACTATTAAATTCCAAACCGATGGAAGTTGTTAGGAACAAAACACAATAAATTCTCCTCTCGCACTCTCAAGAGGGGGTTAGAAGCAACAAGAAAGAAGACAATGATTTATGTGGTTCAGAGCAATAATCTCCTATGTCCATGGTTGCACAGATCTCTTGTATTCTCTCTCTCAGATGAATACACACAGAACAGACTCTCACAAGCGGCGGCCATCCTCAAAACATAAGGATTAGGGCAAACCCGCATTGGTACAAAATGACATATATGTCTTTACATCCGTAAATGAGTGTCCAGTATGTATCAAGTTCCATACACCAACAAGGTGTACATTCGATGGGTACGATTGAAGTATATCCAACATCTTGGTTTTCAACTGGGACACACTCTTCTTTATGTTCTATAGCTTCACAGTCATCATTGTCTAAGTCTAACTCCATATCATCACAAGCAAGCATCTACATCTTGCATTGTCACTATTTTCTTTAACTAACCCAACAATGATTCACCTTCAAATAACGCTCTTGTCACTCTTCTGTTCCTCCTTACATCTACAATTCTGATGCAAAAACAATTATAAAATAATCTCATTAAATGTGATGCCAAAAGTGGATAAAGAACCTAAGTAAAATTATGCCAAATTCTAGAAAAATAGTACAATACCCCCAATAGGGAACATGTAGCTAACGAAGACGTGTGAAACAACACAATGCATGTTCCATGCTCAAGGCACATCATGATAATATAATTAATAAAGAGATTCCTTAAAAACATGTACAAAAAGAAAAAGAGTTTATTATGGACAAACCGCATGGTCCAAAAGCCATGGCATAAGTGGAACTCCAGCTACAGAGGCTGTGAGACGGGTGCTGTTTGTATAAGAAGACATGGTATTTGCGAAGAGACAAAATCAAACAAATTAACAATAGGTGCTTTCTGCCAAGGCGTAGTGCTTGTGCTCTATTGGGACGGAGGAAAGAGAGCTTCTTGTTGCGTCCGCAATGAAAGAGGTGATCGAAGCAGCGTGCATCGATTTGGGTCGATGCGCCCTGCTGCTGCAAGAGAGTAAGAGAGATGGAATTTAATGCCTGGTTGGATGGAGGAAAAGAGAAGGAAAGAATAATTAATACTTTGTTTGATTGATTAATTAAAAAGAAGGAAATGAAAGAAAAGTAATTTTTTTTTTGTTGCAAACAAAGGGAAAAGAAAGGGAGGAAAAGAAAATGGAGCTCTAACGTAAATCCAATCCTTCTAAAATTGGAGGGACTGGAAATGAAAGTAAAAGCTTATTACTTTCTACTCTATACTTTTTCCACCTGCCTGCATAAGAGATAACAATCGACCTTGTGTGGATAGGCGCCAACGGCGAAAGCACTCTGCTGGGCCGACACTAACACTGAGAGACGAAAGCTAGGGGAGCGAATGAGATTAGATACCCCAGTAGTCCTAGCCATAAACGATGGATACTAGGCGCTGCGTGTATCGACCCGTGCAGTGTTATAGCTAACGCGTTAAGTATCCCGCCTGGGGAGTACGTTCGCAAGAACAGATCTGTCTGTCTCTCCCTTCCTGCCACTGCTCGAGACTTGAATAGTATTTCAACGGCCCCTTTACCAAAATCAAGTTTTTGTCGTTTTTATGACATCCAATTAGTGCACCTGAAAATAGCGTTTTGTTTGATTGATATAAATTTTTGTCATATTTATTACTATAGAATGAAATGTCGAGTGTAAGTGTGGTTCCTCTTTTATTGAATCAAGAAATCAAATTAAAAATATTTTTTATTTGAATGACAAATTTTTAAATATTAGGGGTACCATTGTAAAGTATTATAAATTTTATCATTTCCTTTACTTTACGTGGTCCAAACAAACATGATTTAGCAGTTCATTTCTTTCTACGCAAACAAGTTTTATAATCACCTCTTTAGTTATCTTTCATTTCCATTCTTTTGTTTTTTCATTCTCTTCTTCTTCTTTTCTTTTCTTTTCATTCCTCTATTTCCTTTCCATCCCTCTCTTTCCTTCCCTTTTTTGCGTTATGGCAGTAGAAACAAATATCCCTTTTTTGCGTCCATGGCAGTAGAAACAAATAGGAAGTACAACCACACACACGAGCAAATAGGGCCTTCATAAAAGAAATCGAGGGGGGCAGATTCTGTGTCTTATTCAAGAGCTTTTGCCGCCGCAGAGTGGAGAGGCAGGAAAGGGTTGAGAAGGAGGCTTATTTCGTTCATTTTTTTTTTCCCCTTATAAGGAGGGTGATTATTGGTATGAAAAAAAATACATGAGGACCCATTGACTGGGCGGGCCATCTGATGGAAGCCAAATTACCAATGGAAGCCAAATTACCAATGGGACCGCTGTCTAGCTCTGAACACTTAAAGTTAAAATGTCTTAGAAATAAAAACCAGACTCATTGATTTTTGAAACATTACTTTAAATACAATATAAACATCTTAATATATTTATAAAGACTATTTTGATATAAAACATGTTTTGATTCACCCCAAAATATTGATTTTTTTATTATCATGTCATGGGAGTCGTTTAGTTTTTCTTATCACAAAAACACCGTTAAAGTTTAACAAATAACCAACTTAGTATATGTTATGCACCACCCCATTTTTAGGAGCATATCAATAAGGTTAGATTGTTAAAAAAACACTTTAAAGTTCCAAATCAAAGGGTCTAGTTTTTATTTCTGACTTCTCTCTATCTCTCTTTCTATATATATATATATATATATATATATATATATATAAGGTAGCTAAGTGTTTGACTTCACTCCTACTATCTTGAAGAGCAGAAGTGAGGCTTTTACTTTCATAGTCAAAGCAAGTCGCCATGAATAGTGGCAAGCACCAGGTGCCCGAGAGGAGCACAACAACCAAAAGAAAGAAGGGGAGAATCATAGGCAACTGCAAGGATGATAATGGTAGGACGACAATCCGAAATTCGGGCCCTTGGCCCGGCCCCGACATTCTATATCAGGCTTGGCCCCCGCCAAGGCCAGCCTGGTTGCAATAAAAAAAATGATTTTTAAATTATAAAATAATTGTTTGAATATAAATTGTATTTTAAATAATAAAATATTTATTATTAAATTAAAAATAATAAAAAATATATATTTTTTTAAATATTAACAGGTCGGGTCCCATCGGGCCTACCCAAGCCGGGTTTTTCGGGCCCGGACCGGGGCCCATTGTGAGCTGGGTACCGGGCCCCCGCGGGTGGCCCAGCCCAGCGCCCATCCTTGCTCCCATCCTTGCCGAATCTGCATCCTACTTAAAAAATCTGAATCCGATTGAATCTGAGTTTCAAATTCATAACTGAGTTTGAATCTGACTTCGATTTCAAAAATGCATGGACATTGAGTTTATGATATCCATCTAATGTAAGATCATTTGGTAGGCCAGCATATGTCTATGAGGAATTTCAGACATTATGGCTGTCTTAAAGTAAATATCTGCTTAAGTGATTGCATTTTGAGATATTACGTCATTTTAGAGGGTATGGGGTAATTTTGAAATGTATAGATACCAGTACGCAATTACGGACTCTTTGATGGTTTGAATCCGTAATTGTCTCATTATAAAATGGTAGTGGTCCCTAGGGTCGTGCGAACAATTGCTTTTGGTTTCTAGGGTTTTCTCTTTCCCATCTGAGAGAGACCTGATGCGCACTGCACGTATCCTGGAAGATCCTACCGCGATCTACTGTCTGTGCACTTCAGATGGATTCAGGTACGCTTCCGCTTCAGTTTAAGGTTTTGTTCAATTCAATGATTTAGCATGAGCATAATCCTGTTTTTGGGCATATCGTTTATGTATGCATGAAGGAGAGAATCCCATCATTTGGTATCAGAGCCCATGTTCATTGTTGAATCGTTGATTTTTTTGAGATCTTCCTTTTTCGGTTTTCCCCTTTTCTTCGATTCTCTTCGATGTTATACATCGAACGATGGAGAGGGCACTAAGGCATTCACGCCTGCTTCCCTGCAACACAAAATCTGGAGGTGCCGGCGAGCAACGGAAGCCATCGGGCTTTCTTTGCAGCCCCAAAACCATGCAGAGGAAAGAGGGGCGGTGGCCAGCAGAATAGTCGACGCCCACCGACCTTGACCGGAGGCTGTCGGGCTTCCGTGGAAGGCGTTGGACATTGCAGAAAGGAGAAACAGGGAGGTGCAAGAGGGGCGACGGTTTCCGGCCATCTTGGTAGGCGTCGGCCTGCCATTAGGCGACGACCGAACACCGCCGTCCTTGCGCGACCCACCGGTGGCCATCCACGCTGTTGGGTGGCCTGCCGGCGGCTTCTTCGTCGCTCCTACAGTCACCCAACTTCAGAAAGGGGCAGATTTGCAAAACAAGGGAAAACCAGCCGGTATCGGCCGGTTTTCGGCGGGCGACGGCCGGCCATCGCGGCGGGCGACGGCCGGCCGTCCTGGCTGCACCTGCCGACGGCCACCCACGGAGTTGGGTGGCCTACCGGTGGAAGGCCACCGCTCGCCTGCCGGTGGAAGGCCACCGCTCGCCTGCCGTTCGGCAGGCGAGCGGTGGAGACGACGCAGTCGAGCCAGCGGGTCAGACTGGGTCGGGTCGTAACAAAACCGATCCGGATCCATAAGCTTAAAAAAAAAAAAAATTCTTTCGCCCGCCCGCCCGCGCTCCGCTTTCGCTTTTCGGATCGGGTTTGGTCCTATCGGACCCGACCTGTATCCATATGGTTTAAATTTATATGGGATCCGTTTATTTAAGTTTAAAACCGGTTCGGATCTTTTGGGGACCCATTCAGATCTTTTCTGAACCGGTTTAATTGGTTTTCAGGCCGGTTCGAACCCTTTTAGAACCGGTTGACACTTTTGGGGACCGATTCAGACATTTGGTGGACCGGTTCATTCAGTTTCAGAACCGATTCAGACCTTTTAAACCCGATTCAGACCAATTTGGGACCGGTTCATTCAGTTTTGGAACCAATTCGAGACTTTTCCAGACCCGTTCATCCAGTTTTGAAATGATTCAGACCTTTTCCAGACCGGTTCAGTTAGTTTTCGGAACGATTTGGGGCTTTTCTGATCGGTTCATTCAGTTTTAGAACCGATTCAAACCATTGTCAAACCGATTCAGGGTTTTTCAGACCGGTTCATTCATTTTTAGAACCTATTTTTGCCATTTTTAACCGGTTCATTGGGTTTTGGAACTGATACGGTCTAATTTTGAACAGTTCATCCAATTTTTAGACCGGTTCAGTCCTGTTTAGGGCTATGTGGGTGTTTTTGTTGTGGTTTAAGACCGATATGGGCCATTTTAAGGCCGATTCAATGGTTCTTGACCTATTTAAACATAATTATGGTACCGGTTCATGAAATTTTGGACTCTTTTGGGCCCATATCATTGACTCATTTGGTTTTGGATTCAATGTAAGGCAATTTTGTATGTGTCACATCATTGAATCATTTGGTTTTTGATTTAATGCAGGACAAAATTTTGTATGTAAATTTGGTTTATGCATCATATTTTGCATGTTGTTAATTTGTTGGTGTACTTTAGATAAATGTTGGATTATGAATTTGATCTTTGGCCATGTCTGTTGTTTGAAATGAGTTAGTTTGTACTTTATGTTGCCAAAGTGACCTCTGTTGTACGAATTTGTCTGTTTCGAACATTAGATGATAGTATACTTAAACCATAC
Source organism: Nymphaea colorata (assembly GCF_008831285.2). Classification (NCBI taxonomy): domain Eukaryota; kingdom Viridiplantae; phylum Streptophyta; class Magnoliopsida; order Nymphaeales; family Nymphaeaceae; genus Nymphaea; species Nymphaea colorata. The sequence continues at coordinate 861,144 of NC_045141.1, read as the reverse complement.
GGGTAATGATCAACCCAAAGGAGGATTGTTGCTTGGTCAGGTTTAAGTATACAGGACAATGAATATGTGATAATTTTTCAGGTTTCCATGTGAATAACGAGTCAATCCAAACATAGACTTGTTGTTTGATAGGGTTAATTATCTATATTCATTGTTGACCAAGAATACTACTTGCAGTTAATATTTCAATCCAAAGATTGGATATAGCGTTGCATCGGTACCTTGTGATGGGATTTGGGTCATTGTGTTAAATTCATTTATATTTGTTATTTCATCTTTGTACATGTTTTGATTGTGAGCATGTTGGCATTTTTATTCTTTTTACAATGAGTTCTGCCTCTATGATACTTGCAAATTTGAGTACTATTCCTAAGTTAAATGATTCAATTTTTATAAGTAAGAAAAGAAAGACTGTTAAGGAAGTTGCAGTTGACCAATCATCCGTTAAGAAATAGAAAAAGCATAAGGAATGCCTATTAGGCTGCTTCTTTTGTAAGAGTGAAGGTCATATGAAGGAGGATTGTACTGAGTATCACGCATGGCGTGAAATGAAGGGTACAATTCTCACTTTGGTTTGTTCTGAGGTTACTTTAACTTTAGTACTCAGAAACACTTGGTGGGTAGATTCGGTTGCTACTACTCACATAAGTGTGTCTATGCAAGACTGCCTAAATTGTCGAATGCCAAATGATGCTGAAAGATTCATCTATGTGGGCGATGACAAGAAGGCGAATGTTGAAGTCATAACCGATTTTCGGTTATTGCTAAAGACTGGTTGTTATTTGAATTTGGCAGAAACTTATGTGGTACCGTCTTTTCGATGGAATTTGGTTTCTATTTCCTCATTGAACAAATTTGGTTATTATTGTTCATTTGGAGGAAGTAAATTTAAGTTGTTTCTGCACTCAAATTTGATAGTCACTGGTTTTTTATCTGGTAGCGATAACCTTTATTTGCTTGATACGGTTGCTTCATATAATGAAACCTTGCATATTACATCTAGCGGTACTAAACGAAAATTGCCCAACAAGAATTCTGTTATGTTGTGACATAAGCGTTTAGAACATATCTCTGAAATGAGAATAAAAAGGCTTATGTCGAATGGAATTCTTAAGTCTCTTGATTTTGCAGACTTTAATGTTTGCATGGAAAGTATAAAGAGAAAACGAACAAACATTAAGGGGTTATAAGTTTTATAATCCAATCAGTAACTCTTTCTTTGAAATGGGAAATGCCCATTTCTTTGAGGATATTGAGTTTGGGGGAGGTGATTAGGTTAAACATATTGTCTTTGAAGAGATACGTGAGTCTACTCATACAAATGTTGTAAGCAATAGTCAGGTCTTTGTTCCTGTCATTGTTTCATCAACATATTCAAAAGAAGACAATGATGTCGGTATCTCTACTGAAGAACAAACTCAACAACCTCAAGAAAATCAAGTAGAGGTGCCACTGAGGAGATCCACTATAGAGAGGAGAAGTCAATTTCAAATGATTTTGTCTATCTCCAAGAACATGATGTTGATATGGGCTTAATGGAAGATGATCCTATTAACTTCCAGCAAACAATAAAAAGTTCTAAATCTCATAAGTGGATAGATGCCATGAATGAAGAAATAAAGTCTATGATGGACAATGACGTATGGGAAGTTGTTCCCTTACTTGAAGGTGTGAAACCCATTGGTTGTAAATGGATATTTAAAACTAAGAGGGATTCATTAGGAAACATCAAAAGGTATAAGACACGTCTTGTTGCAAAGGGCTTTACTCAAAAGGAAGACATTGATTATACAGAGACTTTCTCTCCAGTTTGTCGAAAGACTCTTTCAGGACGGTAATGACACTTGTAGCTCATTTTGACTTAAAGCTGCATCAGATGGATGTTAAGACATCGTTTCTAAATGGAGACATTGATGAAACGTTATATATGGTGCAACTAGAAAACTTTGTTTCAGGTGATGCAAAGAAAATGGTCTGCAAACTCAAGAAATTCATCTATGGGCTAAAACAAACTTCCCGTTAGTGGTATTACAAATTTCATCAAGTTATAGTTTCATTTGGTTTCGAGACTAATATGGTTGATGAATGTGTATACCAAAAGTTCAGTGGGGGTAAATTTATCTTTCTGGTTTTATATGTCGATGATATATTGCTGGCAAGTAATGATGTGGGCATATTGCATGAAACTAAGAATTTTTTTGTCAACAAAGTTTGACATGAAGGATTTTGGTTGTGCATCTTTTGTATTGGGGATCTAAATATTTCGAGATCGTTCTCGTGGTATTCTTGGATTATCACAAAAGGCCTACATTGATAAGGTGCTTCAACGATATGGCATAAAGGATTATAAACTAGGAGATACTCCAGTTGCTAAAGGAGACAAGTTTAGTCTCAAACAATGCCCTAAAAGTGAAATCGAATCTAAGAAAATAGAAAGGATTCCCTATTCGTCTGTTGTGGAAAGTCTTATGTATGCTCAAGTTTGTACTCGTCCGGATATTGCATTTATCATTGGAATGTTAAGCAGATACTTAAGTGATCCTGGTATGAATCATTGGAAAGCAGCTAAAAAGAGTTTTGAGGTACTTACAAAGAACATAAGATTTTATGCTCACATACAGGAAGTCAGACCAGTAGGAGATCATTGGGTATTTGGATTCTGACTTCGCTGGGTGCCAAGAAAGTATCATAACAAGTTAGGAGGCATCCAATCATGCTTTATGATTGTCGAATTTTGTCACGGGGCTGCACATTATGTATGGTGTAGAAAGACCACTAAGGTTATTGTGTGACAATAATTCAGCAGTCATGTACTCTAATTACAGCCACAGTTTGTCAAAGTCGAAGCACATCGACATTAAGTTTTTGGGCTGTTAAAGAGAGGATACAGAATGGTCATGTGTCTAGAGCATATTGGGACAAACTCCATGATTGCGGATCTGCTTACTAAGGGTTTAACACCTAAGGTATTTCACGAACATGTTGTTCGTATGAGGGTGTTATCCTTGGATGATGTGCTGGTTTAGTGGGAGTTTGTATTTTGTTTGCTCTTATGTATGAACACATATTCAGTTTTCTGCAAAATAAAATTTAAAGTTCTTTGGTTGCATTCCGTGTTTATGTGTTTGTGTTTTGATCTCCATAAGGTTTTAAAGTTGGACCAGTTGAGAATAGACATGTTGTAATCACATTACATGTAATTCTCATGCTATACATCTATATCAGATCTATGTCATTGATTATGTTAACATTTATGATCATTGAAGGTTTAGCTAATTTTGATATAGCGAAAGCCGCTTCGGTTCTGTGTTGATATGATCATGGACGAGATTGGTGAAAAGGACGTTTAATAAGATAGCAGTTATGAGCTCCTAAGGTTCTATGTAATGTCTGAATGTATAAAGACATATTTGGCCCAAGTGGGAGATTGTAAGATCATTTGGTGGGCCGGCATATGTCTATGAGGAATTTCAGACATTATGACTGTCTTAAAGTAAATATCTGCTTAAGTGATTGCATTTTGGGATATTACGTCATTTGAGAAGTTTTGGGGTAATTTTGAAATGTATAGATACCAGTACGCAATTACGGACTCTTTGATGGGTTGAATCCGTAATTGTCCTCATTATAAAATGGTAGTGGTCCCTAGGGTCGTGCGAACAGTTGCTTTTGGTTTCTAGGGTTTTCTCTTCCCCATCTGAGAGAGACCTGACGCACACTGCACGTACCCTGGAAGATCCTACCGCGATCTACTGTCCGTGCACTTCAGATGGATTCAGGTACGATTTCGCTTCAGTTTAAGGTTTTGTTTAATTAAATGATTTAGCATGAGCATGATCCTGTTTTTGGGCATATCATTTATGTATGCATGAAGGGGAGAAATCCCAACATTTAAGACAGACCCAAATTTGGATATGAATCAGATCAAAGAATTATTTAAATCCAAATCTGATCCAATTTCTTATTGGATGTTAAAAAGCAGTCTGGTCATATATCAGATCCAAATTACATATATTGACAGCCCTAAGCTGGTCCCAACAATTGCTAAGGCATGCGCACTATTTTAGGCTAACAACAGCAATGACGACAATAGCATGTGGATGGCAACAATGGCACGCTAGCGGTGGGTTAAAGGAGAGAATATCATACTTACATAAATTTAAAATTCCCAAAACCTAGCTAATGGGGGTGCGTAGTTGGGCCGGTACTCTCTAGTGTTTAGACGCCTACTTAAGTAGAATAATAATATTTTTCTTACTAATTAAATAAAATAATCAGCATTGATGCCTAAAGACACTGTTTTAGTTTATTTGTTATCTAGATAAATATGTCTGTTGATAATTTAAGAAAAAATTCTCTAAGAAATCAATTTATACTTAGAAGTTCAATATATATGTATATATATATTTTTAATTTTAATGTGCCTTGGTGAAATTGGTTTGTCAATGCAACGGATCCCGTTCTAGATATCCTTTAGTTTGATAAAGAAGGTTGCTCATCTTTGAGTTTTCAATTTGAAGAATAACAACTAAAAATGAAATGGATCTACGCTTTGAAAAATATGAAAAGAAACAGGTTGACATATCGTTGTAGGAACGCAGAAACATATGGCCAATGGCTGTCATCAGCCTGTGTCGTCTCGTCGTATGTAAATGCATGCCCGGGCCGATCGACTAAGAAACCATCTTGTTCCTTGTGCTTGCTGGCCGTTTTATAGTATAAAAATACAGGTGTGCTTCATGTGAAGGTATGTATGTAATAAAAGTAAATCAAATGGTTTTGGGATCACGAGATGGTTGTTCACATTTCAAGGAGGCCGAATAAAAGGATATTTTTCGAGAACATGGTGGGTAATGGGGGCTCTAATCTTTGTGCACTTGTGCGTGAATGGAAGTTCCTCAATTTTTTTTTTTAAGCCAAACGCACCAATGTCGCAAATCTCCATACACTAATTATATATATATATATAGTTTTAAGTCTTGGTCATTTAACGAAACCGTTTAATCTAACATGAATGATAGATGATTAAGAGATAAACAAAAAGAAAAAAATGATGAATATTTTTATCATTTATTATTAGTCCCTACTTTTTTCAACATGTTCTTCTCTGCATTAGATGGACATCCATGATTAGGTTGGATGACTTTAGATTGTCAGAATCACCATTCACTTATATATGAGTGAACACCTAACCACTTTTATGAGTGAATTATTTGTCACGCCTGCCAATTAATTTGCACATAAGCTTATCCTAAGCAAACTATAACATTTTCATAATACGTAGACACTCTCTCATCATCATATTTCCATAGTGATCTGCCTTTTTGTTTCTTCGAAACCTACTTCTCATTCTTCCTTCTTTTTAAGTGTTGCAAAAGGGATCCTAAAATTTAATTATATGTAAAAGATAGTTGAAACCAAATCATGTTTAAAAAAAATAACTTGGTGTATGTAGGAATCTGAAAAATATTATTTTGTATAAAACTTGAAAATTACTATTGTCTCTAAAAAAAATCTGACTCTGCCCTGGACACAACCACCAAAAACCTAGATGAACAAAGAAATGAAAGAAAAATAATTACAGACGGAAAGGTGAGGATGTGTTTTGGGTCTTCTTCCCCATGCTTCCATAGGCCTCCAATGATGTCGCCGTCATACAATGTCCCACTAGAGGTTCGCCATAACCGGAAATGGCTACAGACTACACAACAGGAGAGAGTCAGGAGAGGAGAGAGGAGGGGAAGTGTCGGAAGTCGCGGGAGAGTTTCTAAATCACCCCATAATTTTCTGCGATGTTTGGAAACAGTGTTATAGTTAAAGTTTCTTATGCCTCGATTTTTCCGGAGAACTGATGCTGGGGGGTTGGCCCGGAATTTATTGACAAAACATGGGAGAGTATTTACAACAAAAATAGGATCTGTGAGATTCTAACCCCATTAACAAAATATCCTTGTATGGCCTCCAATCTGGAGACGGTTGATGCCATACCTTGCAAATAGTGGCACTGTCAGCTCTTTTAAGTAGATGAAACACCTCGGGAGTAGGGTCATCTCTAATAAAAACCAGATTGTTACACAGTCGACTTGCAACTCCCCTCAAAATCTGCTGTACTGAATCATCTCTGAAGCACTTGTAGCAGCGGTTGATGAAAAACCCATTATTACAAATGACTTTGATGTTACCCGCACTCCTATCAATTTCCTGGACTGGTAGAAGACTTTGTTGAAGAACCCAAGCTTCATCAGTGGCTCTGGCTGCGTCTCTCCAGCAGGCGATACCAAAAATATAATGCCCACTACTCTCTCTAACTAGAGCAGCCACATCCCTGCATCTTTGTTTTGGCACACTGCAATGTGAATATTATGGGAAGTTCCATGTTCCCACCTCCAACCACCCCAAGGAAGCCCAACCTGTAACCAAGTTTGGATAGCTTGTCTATCACTCTGCTTCCAATCTCTAGAGATCATAAAGTCATTGTAATAGCTCCATAGCACCTTACCACTATAGTTCATAGCAGCTTTTTCCCCATGCTTGCAACTGTTGTGCCATTTTCATATATGTCAGAGGATTATGTGCAGCAAATTCTTCCAACACTTGAAGAGGACTTTATTTTAAATTTGCGAGAGGTCCACCAAATGAGAGCATCCTTGACTGTTTCTGGATGGAAATTACTTTGTGCAAACTTCTTGATAACTAACTCCCACATGCTTTTTGCTTCTTTGGTTGACATCTTCTTGAGCCCTTTTGCAAATATAACATCTGGAGGCAAGGTGAAGTCCATGCTTATGAGCTCTAGCATCAACATGGAGGCGACCTTCAACTGTCAGGTAGGTCATCCATGTAGCACGGGGAGGGGCTCCAACATTCCAAATGGCATTCCTCCACTGCTAAGTGGGACTACTATCTTGCAGCATGTCCCAAATATGGTGTCTTGACAGCGGTCGGGAACCGCAGTCCACCCATTCAAGTATATCCTACCAACTATCATCAAGCATCGGAAGGTGCATGGGAATGCTCATAGAATCAAGGAACATATGGACATAGGTTTCCTGATTGGCAAACAACACCTTAATAGTGCAGTTCATGGTATCCTAATTAGCGGCCAACTAGTAGGTGAGATCATATTGGAGATGATGATACCATTCCATGGGTCGCGCCAAAATTTGACTCTTGAGCCATTGTTAACTCTCCAGTGAACTTGAAATTTAATTAACTGCCAACATTTGATCACCCTCTTCCATAAGCTAGATTCGCTCCCACTGAGTTTGTACTGCCACAGACTTTTTGCTTAGATACTTGGCCCTGATGAGATCAACCTACAGTGAGTCCTACGTGATATGATAGCTTTAACCCCGAGAAAACAGAAATTAGCCTTATCGATATCCACCATGCGCTGAAGCCCTACTCCACCCTCCACCTTCGGTTTGCAAAGAGCATTCCAGCTGATAAGGTGTGCCCCTTTGGCCTCCAGATCATCCCCCTAAATGAAACCCGAACACAACTTTTCGATTTGATGGCACGTGGACAAATGAATCCACAAAACCATTATCCAATAGGTAGGGATAGATGTCAAAACATGTTTAACCAAGCAGAGTCTTTCGGCAGAAAAAGGCAGCTTCTACTTTCAGCCTGTCAATTTTTTATTAACTTTAATCACTATGTGCTCACATTGGCTCTCTGTAATGGTCTGACATTGGAGAGGCAAAACCAGATGCATAATTGGTAAAATACCTCTTTTCCAGCCCGTGATAGCACATAGTCTACTGCACTCCAAATTAGATAGATTAAAGAAATAAACAGAGGTCTTGTTTGGATTAACTTTGAGTCCTCAACAAGCCTCAAACTCGGAGAAATAATCTCTAAGGCCTAGAAAGAATTTTTTCCTACCTTCAATGAAAAAAAAGACATTATCAGCATAGAAGGAGGAATGAATATAGCTTAGAGCGCTAACCTTTGGGCCACATATTTTACCCAATTGCAGATAAGCTAACATTCTACGATTAAGAATTTTCATCGTAACAATGAACAGGTAGGGGGACAAGGGGTCTCCTTGCCGCAGCCCCCTTGTGGTGAAGAACGAGGATCCTTCCTTACCGTTAATGAGCAGTGCAGAGGACACAGTAGAAACTACAGTCATAATTCGCCTAATCCAGTTGGAGCAAAAGCCTGGCAGATTAGGTCATTCTCTAGGAACCGCCAATTCACTCTGTCATATGCCTTGCTAATGTTAATTTTAATGCATGCAGCTTTAGACTAGTTGTGAGCAAGTGAATGAACCACCTCTTGACTGAGTAACAAACTATTCTGGATGTTGCATCCCATAAAAAATGCCGCTTGATTACGGTGAAGAATGCGGCTCAAAATGGGTCTCATGCATAAAACCATAATACAAGTGACGAATTTAAGAATGCTATTGCAAAGAGAGATAGGCCGAAACTTGTCCGTGGTGTACTCTTCTTTGGAAAGAAGAACAATGTGTGTTTTGTTGATCCCTTTTACCATGCGCCCGGACCGAAAAAAACTCCTTAATGGCGAGGCTCACATCGGGCCCAATGATGGACCAGTATAATTGATAAAAGCGGTTGTTGAAACCATCAGGCCCAGCAGTTGAATCCTTATCCGCACTTACTACTGCCCATTGTATTTCCTCATCATGAATAGGACTCACCGAAAACTAATTTTTTTCTTCAGTCACCCTCAGACCTAATTAGACATTTAAAGGAAGGAGCCCAGAACCCACATTGTCAGTCAACAAGTATTTGAAGTAAGTAGTGCAAGACGCAAAAAATTTCATCCATGTCAGAGAGAACCCTCTCTCCATTCATGATAGTGCAGATATGGTTTCTCCGTTGTCTTTAGCAATGGCATGGAAAACTTTTGAATTAGAATTGCCCTCCCTCATCCACCTCAGACGAGCCTTTTGCCTCGCCGCTCCTCATCCATCTTGATAAGCTTAAGGGTAGTGAGGCGGAGCTTAATCTCACGACAGGAAGCCAACATATCACCCCTATCCATAAGGTTCTGAGCCAGTCCTACCTGCACTTTGAGTCTCACAATAATTCTGTCCAGATCATTAGGGTCTTGCTTAGACCACACCTGAAGCTTATCTCTAACAAGTTGGAGTTTAGAAACAAGTCTAACCATGGGGCAGCCAGCAACATGTTGAAACCAACAGTCTGCAATGAGTTTGGTGCACTGGGGAAATTGTTCCCAATAATTGAAGTAACGCAAGATAGATTTGCCATAGGTGAAGATGTGGTTTCTCTCAGCCACCATAGCAATAGGACTATGGTCAGAAGAAGTGCGAGGAAGAATCCGAAGACTAAAAATCCACTCCCGGTCCCACCAGTCATGAGAGACAAAGCAGTGGTCAATCAAACTTTGCACATTAGCAGGCCCCTCTCTCTTGTTAGACCAAGTGAACTTGGTGTCGAGGTCACGAATTTCCACAAACTGTTTGGAAGCAATAAAATTATTGAAATCACCTAAGCATACATTGGGCTTACATAGGCCAAAAAGCTCCTCATTAAGCTCATTATACTGGAACCTACAGATGCGGAAATCCGGATGGAGATACACCCCTAAAACAGAGAAAAATATGCCAAAACTTTGGTGCTTCACCTCGATAGAAATCCAATGAGCTTGCACTTTAGATGTCTGGACCTGCATCTTGTCTGCATCCCACAAAATCCAAATCATGGCCTATTGGCCATTAAGATGTATGTTAGAAATAGAGTGAAATCTGCTAATCTTCAAACTGAGTTTTGTCAAAGCAGTCTCATTCAATTTTGTGTCAATGAGGACTGTAATATCTGACTGAGCAAGCTAAAAAATAAACTGAAGGTCACGCCACTGGCCAGCCCGCGAGCGTTCCAAGCAAGGAACCTCATTGCATCCTAGCAAGAGCGCTACACTCCCTACTACACCCCACCAGCTCTCCATTGGTGGGGTTGTTATCCTTATCATCCAATTGGATTTTCTTTTCTTCTTTGTATAAAAGTAAACTCATATCCTGATCGCCCAGATCTTCAGAAGCTGGGGAGGCCCTGGCTTCAGCTGCACCGAAGCTAGAGTGATCTGTGGTCTGAGGAAGGATCAGACCTGCGTCTGAGCAAGAGGCATATAGATCAGCGAGGTGCATCTCTGGCTGTGTATGGCTGTTGGGTCTCTTTTTGAGATGGTAGATTTGCTTTTCAACTGGTGTTTCTTCTCCATTGAAGCTTTCCGATGAGACACCAAAACATCAATTGGGTGATCATGTGACTCATCTATAGCCATAGAGTCGGCACTCTGCTGGCCTTGAAGGATACTCGCATACTCGCACTAGCCACCCCTTTAGTTATGGTAGGATTCAGGCTTTACTACATACCCTGTCATGTCCCACCATTTCCGGACAGGCCTCATTGGCCTGCATTTATTTCCTACTCGCAATCTCAGGGATAGGTGCAGAGCTAGTCCCTCCCTCCTCAGCATTAACACCCTCCTCCTTCTTAGGCACACTATGAAGTGCTGAAAATTTATTCGCCTGATTAGCTGGACCACCCGTTTTGTTCAGGGAAAAGGATCGGCGTTTGGGACTTCTAACAGCCATCCAAGCCTTCCCATCTTCTACATCCAAATGCGGACTCTACTCAACGATTCCAGTTTCAACGGCATACCAGGTCTCCATCGATTAGCAACCAGAACCTGCTCCCCAACTTTTCAGGGCCCAGGAGCAAGAATCATTTGCAAATCAGCCTCATTTGAGGCCCTTACCAGGAACAATCCTTTACCTACAGACTTGATCAGGCAAAGCCCAACCCAAAGAGCACGAAGGGAAGAAAAAAGAAATCCACAGTCTAACCTATTGCTAGAGTGACCACCTGAAAGCATTGCAATAGCTGTAAATCGGAAAGGGACTTTAAGCTGCTCGTGTGCTGATTTGGGGACGAACAACACCTTATTGCCATCCACCTCTCGAATTTCAACTTCATTCAAATGGTCTTCATCATGGAACTTTTCCCCTTCAACAATGGACGCCCAAGAGGGCCCCTTAGCTGTGGACGTATCTTTGTTAAGCGCAGCTGGTTGCATGACACCATCGCCTCCTTCCAAAACACTGGAGACCATCTGCGCAACTCCTTCCATTTCCAATCCGTCCCAATATGCTGGCCAACCGGCCGGACACCAGGGAAAAACAAACCTCAGAATCTCTCTCTCCTAAAACCCCCTCGCTTTTTCAAGATCCTATTTGCGAGAAGAGCTTTTAGCCCTTGTTTTGCAATTTAGAGAAGTTGTCATGTTCCTAAATTTTGGAAATGACTTTCAAAATTATGAACGATTCATTACGCCCACTCTTTAGGTTTTCAGAAATTTTAGAAGGGATTTCTGAATCAGTTTATTTATTATATTACTTTCTTTTACATTTCAATGCCCAGCTCTAGATCTGTTCAGTCCAATCAATTTGGATCATCATCCACCTCTTTAATTCTGGTTCTAGATTCTCAATTTATGCTTTGAATCCATTCAGCCAAATGAAATGTTGTGCACAAATTTCAAGTTCAAATCCCAATTCAATGTTCTACAAGAGCTTCAAATCCAAATTGAATATTTGAACCCATGTCTTTTTATCAGTCTGTATCTTATTCTAATTCTCCTTTTTTAAAATCTGCATTCCATCTGGATCCGTACCTTAATATGAAGGATTTGATTAATTCTATCTGGATGTTCATTCTAACAAAGATTTTCTTCACCTACCTTCAAAAAATCCCTTTCGTCCAGATACATAATTCAATTTGGAGATCAATCCTGGGGAATCAAACCATTTTGGATATCAATTCCAAAAGCTAAAGCTTTCTGAATCTTCATTTGATCAACTTACAAGATTTTTTGTTTGGCATTGTTGATCCAGGTCCACTTCCCTCCCTAAAAGATTCTTCGGACCTGGATCACTACTAAAGAAGGTCCAAACTAAGTCCACATGGACGCCACAGGAGATCTCTACCGCTATAGGCAATAGTTAGAGCACCTGCCCAAAGGAGATCTCTACCGGGTGTGTACACCACCGCTGCAGGTTATCTTAAAGCCCAAGAAATGAAATTTCCACCCCACAAGAAAACACTTCTGGCATAAATCTACTTAATGTTGATGCTTTTGGTGATCTTAGAAGGTCTGATTTTCTCATCATATCTTAAAACATTTGCCTTTCGAAGCCATTTGGCGTTGGACACCTTGGTAAGCTAATATGTTAGGAGCGTGAACACAGTGGAATCTGGTCAAAAGGCCAAAACAGCCTCCTAGGATGTAGACTAACCTGTCGGTAGTTTAATATTCATAGTTAAAATGTTTATAGCGACAAATGGAAAAAAATCGTCTCTTATTAAGGCCTTTTAATTAGGTAGACAATATTTTATTTACATACATGTGACTTTATATATACTTACAATAAACTCACATATATGTTAAGAAAATATAGTCTATATAATTAAAAGGCCTTAATAAGATACAATTTTTTTCCATTTGTCGTGACAATGATTTTAACCGTGAATATTCAACTACCAACAGGTTAATCTACATCCCCTGGAGGCTGTTTTGGCCTTTTGATCATATTCCACTGTGTTCACGCTCCTAACCATATTAACATACCAAGATGTCCAACGCCATATGGTTTCAAAAGGCAAATGTTTTAAAATATGATGAGAAAATCAAATCTGTAAGATCACCAAAAGCATCAGCATTAAGTATATTTATAGCTTAAGTGTTTTCTTGTTAAGTGTAAATTTCATTTGTTGGGATTTAAGATGAGATTTTTATGTATTAGCTGCAGCGGTGGTGCGTACACCGCTAATGCTCGACAACAGTGGTGAAGTTTCATCACCGCTGTAGACCTATAACGGTGAATTAGTTACCCGTATATTGCGCTTTAACTAACCACCAACTACAAAAACTACCAGTGTTATTGAGGCAGCCGGACGCGTATCGGGGTCCCTCTCCCTCCGGTGAGCTCATCTCTCTCTCCCCCTGATTCGTTTGCATATTCTTTTATTGTTTATCACAAATCTTTTTTTGTTTCTATTTTTTCCCACAGATACATATTTTATTTCCTCAATTGACGCCGATAGCAGCAATTGCGGCATTTTTTACTGAAATCAATGCCAAATTTGAAAATTAGGTGCCTAATGAAAACAAGCCATGCATTTGTCCATGCAACACCCTCCAACCATCCATTGATCCCATGGATCCTCGAGATTAGCGGATCATTTGATAATCTCTCTAGTTGTAGACTATAGATAAAGCAAAAGACTTAAAATCGATGCCAAATTTGAAAGTCCCCGTTGTTAGGACATACAAACGACAAGCAGAAAGATGGAGGCAGAACAGATGCATCGATTTCTCCCCTTCACGGTGATGAGAATGGTAAAATGTCCACGAATTGAAAATTTACGAGCTTCATGGAGGTCTGGTCAATCAAGATGATCACGTAAGAGTTCACCTCATTAATTGAAAGGCAATAAGACCTACTAGCACTTTGGCACCCTCAGAATACTTTCCTATACTTGGGACTTCAGGGTGAATGGGTCCACATCCGGTGTTTGCAAGCGCTGCAAAACTTTACTAGAACACAACTCCCAACAACGGTATTATAAAATCCTTCAAATCATATCCCATGCTCACTGAGCACAAATTCGTGCACCCAGAAGGCATCGGTCTCATTTGGTTAGCATGCTGGACACCAAGCAATGTCAATGGCTTGAGCCTATAGCACATGGCATGCCGTCCACTGGGAAATGAACAACCATCCCAAGCAAATCCAATCCCAAACTCTGGGTAAAGAAAGTGCTCTTCATCGAGCCCGACAGTTTCTGAAGGAACAGCGCCATAGATGTGAATGTTTGAGACAGGGTGAAGGCTGTGGTAGAGATGAGCCAGCTCTAACTGAAATGAACAGAAATGCAAAAAATTTAAAAAACAAAAAAAGAATTCACATATTTCTTGCACTCATAATTTGAATTCTCTGCATACCAATCTGGAGAGATTATCAATTGATGCACAAAGCCCAATAAATAGCCTCTGTAATAGTTCCAGCTCCAAACCTGCCCACAACCATTTAGATAAAAATAGCTAAATGAACGAAGGAAATAAATTGAATCAACTTGAACCTCAAAAACACCCCAAAAGGTTGGCTCTATATAAAATTTAAACTACACACCTTGTCACTACAACAGTTTTCAATTTTCAAAACGTGTTGCATCAGATTAGGAATCTACCTTATTACCTCAAAGATCAACACCTGAAAAGTAGAAATTGTCCCATATTACCTTATTTTATTTTTTTCAAATAGAATTCATGATATTCATTCAGATAAAATTGACCAATCATACTGTTCTGCCATCAGATAAAACACTCATGATACTCATTCATTTGGAGTTTTTGTTTTAATAATCTGGATATAGACCAGATCTAAGAGGAGCCTAATGTCATCTTAGAAAGCTGCTAAATTTCTCATTAGCAGGACCATAGCATGCTTTCTTTGAAGAGAAAAAACCTGTTCAGAATCACATTAAGGAACTTATTACAGAAACAACACCATCATCTCTCTCCCCCTCCCTGATTTGTTTGTATATTTTTCTATTTTTTACGGTACATAATTGGAAGAGGCAGCAGCTTTTCGTTTTTTCTGCTTTGGAGGGCCTATATGCATGTAGGTCCCATGATAAAACTGAAACATTCCTCCCCAAGCATGAAATGTTTCTCATGATCTACCTTTCAGCTTTTGAGCAGACAAACTTCATGATCTATGACAGAAAACAAATGCATCAGAGAGCAATCTACTAAAACAATGAAAATACATTTATTTTGTTTTCTTGTATCTGTCTGCACACAAATGGCAAGTGCTCAATAGAGGACCCAAACCTGGGTGATCTATCCATGACCAGGATGAAGTTTGGGTGAAACTAAGTGGAGGTCCGAACCGACTGATGTTGAAGAATCAGCGGATGAGTTGTGGTTAGGGGTGAAATGCCACTCGAACCCAGAGCTAGCTGGTTCTCCCCGAAATGCATTGAGGCGCAGCAGTTGACTGGACATCTAGGGGTAAAGCACTGTTTCGGTGCGGGCCGCGAGAGCGGTACCAAATCGAGGCAAACTCTGAATACTAGATATGTCCCCAAAACAAAATAACAGCGGCAGTAGCAATTGAAAATTGCAAATAGTGAAATACGTGCACACATGTATCATATTCATGCATATGTCATGGGGCAAATAGCTTTCAATTTTAATCTACCTTAGAATTTCAAGGCAACTAGCAATATCATTCCTACATTCATCAAACTTGGAAGGTACGCAAGGTTTCTGAAGAAGTGAAACTATTTACAGATATGCAGACATTATCTAGTCATACAGATTTATCTTCCAATATTAAGCATTAGCTGAGAAAGTAAAAGGCCACCCAGCTCTCAAACAGATACGCAATTAACGTAGCAACAGTAACGAGAGAGGTTGATCCTTAAGCTCTCTTAAAGAGTAACAGGACACATTGGCAGAGCTGAGCGGCATTCATTCAAAAAATATTGGACCTTTCAAACAGTTAGCCAAATGACTAAAGGGAATCATATATAAATAAGTAAATGCTTGAAGGACACCTTATATACAAATATGCAAATATTTAGGGTTGAAGTGAAGAATTATTTTGTTGGACTATGTGAGTAACTGCCCACACAAGCTCATTTGTAGATTCTGCCTGGTCACTTATAAAGAATAGTCTATATATGACATAAGAAAATAAGTATGTGAAACAAATCCACTAGCGGCACTGGTCTAAATTAACAGGAAGCAATTAACAATGGTGTCTAAAGACTTGGTGGTTAACAGCGTCTCTGTTACTCGTGCACTAAGGATACCTTGGATGACTTTGACCAAAATCGGATATATTGTTTGGCTCAGACCTACCAACATACCAGTTGCATCATCCAGAACTCATGTTGTTACCTCAATAATTTCTGTTGGTGATAGAACGTTGGAAATCTAAAATAGCACAAATTGTGCAACATGGCAAAGCTTTGGTTTTGTGTTCCACTCTCGAATGTATTCCATAAGATGAACAACCTTTTTTGTAATTTTTTTTCTTAAAAGAGCATTGGTTTGCAAACTAAAATTAAATTTCTCATTCACTAACAATTTGGATTTAAGTGTGGCAGTGGTACCACATCGATGATCTTATAAATTGTTGGATTTGGGTATAGATCAGTGGTATTACTTGATTTGGAAATTGTTGAAGATGGATATGTTTGTGAGCCTAGATCAGTGGTTTTATTTGATCTGAAAATCATCAGATTTATATCTAGTTATGGATATCTAGAAATTGTTGAAATTGGTTCAATGGTCTTCTCTAATGTGTAAATTCTTGAATTTGAATCTATTGTAGGTCTAGATCAGTGGTCTTATCTGATATCAAAATTGTCGATTTAGATCTGGTTGTGGGTTCGGATCAATGGCCTTACATAATCTAGAAATTGTTGGATTTTGATTTAGTTATTGGTATAGATCAATGGTCTTTTTTTTTTAGAAATTGTTGGATTTGATATAGGTTGTGGGTCTGCATCAGTGGTACTTATATGATTCATAGATTGTTGGATTTGTCAACAATAATCAAAGCTAAATAAGTTCATCTGCAGTACATTGTCCGAGAATAAAGCTTCATTTTCATGAACTATCAAACAAAGGCCCCATTGATAGAAAAAAATGTGCCTGGTCAATTGCATTCTCATGAAATTTAATGCCAATTTGTTTTACCATGACAACAAATTTGATTTGACCATTTTTTTTCTTAAAAATTTTGCAATGAGTATCAAACTCCAGAAAACAAGAGCTATCATCTCACATATGTAGTCCAATGTGAGTCCTCTTCATACATATAACCGTAACCTATATTTGCAGCTACATTAATCACAAGAGGGCAAGACTAATTACTCACCTTCTCCAAGATTCTCCAATGGACGCATCGTCTTGTGAATATAGGAGAAATGATAAACAAAAGGAAGCCATTTCAAGTCCAATGATGCATTTTTCTCTCTAATGGCATCTGCACTGAATTTTGTGAAAACCAGGCTCAAACTTGAAGATAAAAATACTTCAAGAGATACACTGTTGAAGATATCAGCTGCTTTAATAAGTCACACAAATCAAACCTCAAACTACAGGTGAAAGAAACATATATTGATCTCAAAAGATATACAATAACAAGCCTAAAAGCCCATACCTAAACAAGAGAACTGGTACACTATTTATAGAGGAGACTGCATAAGGAGCAGAAGGAACTAGACGTTGGACTAGTTCCAACGGCTAGAAATCTAGCCATTGGGACTAGTCCACCTCTAGTCAACAAGTTAAAAACAAGAGGGTAAGTGTGAAAATAAAAAAATACAAAAGAAGAAAAATACATTATGAAAAGAAAAATTAAAGAAATCTCCTAGTTGATATTCAAATGGAACATAGGAGAGATCAATGTTTTTCTAGAAAAACTCTTCACAAACATAATGACAGTTCATCTCTATATGCTTTGTTCTTTCATGAAATGTGTGATTGCTGGCAATATAAATTGTTTTCTTGTTGACACAACAAAGCTTGACAGGATCCGCAAGATGAATTCCCATATATTTCAATAAACTTTTGAGCCACACAATTTCCATTGTTGTAGATGTCATGGCTCGATATTCAGCTTCAGTTGATGATAGATACACCTTATTATGTTTCTTGCATCACCAGGAAATTAACGAATTACCTAAAAACACACAAAAACCAGTGGTAGAGTGTTTATTATTGGGATCTCCACACCAATCAGCATCTATATAAACAATTAATTCTAATGTAGAAGAGGAAGATAAGAAAAGTCCTTTGTTGGTTGTGTTATTCACATAACGCACAATTCGCATTGTCGCTCTCATGTGTACTGAAGTGGGTCTTTGTTGTAATTGGCTTATAACGTCAACTGCATGAGCAATATCCGGTCTGGTGATAGAGAGATAAAAAAGAGCACCAACAATTTGGCAAAAAAGAGTAAGGTTTCCTAATAGCTCTCCATCATCAATCAACGTTTTTACTTATAAAGCTTCTAGAGTGTCTACAATTTTGTTATCTGAAGCACCTACTTTGTCAACTCATTCACTAGCAAACTTCATTTGCGAAAGCAAATAGCCTCTTTTGTTATAGGCAACTTCAATTCCAAGAAAATATGTTATTCTTCTCAAATCAATCATTTAAAAGCAATTCTTAAGAAATTGTTTTATCTCTATGATTCCTTTATCATTGTTAAGTTTGTGCACCTAGGATCGGGTCTGTCCAGACCCGATCCAATTCTTGTATATCCACATGCCCAAATATACTAGGCGGTGGCATACTTGTAATTTTTTACATATTTTTGTACAAACTGTTGTAATCTAATTAGGTTATCTTAATATAACAATGATTAAGGATTGCAGGGCTGCACTTACGCCAACTGCACCTTCTCTTCCATCGGCTTCTATCTTCTCTACTCATCTCTTCCATTGGCTTCTACCTTCTCTACTCAATCACTCTTGTTTCAGGCCGAAGAGACAGATTTCTGGAAAATCTTACATGGTATGAGAGATAGGTTGTGCATCGTCCTCCGGTAAGTGGATTCAAAACTGGCGTGATTTGCCCTAAATCCTATTTCTGGCGTGATTTGCCCTAAACCCTATTTCTGGCATGATTTGCCCTAAATCCTATTTCTGGTGTGATTTGCCCTAATTTCGTTTTGTCCAAACTCCAAACCAGACCCGATCCTTTTCATTATTCCTCTTCGATTTCGGTTCTCGTTATTCAGCCATGGACCAACGAAACTCCTCTCTCTTGTCCTTCAGTTTTCTCTCCCAACTTATCTCCCAAAAACTGAATCACAGCAACTATTTGACTTGGAAACGTCAAATAGTCCCATTTATTAAGAGCCATCGACTCTATGGACATATCGATGGCACCACTCCAGCGCCTCCAAAGTACATCGACTGTGAAGTGAAGAGGACTATAGTGGCAGATCAAACTGATGGGACGCCGGCTGGGACTGAGATCAGATTTGAGTATGATACTCTTACTGAAAACAACCCTGAGTATGAAGTTTGACTGGCTGACCAGTCCCTTGTTGCCTACATTACTTCTACTCTGTCAGAGGAAGTATTGGGAGGCATTGATGATGATTTAACAGCCCTAGAGTTGTGGTCTATGCTTGCCACGACGTACTCTCAAGTATCGGAAGCACGATTTCTACAATTAAAAAGGCAGTTTCAGGACATCAAGCATGGGACGCGTATAGTTTTCGAATATTTGAATGAAATTAAAAATATAAGCGGCCAGCTTGCTGTCATTGGACATCCGATCAGCGACAAGGACAAGGTGCAGCAAGCTTTAAGTGGACTGGGAACAGATTTTGACATATTTTGTACAGCTTTGGAAGTTTTACCTGTCCTCCCATCCTTTGAAGATCTGAAGGCCAAGTTATTTCAGCACGAAGCTAGTCGTGTACAACGACAGAACTTGATTCCTTCCGGCAGCCACAATGCACTGATTATATGGACACACGCCGTGCAAGGGAATCGCACCCGTCCTTGGACTCCTCAGGCAGGAATGGAAAGAGGTATTCTCCCAACACCACCAGGCATGAATACTACATCTACCATGCCTAGAAGGGTTCCTACTTGCTTCTATTGCAACAAAAGAGGGCATGTAAAATCAGAATGTTGGCACAACCCTCAGAACAAAAATAACCAGCTCAGGCGTGAGAACAAGGCAGCAGCAGGGTCAGCTTCATCATCATCTGGCTCAAATGTTACATCAAATATTTCAGCAGACGTGCAACAGCTTTTAATGACAGCCCTATCTAAACTCCAGTTGAAACAAAATGAGCAAGGAGAATGGTATGTGGACTCTGGAGCAGCAGCCCATGTTACTGGTGACACAGGTAATCTCTCTCGTGTTTTTCCTTATTTAGATCAAGGCTTAGTTGTCACGGGAGATGGTTCCCATCACACAATGTCGCACATTGGAAATGCACAAATATCTATGGGTCATTCTTCCATACCATTAAAGAATGTCCTTGTTGTTCCAAATGTCAAAAAAAATATTATCTCAGTGTCCAAACTTATTGATGATACTCATTCCTCTGTTGAATTCACACCATCTTTTGTTTATGTCAAGGATGCTCGAACCAAAAAGACATTCGCTGAGGGCATTCGCAAAGGAGATATGTATGTCCTTGAAGAAGCTCCAAAAATGTCAAAACCTTACCTCTCAGATTCATCTTTTTCAAGTCATAGTGAAGTTAATGTCGCAGAGTATAATAAGCCGTCCATTTGGCATTGTCGATTAGCTCATTGTAGTCAGTCTTTTGTTCAGAGTCTTATTGCAGACGGACTCTTAGACAAGTCCAGTCTGAATTCAGTTAGTGAGTCCATCATGTGCTCGAGTTGTCACATCTGTAAAAGCCATTCCCTTCCTTTTCAATTAATCAATAAAAGAGCTTCAAAGGTTTTTGACACTATATATTCCGATGTTTAGGGGCTCGCTCCAATTCCTTCTTCTTTCGGGAGTCGATACTATGTCTTTTTTATTGATTCATATTCCCGATATACTTGGATCCATTTCATGAAACACAAATCAGAAGTTTTCCGCTTGTTCACTCAATTTCATGCCTTAGTTCGAAATAAATACTCCAGTGATATTGTGCATTTTCAATGTGATGGTGGTGGTGAATTTATTTCAAACGAATTTACTGAGTACTTACTAAATCATGGGATCACTAGACAAATGTCATGCCCGCATACACCTTAGCAAAGCGGAATTGCTGAAAGGAAACATAGGCATATCGTTGAAAGTGCACTTAGCATGATGCATGACACAGATTTACTTATGACGTTGTGGACCGAGGCTTTTCATACGGCTGTCCATGTTATAAACCGGCTGCCATTGGCTTTGCTTGATGGAAAATCACCATTCTTTCTATTACATCAAGAACAGCTAGATTATGAGGAATTGCGTGTTTTCAGATGTGTGTGCTACGTGCATATTGATGTTTCCTTAAGGGGGCGTTTGATGCCCCGGAAAAGAACTGTTCATCGAGAAAAAAAATTCAAAAATTTAAAATTTTTCCATCGTATCAAACATGGAAATTTTTTTTCGATCGTTGAAGTCGAATTCCAGAAATTTTTTCCAAAAAAAAAATTTCCGTCTGGAGAGACGGAAATTTTTTTTTCGGAATTTTATTTTTGCCCGTTAGGGCACGCGAGCGCGTCTTCGCGTCTTCTTCTTTTCCTTCATGTGCCGCAGCCGCTCCCTCTTCTTTCTCGTCGACGCACCCGTCGCTCCCTCTTCTTTCTCGTCGACGCACCCACAGAAGACTCCCTCGCGTGCCTCCAGAGCTCGATGCCTCCACGCCTCCTCTCAGTGCAGCCGCTAGCCTCCCGTCCCTCTCTTTCTCACAAGGTATTGTCGTCTCTCAAGCCCTCTCACTCTCCCGCTCCCCTCGTCGCCTCTCAAGCCCTCTCACTCTCCCTCTCTCAGTTTCTCTCTCTGTTTCAACACCTCGCTGCCCTTGGTCCCGATCCCATTCTTGACGCCCATACCAAGATTGAATCGGACGCCCTTGCGAGTCTCCCTCCCTCTCGGCCTCTTCCCCCCTCCATCACAGGTTTGCCCTCTTCGATCCCAAACTCCCTCCTTATTATCGCCTAGGTGCTTGGGATGTCAGATGGGATTCTAGTTTGTCATGTAAAAATTTGGAAGCTAGGGTTCTTTCTCACCAGTCTCTTTCTTTTCTTTCCTCCTTCCAACTGATTTGAGTCTCCTTGGTTCTAGTTGGTTTTGGAGACTTTTGGGCTTTTCCATCTCCGTCTCATCTGAAATTGCGCCCTTCAAGATGTTCTGGCGTATGACTGGATTGTCCACTACATCTCCTGTAAGTTTGGCATCCCCTTTTTGGATGTGTTTTGGTTGGTTGAAATTTTGTCCCTTTTTCCGCAGTTTTGTGAATATGTTTTTTTCTTTGCAAGTGTTATTTATCTCAAGATTCGGGAGCAAGATTGGGTGAATGGTAGGGCTTTAGTTGTGTGTCTGCATTTATATATATTATATAAATCATGGTTTCGAAGCCGATTTGTCTAAGATTTGGTTTCTCTGTGAGGGTCATCACTTCTCGTTGGATTGAGTGGTCAGTTCTTTACAGGAATCAGGAAATTTTGAGGCTGAGATGTTCGATATAATTAGGAATACATACTTTCTTCATTTCAAATGCAATAAGAGGATCATTCTTCTTGTGCGCAAGTTGGATGAAAGATTCATGTACAGGGAAAGAGGGGCTTAGACTTTTCTTGGAATAATCGGTTGTTTGCTGTTGACGAGTAGAATGACATTAAAGCTTTGTTGTCTGTAGATCTGTCTATTAAGAGTTTTGTTCATCATGAATGAGGAAATACTGCCCCCCTGTTGAATATCTCTCTCAACTACATGTGTGATAGCTGGGCCACATACTTGGTCTTTTGGCGTTCGCTGGATTGTCTCTGAGGCTGTCCTTTGTAAACCCAGAAAAGTGATGGTTTTTGTTTGCTGTGGTTTTAGTTTTCATATATTGGAACATCCTTGCTGCTGTCTGTAATCTGTATGTGAAAATGTTTCTGATTTTTCTCTTAATGGTGTGCAAGTGTTTAGCGGCCCTACACTGCTTTTTGTGTGGCCATTGAGTTATTAAGCTTTCAAAAGAGAGCTGCTCATACTGTATGTCTTGAATTGCTTTGACAGCCAAGTGAACTCGAAGGTTATGTTGCACTCAAAAGAACTGTGTCGTTCTTAATTCTCTAATTTTCGAGTTGTTAGGTTGTTCAATGCTGACAAGTTATTTGTCGTTCATTATCTCTTTTGTCTTATTAATGTTACTCACTAATTGAAGAACATAATGGAAGGAAACTCATTTTGTCCTCCTTCCTTTGTGAATTTTTTTCTCATTAAAAATGAATTGTCCATGATGCTTTACACTAATATTTTAGAGACTTTACAGTTTACAGGCCTTTAGTTTTTCAACTACATATTTTATTAAGTAAATTGTGACCAAATCTAAGATGTGATTGACAAAATAATTGATGAATGTGATATAAGAGGCATTGGGTCATTGTTCTTTGTCGATGTGCACGTTCTTTTGGTTCCTACTTTATCTGGAAATATGTTTCTTATATCAAACTAAGAAATATATTTCTGGAAATCTGGAAATATCTTTCTTTATCATCAAACACAGAAATATATTTCTGGAAATATATTTCTGAGTCATCACACACACACCAAAATTGGAATTGGAAAGATTTTTCTCATTCCATTTTTTCATTTCCTATATTTCCAGAAATATATTTCCATAAATATATTTCCAGGCCATCAAACAGCCCCTAAGGAACAAATTTCAAGATCATGCTGTTTTATGTAGATTTATGGGGTAGACAGAAAATTACAAGGGCTATAGATGTTACAATCCTAAAACTGGGTGTGTGCATATTTCACGGCATGTTGTTTTTGGTGAAAGCAGGTTACAGGATCCAAAGGCGGCTTCTGTGACACTCAATGACAAAAATGAGGTATATGATACTTGGTTACATGCTGAAATTTTAAGACAAGGGGCGGAAATTTTGCCTGAGCAGAGAGAGCAAGTTGTTGATGAGCCCGAAAAAGTTGTCAGTAGTTCCTTGGACAGCATCGCTTTCTTGGACAACCTGCCTTCATCCTCTCAGCCCAATGATCCACCTATAGATAACCGCTTCTCAGGCCTGGTGTATTCTCGGCAATCAGTCCCTACCGCAGCCCCACGTAAGTCACAACGCGTACGACATCCTGTTGATAGATGGGTGAGCTATAACAATTTTTCCTTGGATTTCAATTTTTTATGACAGAAGTCAGCAAAAAGGTGAACCAAAATGTTATCAACATGCGAGTAAGGAAAAATGTTGAGTTGAAGCTGTGAATGAGGAAATGACAGCCTTGAATGAGTGTCAGACTTGGCAGATTGTTCCTCGACCAGACGGTAAGAATGTTTTGGGCTTCAAATGAGTTTACAAACTGAAATATAAGCCTGATGGTAGCATTGATCGATATAAAGCTCGCCTTGTGGCGTGAGGCTTCACTCAGCAATACGGGAAAGATTATGATGAAACATTCAGTCCGGTCATCAAGATGGGAACGATCCGCGTAATTATTTCTCTTGCAGTCTCATATGGATGGACTCTCTATTAGTTGGATGTCAAAAATGCCTTCCTTCATGGGATTGTAAAGGAAGAAGTATACATTGAGCAACCTCCTGGCTATGCTACACATGATCCTCACAAATGGGTATGTAAGTTACACAAGTCTCTATATGGGTTGAAGCAGGCTTCTAGGTCATGGTTTGATTGGTTTTCTCATCATATACAACAAGTTGGTTTTCTTCGAAGCTCTCTCGATCACTTTTTATTTATCTACCATACCGGGGAAGCTACCACTTGGTTACTTATCTATGCTGATGATATTGTTATTACTGGAAATTCTTCTTCACATATATCTTATGTTAATGTTAAAGATATGTTGAAGCAAGAATTCAAGATGAAAGATCTCGACGAATTACAATACTTCTTGAGTGTTGAACTTGATAGGACAGATGATAGATTGACTCTTACACAGCACAAGTATACTCTTGATATTTTGGACAGGGCAGACATGATTAATTGTAAACCCATAACTACTCTTAGTGTTCTCAACACTAAATTGACTGCCTCTGATGGAACTGCTGCATATCACAATCCTACATTCTATCGCAGCATTGTTGGTATGTTACAATACCTCACTTTTACATGCCCAGACATAGTATATGTTGTAAATCAGATCTCTCAATTTATGCACGCACCCACGGAAGGACATATAGATGCCACTAAGAGAATCTTACGGTATCTCAAAGCTACCCTTGGAGATGGACTAGTCTACTCAAGAAGCCCCAATGTTACGCTTGGACATTGCATTTATACCTATACCGATGCAGATTGGGCAGGAGATCCAAATGATCGACAATCAGTTTCAGGTTTCTGTCTTTTTCTTGATTCTAACCTCATTTGTTGGAGCAGTAAGAAGCAGCGCATGGTTGCTCGATCTAGCATTGAGGCAGAATATAGAGCAATGGCTACTGGGATAGCTGAAGCGTCATGGTTACGCCATTTGTTTGGAGAACTCAGCCTTCCTATTGTTCAGTCATCCTTACTATTTGACAACCAAAGTGCGATAAAAATTGCCTTCAACCCCATTCTACATAATCGCACCAAACACATAGAGATTGATCAACATTTCATCCGTCAGAAGGTTGAAGAAACCGAGATCTTGCCTACTTATGTACCCACCAACGAACAAGTAGCTGACCTCTTCACCAAAGGACTCACAGGACAACACTTTTGGGAATTGAAGAACAAGTTATGCATGATCAAATCTCATGCACAACTTGAAGGGGGCTATCAAGTTTGTGCACCTAAGATCGGGTCTATCCAGACCCGATCCAATTCTTTTATTTCCACATGCCTAAATATACTAGGCAGTGGCATACTTATAATTTTTTACATATTTTTGTACAAACTGTTGTAATCTGATTAGGTTATCTTAATATAACAATGATTATGGATTGCAGGGCTGCACTTACGCCAACTGCACCTTCTCTTCCATCGGCTTCTATCTTCTCTACTCATCTCTTCCATTGGCTTCTACCTTCTCTACTCAATCACTCTTGTTTCAGGCCGGAGAGACAGATTTCTGGAAAATCTTACAATCATCACTCCCAATGATTATCATATCATCAACATACAACAACAAAACAATTATGCCTACAGAAGTATTATTCACAAACATTTAGTAAATAGCAAGAATGAAAACCTTGATCAAACATAACATTACTAAATTTCTCAAATCAAGCCTTTTGGAGCTTGTTCTAAACCACAAAAAGGAGTCAATGGCTTCACTTCATGAAAAATAGAATAACACAAAATTCAACAAGGAACATAAAGATTTATGAGTCAAGAGTACATCTTCATGATGTCAGAATAGTTATACACACAGAAATCATGTATAGGCAATGCATACATGTGCACAGGCATGTACAAAACAAAGTTTAGGAAAGTTCATGATCAATTGTAAACTATTTATTGATACAAACAGACAAAGCATAATCTAAAGCCACTTTGTACAGAAAAAGTTGGAGCGCAGCATATTGCGGAAAAAGTGTTGTATTTCATGAAAAGGATGTATGGTACGTAAATCCACCTTTTGCAGTGCATCAGCTTCCATGTCAGCAGCTGTCCAATCATGCCACAAGTTAATAACAGAATCGGTGGAACCAGTAGCGAATATTTCCACCCGCTGTCCAACAGCCAGTCCAAAAACCTGTTGAATGAAGCTGGATTAGCAGTGACACAAAAGACCTTGATATAAATCTTGTCAATCTACTCCAAATGCATGTCTTCCAAAATAATAGTATCTCTAAAGGCACCACAAATAGTTAGACTCAATATATAGAATCTACTACGGATGACATTTTTTGGATGCAAGTAATTTTCACTAGTGCAGGTACAGATAACAGATGGACTATCATGTGATTCAGCTTCCCAAACCAGAATTCCTAGCAACAATATTTGAATTTCACAGCTTAATGTGAAAATACAATAGTAAGATTTGCTTGCATTTGCTTGTTCTAAGAGGACCTTAACCCCGAGAACATCTTAGGCCACAGTTTTTGTTTTCCTTTTATGTCAGACAGTGAGGAAGCACGTTTGCAATTACTCAGCCTGTGATTGTTGGTTACAGTCACAGGTATAACCATATAAATGTACCTCATCTTTCAAAGAAGGTACTCAAGAGGCACATGCTAACTCTTTCCATTCATGCTGCTGGTGCATTTCTTCATATGAGGATAGCAACACGTGTAAGTTTAAAAATCACAAAGCAAACATCCACTCATTAAGTCAATTTTTGCCTTGATTGATTTCATTCTGAATTCTTTTCCTGCTTGGGATACAGCTGAAAAAAAGTAACATCACTAGAGTGTGTGCCTGAAATTCATACTTTCCAACATTCCTTCACTCAGTCAGAGCCAGATTATGTTGCATTGGCCACTTCCTGCTGCCATTAGTAACAGCACACAAATGTGCATTGCACCTCGGTTCTCTAGTCTGTTTTATTTTATTATATCAAGAATTAGAAGGCACCACTTCCAAGACTTAGATAAGACAGTTGAAGTATCTCAAGCGATCATCTATGTATCAACATTTCCATATGAAGCAAATCCTCAGATAATTTTTTTGAAAATTAAATCATAACCAGAAGAACTAGAAAGTGTGTGCAGCTAAAAAAACCTGAGCATCATGATGTTCATATGTAGCAATGCACTCGTTTGATTTGATAGTCCATAATTTTACTAAGCCATCATCACCTGCATATGCAATGGATATAAAGTGCTGAAAGTTTAAAAAGACGCATTTTTAAATTACCTATATAAGATATTAAGAAATACAGAAGGGGGAGGGTGATGACGAATGCATCTATCGATACTAACACATAACAGCCGTATCTACACTCTACAGCTATGATGTGCCTTCACCAAAGAATACAAATTATACTCACCACAAGAAACAAATTGAGTGCCACAAGTGAGAAATGAAGCTCAGAAAACACTAGAAGTGTGGACTTCAAATGTTTTTAAGCAGGTTCCATCTGCTATAGCCCATATCTAATTGTATAGTCACCAGATGCAGTCATAAGTCTCATAACACACTGATCCATAGGTCAAAATTCAACAGACCAAATCCCCCTCTTGTGTCCTTTCAGTACATCAACAGACACAAGATCAGGAAGCCTCCATATGGAAACAGTCTGACCCTGATCAAAGAATGCAAGTCAGAGAATGTGATAAGAACCTAAATTTCATAAAAGGACTAATTTAACTAGAAAACCTGGGAACCGCTGCAAACATAAGCATCATTTGGTGAGACTGCCAGAGCATTAATATCTTTATCATGTGCAGCAACAGCTTTCGCTTTGAAGTTAACAACATGGCCACCATCATCAGAAATTCCATCCTGGCTCCAAACCTTAATCGTATGACCCATGGAAATGAAACAATTCCATCCTGGCTCCAAACCTTAATCGTATGATCCCTGGAAATGAAACAAGCATCACCTTCAAATTCAGGTGCTTGAGTATCCCCAAAAAGGAGAAAAGAGAAGAATCCCAGAAAGAAAGCACAGGTGTCTTGCTAGAGAATAATTACAAAAAAAAAAAAAAGGCTACAGTTTTTCATTACCAATCGCATGCCTATATCTCAATTTAATTATTACACTAGCCACTACCAACTAGCTTAGAATTGTCCACATTATTACTTAGTTGGAGAAGCATTCCTTTAGCGATAAAATTCTCTGCTGGTGTGATACATCCTGATTTTCCCTTTTTAACTCTTTTAGTAACAAACTGAGTCTACTGGTGGGAAATTAATTAGAAGAACCACAAGTGGATCTCGGAGCAAATCCAGTGCAAGCAAGTTAGAATTCCTGGGTCTAGCCAGCCAGAGTGCATGGGTGAATGCATCAGCTTCTAGACAAAGAAGATTCTACAGGACTTCCCCACTTTGAAGAGGAGCTCTTCATCATGAGTTCACCTCCTCACTCAGGTCACTGCATCTTTATGACCAGAAGCCACCAGATTCCAGCCCTGAATAAACCAAGAAAGAGACATCTTATGGTACTCAATCCCTCATTCCCTCACAGATGGACATTGATGAAACAAAGCTATTAGTCTCAAATAGAGCAAATTTATCAGCATTTTAGTTGAAAAGAACAAACATTTTGATGCTAGAAGCACACGCACCTATGCTGTTTCACAACATTAATGTGTTGAATCATCCTCTAGTGTTTCAACGCATGCACCACAACACCCAATAGCTCATTTCTCATGTCAGCACAGCATTTTCGTTGAAAAGGACAAACATTTTGATGCGAGCACATCCACCAATGCAGTTTCACAACACTAATGTGCTGAATCATTCTCTAGTGATTCACCGCATGTACGACAGCACCCAATAGGTCATTTCTGCTCTAAGGTTTCCAAGAACGCCGCTTCTCTAATGGTTTATAAATATGACATCTTCATTTTATATTTTGTCTGTAACCGCATCCAAATGTCCCTTAGCCACACCTATGCAGCATCTGGTTTCCGTATCCCATCTTCTTACCAACAAAGGTTACAACAGTCAGGAAAGCTACAGCTAAAATTGAAATTTGTACTGCTGTCGCAATCAAACTTCAAGTTTCACAATCTCATTTTCAGTTTAAAGGAAGTACAGAGCAACATAGCAGGTTAAGGTTACTTGTTAGTTGTTACAAGATAAGCTGGTGCAAAAAAAGGTTGATTTGTAGAACATGAAGTGCAACTCCAAGAATAGTTCTAACAGCCTAGAATATTAGAGGCTTACACTGTTGTCCTTGCTCGCAGATGCTATAAATCTCCTCCCAGAAGCTAAAACACATGAGTCAAGGCATAGTATGATGTCAGTGTGACCTTCCAGTACATGACAAGTTCTTGAAGCAAGGTCGAAAACTCGCATCTGAAAATGTATTCAAACTTCAAAGTCAGAGTACATATCAAAGTCAGAGCACATACCCAAGAAATAAACTTTCTTCGTAGACAAAGTTATCATGATAATAAGTAAATGCTAGCATTGAGAACAATTCCAACTCTGAAATCTGAAATAGGAAATAACAAAAATTGGAACAATGCCAGTTTATGTGGACACCTCTCCAAAATGGACCTTAGATGCAGGAAACCAATACAAACAAGCATCAATTTAAAAGAAAAAAGGCATCTATACCAGCCCAATATTTGTGGCTACAGCAAGATACCGCTCCTCATCACCCAAGAACTTCAAATCTGAACATTCTTCTTTAGACTCTACTAGCCTTCTTGATGCAGCGCAGGACCAGACCCGTCACTCTCCTGGGTCCAGTTCCTCGCCTCAGGTTCCACCTTCGGGCAACAGTGCAGTCCTTGAGCCTTCAGCCATGGGATCCCCTGTGGACCCAGAGCTTACACGAGAGGAGGTTCCTCTGCATAGATACTCAAGGCGGACCAAGGGTTGAAATGTAAATTTGGTCTACATATGTTATTTTGTTATCCATTTTGTTAGTATATTCATTTTGTATCTAAGTGGGTCTGTTTGGATTCGGGCACTTGTTCAGGACCCGGCCCATTGCTTTTCACGTCCGTATAAAGGGACGACAAAGCTATTTTGTACACAGTTGATATGGAATGAAGAAAAGGGTTATTTTGTATTACGCTGTCTTCCTTGTTGTCTTTTAGTGTATCTTAGTTTCGAAGCGTCTTTCATGTGCGAGTTACTTTTTTTTTCGTTCGTCTGCAAGTTACTTTAGTTCATCTGCAAACCAAAGTTGGTTTGCATCAAATTGGAATCAAAGCAAGGCTTCGTCCCTGCCCTGTCGTGCCGTGCCATGGCTACAAGAGAAATGGCTGCAAAAGAACCAAAGGAAAAAGAAAGGTTAAATGATGTTGCTGCTACAGGAACAAAAGTTACAGAGCCTGCATCAAATGTAAATGAGAAAAATCAAGCAGAAATCGTGCAAACTGAACAAGATAAGCAAGAAGTTGTACAGCAGACTCTGGCGAAGCATGACTCTGAAATCACCCGTATGAGGCAGGACCTTGTTGTCGTAACCAGAAATGTTGATGAAATAACCAGAAATGTTGATGAAATCAAAGGAATGCTGTGCTCGTTTCTGCAGTACTCACAAATTAACGCACAAGGCTTCCAAGCGCTACCTGCTGCAAATGAAGCCAGACACGTCCTGAGGGAAGCGGTTCCTGCCGGAGCCTTGTTGCCGGCGGATGTAGCAGACTCGACGTCAAAAATCTTCACTGGAGCTCTATTGTCGGCAGATACTCCAAATCCGACGTCAAAACCCTCTGCCGGAGCTCCGCTATTTTCGACCGGAGGAAGGGGAGACTCAGCCGCGTCTTCCTCCCATCGTCAGGCGGGAACGACGGGCATGGATTCGACCATGCCCACCAGCGAACAGTCTATGCTACCCAGCCCGACTAATGGAGCATCGGCGGCGCCGGTTCTTCCGTCGCCGGCCAGTGGTAGTGCGAGGAAGGTCGCCGGCGCTTCTGCAAACTGGGGGCGAAGACAGGATGTGCCCTTGTCCGACCAGTCGCCGTCCATTTTCCCGCCGCCCACTATTCCACCGCCTGCCGTTCCACCGCCCACTGATGCTCGTGAACCGAAGGGGGACAGCCCGCCACCACTGTCCACCCACCATATCCACGGGTGGGGGGCGGTGGGCGCCCCTCCCTCCGCAGGCTGTTTTCCCTTTCTGCATCAGGCAGAAGGGGGAACCCCGACCCTCTCGCGAGAGAGATCGAGAGGCCCGACGGTTCGGGCTGGTCTCTTTTGAGACCGGTTAGAACCGATTTGGGCCGAGGATCCGATTCTAACCCAAATCGCCCGATCCATGGTTATTTGGGTTCGGATTCGGATCCAAACTACTTAAACTTTCCTTTTCAACCCGGTTTGTACCCGAGGTTGATTCCTAGTTTGACCCAAACCTATAATTCTAGCCTGGAACCTACTCCAAGACCTTAATCGGACCCAGAACCCACCTATTCTGTTTTCTGGACCAGGTCAAGACCAGACCCATTCTCTTATGGATTCTGGATCGAGTTCAAACCCAGCTTCTTATCCACAAAAACCGATCCAGAATCCAACCCAAACTACTCTAGGTCCGACGAATAGTTTAGGAGCAAACCCGATCCAAACCCAATCCAACCAAAACCTTTATCCAAACCCCTACCCAAATCCGTCTACAAACCCATACCCAAATCCACATGTGAATCCTTTTCACGCCCCATATCCATTTCCAAATGCATACCCATATCCCTATCTGTCTGCCCGTGTGACCCAAGCCCCAGATCCAGTTCCACTTCATGCAGGTGCCGTCACAGAGCCGCCACTACCGCAGGTTCCACCATAGAGGCGTTAGCGGATGGGTCCCCTTGCAGATCAGACCCGCCCGAGGCCACCTGCTATTGAGCCGTACTGACCTCGTGCGCCAGCGGAGAGTGACAACGACTCAGCGTATTCAGATGATGACGACTTTTGGCGTGCGCATCCAGCAGGACCAGTTGACCATCGACACAGGCGCACCGCAGAGCGTCCAGATCGCCCCGCCAGTTATGGGGTGAGATTGGACCTTCCAGAGTTTGTTGGTCGATTCGACGCACAGGAGTACTTTGACTGGGCATATGCAGTCCAGTTTTTCTTCGACTACCACCAGGTGGAGGAGCATCACACAGTGCCACTTGCTGCGACTAGACTACGTGGGCTTGCACAGACATGGTGGTTTGAGCTTCAGAGATCGTATGAGTGATGCGGTCAGCAACCCGTGCAGGCTTGGGGTGAGATGCAGAGGCTGATGCAGACCAAGTTTGTACCTTCAGACCACGCTGAGAGGGCCTACAAGGAGTACCTCAATCTTCGTCAGGGCTCGAGCTCTGTAGCGGATTACACGACAAAGTTTCATTGACTGTCACTACGCATCCAGATTGTGGAGACTGAGAGTCAACAGGTTACCAGGTATGTTTCTGGTCTTCGTCCTTCTATTTCTGATGAATTTAATTGTACCAGAGTAGATACTCTAGATCAGGCAAGCAATTATGCAATGAATGTAGAAGAAACCTTAAAACGTAAGCATGAAACCCGAGTGTTTAGGGGTGACTCCTCGCATCGCCCCAAGTCAAGTTTTCCAACTAGGGGAGCTAGCTCCTCGAAACCTGTTGAGTCCAGACCCATCCCGCCTTCTCATGGCAAAGGCGAGCAGTTAGGTCCAGCCTATAACACCCGGTCTAAAACTCGTAGTTCTGACCAAACCATCCGTTGTTTTAGGTGTCATGAGTTAGGTCACTTGGCTTCAAAATGTCCAAATTTCCAAAAGAAAACTCACCTAGCAGAGACTATAGAGGAACCGCCAGATTCTGATGGTAAGGAAGCCTCGAGTGGCTCATCTGATGCTAGTTCTGATCAGGATGATGCTGTCCACTTTGATGGTGATGACATAAGCAACCTTTTATCTATACGTCATGTCTTGACTGCACCTAAGGGAAAGTCAGATTCTTCGTGGTTGTGTAGTAACATTTTCAGGACTCGATGCAAGTGTGAGGAATATATTTGTGATGTGATTATTGACAGTGGTGCATGTGAGAACCTAGTTTCACAAGAAACAGTTACTGCCTAGGCCTGAAGCTCGAGAAGTGCACTCAACCTTACAAGATGGCTTGGTTTAAAAAGGGAGAGGAGGTTCATGTCACCCAACGGTGCCTAGTAAAGCTTTCTATGGGACCACATTACCTGGATGAAGTGTGGTGTGACGTTGTTCCAATGAATGCATGTCACATCCTTCTTGGTCGACCTTGGCAATTTGATCGAAAGACTGTTCATGATGGGCACAAGAATACCTATTCATTTAGGTTTAAGGGCCAAAAAGTTGTCTTGCTACCCACTAAGAAAACCACAACACAACGAGTTGGTCATCCAGTGCAACATCAAATTTTGTGGGGCTATCACGTAAAGAATTCTTGGATCATTGTAACGAAGATGGATTCTGCTATGCTTTGATTGTTAAACCTGTGTCTTTGACCTCTTCAGACATGCCAAAAGAGGTAGCGCCACTCATTTTTGAGTTTCAAGACATTATGCCAGATGTTCTACCTCCGGAGCTGCCACCAAACCGAGATGTTCAACATGCTATAGACTTTGTCCCAGGTGCTAGTTTACCCAACTTACCAGCTTATCGGATGAACCCCATTGAGCATGCTGAGTTGCAAAGGCAAGTGAATGAATTATTGCAAAAGGGTCACATTCGAGAAAGTGTTAGTCCATGTGCAGTTCCAGCTTTATTAACCCCAAAGAAAGATGACACGAAAAGGATGTACGTGGATAGTCGGGCTATCAATAAGATCACTGTTAAGTACCGTTTCCCCATTCCAAGATTGGATGATATGTTGGATATGTTAGAAGGAGCTCAAGTGTTCTCAAAGATTGACTTGAAAAGTGGATACCATCATATAAGAATTCGGGAAGGAGATGAATGGAAAGCTGCGTTTAAGACACGAGATGGACTCTATGAGTGGCTAGTTATGCCATTTGGACTTTCAAATGCACCCAGCACCTTCATGAGCGTCATGACGCAAGTACTTTGGCCATACATTGGAAAATTTGTTGTAGTGTACTTCGATGATATTTTGGTCTTTAGCCTCACAATTTCTGATCACCTTGGTCACCTGCGTCAAGTCCTAGAGACCTTGCGTAAGGAAAAGTTGTTCGTCAATGCCAAGAAATGTAGTTTCCTCACTTTGAACCTTGTCTTCTTGGGGTTCATTGTTTCGTCAGAAGGAGTGCAAGCTGTTCCCTCTAAGGTGCAAGCTATCATCGATTGGCCAACGTCGAGAACAGTAGACGATGTAAGGAGCTTTCTTGGTCTAGCCACTTTCTATCGCAGATTCGTCAGAAACTTCAGCACCATTATGACTCCTATCACAGAGTGTCTCAAAGGTGAGACTTTTAAGTGGACCAAAGTGGCTGAGGACGCCTTTTGCAATATCAAGGATCGGATGACTCATGCCCCCGTATTGGCTTTATCATACTTCACTAAGGTATTTGAGGTAGAATGTGATGCTTCTGAGGTTGGAATTGGAGCTGTTCTTAGTCAAAACAAGAGGCCAGTCGCTTTCTATAGCGAGAAGCTAAGTGGAGCAAAGTGTCAGTACTCTACTTATGACTTGGAGTTCCATGCTATTGTACGGGCCCTTCGATATTGGAGACACTATTTAATCTACAAAGAGTTTGTTCTGTTTACAGATCATGAAACACTAAAGTATCTCCATAGCCAAAAAAAGATGAGTGCCATCATGTCAAATGGGTTAATTTCATGCAAGAGTACACCTTCTCCATTCGCCATCAATCAGGAAAGCTCAATAGAGTAGCAGACACCCTTAGTAGAAAGAACAACCTACTGATGTCCATGTCTGTGGAGGTAGTGGGATTTGAAAGTTGCAAGGACATGTATCATGCTGACCTAGACTTCAGCCACATTTGGTATGAGTGCTCTAGTGCGTCTCAACCTCTGGAATCTAAATTTTCCATTCACAATGGCTATCTTTTCCGTGGAAATAAGTTGTGTATACCTCCATATTCTTTACGATTACAACTTATTGCAGAACTCCATGGTAATGGAATGTCGGGGCATTTTGGGCAGGACAAGACATACTCTTTGATGGATGAATATTACTATTGGCCCAAGATGAGGAAGGATGTCATCAAGTTTGTTCAATGTTGTCGTACTTGCCAAATCGCAAGGGGGCATAGTCAAAACAGTGGTTTGTTTTCCTTTTAGCTGAACATAATAGAAAAAAAGACGCTACAAGAATTATCACTTACTACCACAAGAAGTAAAATTGTGTCCAACAAAACAAACAGCTCATGCTGTAAAAGTCGTCACCCTCTTTTATAATGCGGCCATCAAAAACTCATGGCCTTTCATTACACAGCAGAAAGTTTTCGTTAGATTGTTACCTTTGTGTGCATACTTTGTGGTGTGTCATATAAGGTTCCCAGTTGGCAGCTTGCTTTTTAATTATAACTATAGAATATTTGATCCACAAATCAGATTTCAAGAATCTTTTAAAATTTTATAGATTTCAGCACTGGAGCATATCCATATGTCACTGGACGTGTAAAATATTTACATGTATCTTGGTAAGTTTCCCTAGAAATTGAGAATAATCATTAAAAGGGGAATGTGCCTGAAAATATGTAATCGATAATGTTTGGTCTATAGTAAATAAAATTATTCTCTTATCACTATCTTTGTGACTGCTGGATGCTCTGGATTAAATTCATTTCAACTTCTTTTTCTTGCTTGAGTTTGTATGAATACCGTTGTCTATCATAAAGAAAGTGAT
Source organism: Nymphaea colorata (assembly GCF_008831285.2). Taxonomy (NCBI): domain Eukaryota; kingdom Viridiplantae; phylum Streptophyta; class Magnoliopsida; order Nymphaeales; family Nymphaeaceae; genus Nymphaea; species Nymphaea colorata. The sequence continues at coordinate 825,096 of NC_045141.1, read as the reverse complement.
GTTCTGGTGTCTTTGTCTTTTTTACTGGTGGATATTATGGATTAAATTCATATCACAACTGTCTTTTCTTGCTTTAGTTTATACGAATACCGTTGGTCTATTGTAATAAAAATGATGCTCTTGTCACTGTGTTTTCTTTACAGATTGATGGTTTAGATTAAATTCATTTCACAATTGTGTTTTTTGTTTGAGTTTGTATGAATACCCTGAAGATGTTGAAACTCCTTCCTCTTTTCCTCTAACTCGGTTTTCATTGGCCCATCAGTCTTGATATGTGGGGACAGATTGAATTGCAAATGGTCAATTTTGTATAGGTTATTACAAATGGACATCAAATGCAATTTAGCTACTCTACCTTGTGAAATGAAATTTAAATTTAGCTAATCAGGTTTTGTTGAAAAAGAAGAAATACTCTAGCTATAAGCCACATATTAGACAAATAAGAAACCATATGGACTCACTGATCTCTCAACAATTTGATTTACGTTCTCATTCTAAGACATTCAATAATACCCATCATGTATATTATATTCTCACGATAGCGATAATTTCTCTTATAACAATATGACATATTTGTAAAATTGTTGGTATTTGATTTTTTAATGTTTTAAAGTAAGAAAAATGATTAATGTTGAGATGCCATTAAAAATTTAAAACAAATAATTTCTTAAAAAAAATGAATGACTGTCTTGAAAAAAAAAGAGGGGCCACTATCAATAGACTTTAGGGAGTCTAAGTGTTGTCCCAATGATAAGGATCTTGGGTATTGCACCTTAATGTTGGCCTTGGTGAAGTCAAATGATTTTGGGGCAAGAAAAATGGGAGCTTTTTTTGCTTAATATATAAATATATATATATATAGAGAGAGAGAGAGAGAGAGTAAAAGTAGAGAAATCTAAAAGGAGGGGAGTAAAGGTGGGTATGGGAGGAGACAAGAACCAGTCCAGTTGAACTCATAATGGCACCCCTAATCTCAAAATCAACATTGTTCCTCAATACCATTAGGATAGCACCCTCCAAGAATCAAACTGAAGACATGGCTGTGACACACTGCCTAACCCAACTGTTGTCCTACCCATCATTTGTATAAAAGGGGTTGAAAGAGATAGAAAGAGAGGGGGGGTTTAAAAAGATAAAAGATAAAAAAGAGGTAAAATAAAGAGAGAGAAAGAAAGAGATTTTAAAAAAGGGAGAGAAAGAACTGAAGTGAGAGAGAGAGAGAAAAGAAAAATTTTAGAGGGAGAGATCTAAAAAGAATGACAAATCAGAGAGAGAGAAAGAAAAATAGGAGAGATAACTAGAAAGATTAAAAGAGAGATTTTGCGTTTTTAAATCCTTTTTCCTGGATGGAAATTAGATTAACGAGTTTGGAAAATAATTTAAATGTTATAACAACTTCATTACATTTGTTGTAGGTCAGTGAGAAACTTAAGCTCATAAAGAAAAAGTCTAAGCAAAGTCTCCAAAGCCTTTAATTTCAAGAGTTTTAAATGCTTTTGAAACTATCAAAAAAATCTTTGTATGCATGTGTAAATAGTAAAGAAGACATCCTATCTAATCTTGGGAATTACGAGAAGACGCCCCTCCCATCGTTAGGTATAAAATGAAGCCTAGATAATGAGGAAGAATCGTCTACTCTAGAAGTAGATGGAGGAAGTTCCCCCCCTGTTCCTCTTGTACTCCAATCTCGTCGAAGGGGCATTTCTAAAGGAAACTCACTCTTTTGGGATTGCTAATATAATAACAAATAAATGGTTTATCAAGAGAAGAAGGATACAAAGGTGGCTAAAGTAGTGGTCTAAAACTAATAGTATGGTATGTATTAATCTTGAACCTGACCAGATAAAAGGTACCGATCTTGAATCTGACTTCCTCTCTTGATAATGAATGAGCATGTAAGCTTTTGTTGGCCAAACTGCAATAAAAGTCTTACAATAAAACAGAAGGTTTATGGATTTTGATGAACGACAAAGCTATGTGACAGCTTCAATAGGATTTTTGGCGGAGCTTTCTTGATGTGGTTCTGTACCAGAGACTCTAAACAATTTGTTAATGAGAAAAAGAAAAAAAAATAAATTGCAGTAACACTTGAATGTTAAGGGATTGGATTCAAATAAATCTCATGTTACCATATCAAATTTATCAGATATTCATAATTCCAATTCGAATTTGGATTTAAATACAAAGGAAGAAAAATCCATGCCGTATCCACATTCAAATTTTATTTAAATTCAAATTTCAAATTTGATTTTAGATTTACATCTACACCTGAATCCAACTTTTAAATACAAGAGCCAAAACCACATTACGATATGTTAAGAATGCAAAGATATTCAAAACGTATAAATTGGGTATATGGTAATTCATTTGAAATTGAATTCAAAAGGAAACCTGAATCGGAATATGATGGGATATTTAGTTAAGACTGAACCCAAATTCGAACCCAATGAAAAGTCATTTCCTAAATATAAATCCCATTCAATTTTTTTAGTTGAAGTGTTACTTTTTTCTTATTTCATATCAACTAACTTTTTCAGAGTAATGAATGTGCATTCAAATTCATTACTCAAAATAGATGTGAATACATACATGAGGTTGCTTCTAGAGAATTTTTACTACAACAAAAATACAAAAAATCAATAATTAGTTCTTACAGTTTTAACAAATTGTTATATGAATGTTTATGTTATGATTTGAAGACAAACAAATAAATTAATATGATATGTTGCACCAATCCAGATAGATGAATTCTCCTGAACAAATACTGCACCCATTAACACAAAGCTAAGTAGAGATATATAGTGGAGAATTATCAGGCCAACCTCCAAATAACTGAATCATCCAACCACCACCTTTGACATTTCATAATGAAAAAATAAATGCAAAAGATCAAAACTGAAGTGGCTGAACTTGGCAATAGTAAAGAAACAAAAGTATTTGTTGACAAGTTTCCGAATGCTCCAGCTTCTGACACATGCAGTGCATTAGGCAATCACCTCCCCTACCTCAAAAAAAAAAAAGAAAAAAGAAAAAAGAAGCAAAAAGAGAAAGTTGGGTTGGGGGGAGGAGGAGGAGGAGTCATTGCCACCCTTGAGGGAGTCGAGCATAGGCATGGGCCTGCATGATCAGACCCGGCCCGGCCCGGTAACTTTGCGGGCCGGGTATCAAACATTACATGCAGCCCGTCACGGGCCCGTAGGCCCAACAATTTTTTTATCTTTAATTTTTAAATACATTTTGAAGTCTGTTTCCGTTGTAAAGGTTTCAAAGTTTCAAAATTTGAAAGTTTGCTTTAGTCTTTGTTTTCTTCCTTCGCCATCGGCGTCTCACCTGGCTGCATCGCCATCATCGCACCTCCCGGCTTGCGCGGCCGTACCTACCATGCCATCACCAATTTGTTGCCTCTTGTTCCATATCCAAACCATTTGTCGTCATCCTACTACTGCTCGGCTTGAGGACTCATCGATTCCACTGTCACGGGTCTCCTCTCTCTCTCTCTCTCTCTCTCTCTGTGTGTGTGTGTGTGTGTGTGTGTGTGTGTGTGTGTGTGTGTGTGTGTGTGTGGATGGTTGTTCTCCGTTGGAATGAATCCGACGTGAATGATTGTTCTCCGTTGGGCTGAATCAGGTGACATTCGTAAGATGGGGAAGGCAGGACGGTGGTTGAAGAGCATGTTGGGTTTGGCCCGTCCAATCGGAGCGTGAAGCTATGGAGGAAAGGTGCAGGAGGAAGTGGCAGTCTGGCAGAAGCGATGCCATGGAGGCAGCAAAAATGGGCCAGCCCTCATGCATTCTTATCATGGCCCGGCACCGGGTCCGGCCTGACCCGTTAATAGTTGGGCTGGGTAGGAGGCTGGCTGGGTCCAAGCCCGGGTAGTTAACCGCACAAAATTGTTGGGTCGGGCTGGCATAGCCCGATGCCCAGGCCTAGTCCAGCATGCATCTAGTGTTTCTTTTTTTATTTAAAAAACAAGAATGTGGGCCCTAGGTGGATGGCTGGGTCTTTGTGCAATATATATATATATATATATATGAACTAATAATAGATGACAAAACTGCCTTATCACTTTTTTATCTATGTTGTTCTCCCAACCACCGTCATGAAAATGATCAATTTCTATTCTGCTGGAGGCCACCAGACCAGTTTTCTATGCAATCTAAACTTATAGACATGTTTTTAAATTTGGTAAGAAACAATCACACACACACATATATATGTTAAGTTAATCATATTTTGGATGTCAATAATGTTTTTAATAATCTGAAAATGAATGGCTCTTTTAACATCAAAATTTTGAACATCGTAGAAAAGAACAATTTTTTCATGAAAATAACTTGAACCGAAACATGATTTTTATAAATTTAGTATTAATTATATACATATTAGGAGGTTCACATTTTATTTAAAATATCTTTGAATATAAATTTGAGAGGCATGGCTTTATCCCTTAGCCAAGTGGTATGGTGTGTATGTGTGCGTATTAATGACATTAGGGATGGGGTACAAAGGCTTCAGACTTGCGATCTCAACTATTAATTACTAAAATACTCTTAAGATAACATCTAAAAGGTTAGTTTGTTATAGAAAAAAAATGTTTTGAACATTGCACTTAGATGTATATAATTGTCCACTTGGTTCAGCCATCATCTTCTGGTCTCTCTCTCTCTCTCTCATATTACTTTATGCGAATCTTAACATTATGAGAAAGTTTAAGATGTGGCTGTTGGATTCAATATGTATTTTTGCAACCGAGTCCAATACGAACTTTATGCTAAATAAATTTGGATTGATCATATATGTAAATTATTTTTACATTATAAAATCAATCAAATAAAAAATTAACAAGAAATCTGGCAAGTCCAAAAGGGGGAGCTCTAGGGGATGTAGAAGGCTTGGCTTTGGGGATTTTTCTACCAGAATTATTTAGGAGCAAGTAAATTACAAAATTGAATTTCTTCTTTAACACAACCTATAAAAAATGTGCCGATGAGTATTTTTCTCATGTATTCTAGTATTATATCAGATCACACCAAGATTGATGGGAATTAAAGTTAATGTGAATGAAGAAAATATAATGAATTGGAGAGAGAAAAGAAGCAGCAATATGAACGTAGCTAGTCTGGAAGAGAAGAAGAATACAGTGTACGAAATTGACGAAACAGCGTGAAAGGATTGAAGCCAATGAGTAACAACTGACAGAATTGAGGCCGGAATTTCTTGAGCCGTCCAGGGCCGAATTTCTTCCGTAACTTGATTACTTCAGCGCTCTACCAGTCGCAAGAGGAAAATGTGGTGGTGGTGGTGATCAAATGAACCCACCTGCTCAATTTGAATTTTATGTGCAGTTTTTTGCCTATGTTCAATAGATGCTCTTGTGCAAACAGCCATTTTTACTGCAACCAATTTGTTGAAAGAGATGAAAGACTACATCTTGAATGCCAAAGATGATCTGAAGAAGCTCCAAAGGATCCTGAAAATATTCTAAAAGGCCATCAAAGATGCTGATCGAGTCCTTTTTCAGCAAGGAGTGCGACACAGAACTAGAGTTTGAGCTCAAGGATGTTCTTTATGATGCCGAGGACATCATCGAAGGATATCGAAGCAAAATTGAGGCCAGCAAGAGGGATCAGGTACAGAAGTGGTCTTTGACCACAGGGCTCTCTTCCTATTAAGAAAAAGTTTCTTTTCGTTACAAACTTGGTATCAAAATCAATGAAAGGCTTGATAAAATAAAGAAAGATTGGGATATGGTGGATAGGCTCAAAACAACACCAAAAGGGGGTGGTACCCTGTTTAATGTGAACATGTCAACCCCAAAGAGGCAACCCGTCACATAGGTATACAACTTCCCATAGGCAGGCAGAATGATAAAAAGGTGTTAGTAGAAATGCTCTTGACGAATGACTTTTGTAGTAAGACTGAGAAGGGTGCTACTTCTATTATCTCCATTCTTGGAAAGGGAGGAATCAGTAAAATGACTCTTGCAAACATGGTATTTAATGAAGTTGAACAACAGTTCATGGAACGCAGGTGGTGGGTTTGTGTTTCAGAAAGGCCAAACCATAAGGATTTGACTAAGAGAAGTGTGCAAGGGTTCTGCAGAAAACACTGATTGTTCCTTGACTGACTTATGCACACAATTACTGAACTAGCTCTCAAAGGAAAAAATTTTGTTGGTCCTAGATGATGTATGGGAAGTAAAATGGTGGGAGGAAGAGATAGGGGGAATATTGATGGCGGGTGCAATCGGGAGCAAAATTTTGATTACCAGTAGAAAGAAATATGTGTCAGAGGGAATGGGTGCTTTTTATATGCATGAATTACAAGAATTTAGTTTCCACCAAAGTTGGTACTTGTTTGTGAAGGAGGTTTTAAGAGAGGGCCAAACAGAAGAAGATTTGGTGATGCATAAGATCAAATTTGTTGGAGAGGAATAGTAAAGAAGTGTGGTGGGTCGCTGGGATTCAGTTCCATTGGAATCTGGTATCCATCAGGCCAATTTAACAACCACACTACCTAGAAAAGACCCAAGGGCCCCTCATACGTTTCAGCTTAAGTGTCACAAACTCACGTTTAATTGTTCATATATGTTTTTGGTATTATCATTTTTAAAAAAGGTAAATTTTATATAGTGTTTTGCCGATTCACAGTTGAATCAATTGAATTGTTCAAATAGCCAATTTTACTGAATTGACCAGCTTGATTGATTTGATTCCATGTATGTATGTTTTTTGCAATAGCAGTATTTATAAAAATATAAACTGAACCCTCACAAGATGGTTTCCACAACCATAAATGTTTACTACCCACGAATGTTTTTTTAGAAAATCAACAGAGAACGTCAAGATACAACCCTCACCAACATTTTATCCAGTTATATTAATCATGAGCTGATAAAAATCCAACCCTCCAAAAGGGTTAATTTTCCTTAATATTTCTGGAACTTACAATAATTTAGTGTGCATTGTCAAGGTATCATTTGTTTGCAGGGATATTATATGAGTGTAATAAATCCACTCTAAGGATTAGGGCCTCATGAAACAGTACTAAATTTATGTGTTATCCTTCATCGAACACTCACATAATAATGTTCATGCTTGTTGTTAAACAACCCCTAAGAGTATTTAATGACAATGAATCTCTTCTCGATTATTTCTTTTCTGAGAACAAAGTATCTTTATTTAAGGGCATGGCTAAGGATGTCGATGTATCTAATATCTGATTAAATTAGAAAGGAAAATAAAAGTGTTTAGGTTGAATTTCAAACAAATATCCTTGTATATTGAATATACAAACAATTTGAAAGATGGCCAGTCCTTCACATGTCAAAATATGGTCCGAATTTGTTTGCATAATTAAAGGATGGATTCAGACTTGGATCATGTTAAAATGAAAATTAGATATCAGATCGGATCTGGACTATAAATTCAAAAATTTAATTCACACAAACTTTCCTTCATTAATATTCAAATCTTAAATCAAATCTAAATATGTGAACTTCTGATATATAGAATAGGGTAATGCCATACATTCGGTTCGAATCTGATCCGATGGGGTATCATTCTTTCACCGGCCATACGCCACGCAAGGTTGGGGAGAGAATGGAATTGCTTTTAGAAAGATACAAATGGCACCACATGTTCTCTTCAATTTGTCGCGTTGACAATTTGTCCTTGTGAAGAGAGAGAGGGAGAAAATTGGGGGGGTGGGGTGGAGTTGAAGGGAGTCGAGCTCAAGAGGGACAAGCTTGGGCTCGACACATGTTCAGCCCTACTTGGCAATGCAACGTCCTTGCTACGAGTTTGGGCGTCCCAAACTTTTTATTACAATATAACAGATAACAAAATACAAGATACCTGAGCTAGAACAAACCAAAAAAGAAGAGAGACATAAACCTCAAATACAAAGATAGAAACTACAAATAACCAAAAAGAAGATAGTCATAAAACGAACCTCACTGTACAAAAGGATTACAACCTCATTGCAATCGATTGTTGACAGCAAATACATCAGCTATAAAAAGCCATTTTCTGCACACCATTTCCCCACATACAGATCGACTGGGAAACCATGTAGTAAGGAGGAAAGATCACCTCTTGATGTTTGCACTTTATACCTGCTATCATATCCTTTAAATCATTGCAGACTCTCCATTCGAGACCACTCAGAATCAAATTGACATGATGCATAATAGAATTTCTTTCTTTTTTTATGTTTCAAAAGAGTACATGTAAGCATAAACACAGCGTGTTGTAACCCATTTATTTGAAAGACCATTTGAACCACCATGAGATAACTTCTTGAATAGAGTTATGCACTTCTAGCCATGACCCCTCCCCCCTCATATTTTGGAAAAAATATGATACTTATATTTTAAAAAAAATATTCATTTGGGCTATGTAAAAATTTTGAAAAATATTGTTTAGTACTTGTATATTTTTTGTAAATACTATTCTACCCTTCCTAAAAAAAGTTGCTGGCTTTGCTCTTGTATCTAGGGTCTTTTGTTTTTTATTTCATGTCCATTTCATCTCAAGTTAACAAAATTATGAGCACCCCAGTCCTCACACCAAATTTTCACCTTTATTGTAACCTAAACGCCGCTAAATTAAGTAACAAACTTCTTCTCGTCCCCAAAAGGCAGCTTTTCCATATCCAAGAGAAATAAGTGTTACTTTACAGTGTTCACAAGCTCCCATTCAAGTATTGGTGTCTGATCAAAATAGCACATAAGGAGTTGGTGATGTCAAGAAGGCCAAGACCACCTTCTTGTATCGGAGCAAGTAGACTTCCAACTAAGTAAGTGACGTTTCCTAGTATGATGAGAATCCCCCCAAATAAAATGACAAGTTCTTATCTACAAAGTTCAGTACAATAAGTGCCACTTGCTGCAGAACATGCTTCTTATATAACTAAGTGGATGGTCCACCCATCTACAAATCTTCTCACATAAGTCAGGCGTGAGAGTACCAACAAATAATGGAACCCAAATAAGTTAGGGGAAGTTTAGACAACTGTCAATGAAATCGGTTTGCAATGACCATTGTGTTCTCAAGAACATTAAAATGAATAAAAAAATGAAATGAATTTATAGTCAAACCCGCTTTGGAAGTGAAATCAGGTAAAACTTGGTTTAAACAAAGAAGTGGATTTTCACAACAGCCCAAAAAAAGAAAAGGACGTCATTTGCAGAGAAGAAGTGCCCCAGGTAAGAATTAAATTGAGAAAGTCATTTTAGGGGCTTCATGCCCTATAAAACTCACCATTGGAGGTTTTGAGATAAAACTTCCACAACACAACGATAGTAAACAAAAGTGGAGAGAGAAGGTGCACTTGTCATCAGCCTCCATGGCAACAAAAAGTGGTTCCCTCCCTTCTTAAAGGTGACAACTAAGGAAGCAGTAGAAGCATAAGTAATAATTTTCCTCACCCAATCTTCACAGGATCCCAAAAAAGAAAGACCAAAGTGCGGGAAAGACCATCTCACTTTGCCATAAGCTTTTCGAATATCTAATTTGAGGAGAAAAAATTGTTTTATATGCCCTTATCCAAGCAGTTGACCGCTTCGAGTGCAAGGTGCATGGTTGGTGAATAAATCTACTAGAGAGACCAGATGCCCCTTGTTCTGAGCCAATAATTGTGCTAAAACAATCTTCATTCTCTCAGCCGTCAACTTACCAACTAGTTTATAGATCAAATTGTATAATAATTTAGGTCAAGACTTTTATATCCATAATGACACGAAATTAAAAATCAATATCATATGTGTTCCATTTACCTACAAGCTCATTTGTGATGAGGCGTCCTGGCACAGGTATATTGGGGCTGTATTCCATGTTTCCTCATAAACTTTTTCAATGCATCATTCACATATTCACCACAATTGTCAAAGCGAAGCATTTTAATCTTACACCATATTGAGGGAGAATGAGGGCATAGAATTCTTCAAAATTTTTGACACTTCACTCTTATTTTTGAGAAAATAAATCAAAGTTACACGAGTCATACCATCAATGAAAGAGACATAAAACTTAAAACCAGCGTGAGAGTCCTCTGGAGCAGGTCCCCAAACATCTGAGTGAATGAGATCGAAAGCTTTTTCAGACCTTTCATGAATTGGCTGGAAGGTGAGGTGTGTGAATTTGGTGAATTCGCATGCATTACATGCTTTATTATCATCAGTGGTGAGGTAAGGGATGAGGGGACTGAGGTTCCGATCATATATGTGTCCGGATCCAGCATGTCAAATTTGATTGTCCGTCCTTTGAGTTGATTTTGATTTGGTGAAAAAACTCAACCTGTTGGTGTCCAAAGTGTAGAGGTCACCATGGCGTCGGCCCTTAGCAATCACCTTCTTCGTGCTTGGGTCCTGAAACGTTGCATCCTTCTTGGAGAAAACAACCAGACAATCATAATCTTGAGTGATTTTGCTAACAGACATAAGCTTGACAACAAGCTTAGGAACAAGTAAAGTGGAACTAATATTTTTCTCGAATAATGTTTTTCCAATGCCAGCAACAACCATAGATGACCCCTCAACAGAAAAAAGAGAACGATAAAGATCCTTATTTAGATCGGCAAGTCTTGTGGGACCATTAGTCATGTGATCAGTAGCACCAGAATCAACTATCCAGGATTTATTTTTAGTGGCAGTCAATAAGGCACATAACTTACCTTCTGAGACGTCACCCACTGGTTGGAAAGATACTAGATTTGCTTTAGAAAATTTCTGGAAGAATTTTTCCAGGTCATCTTTGGTGACAAAGTTTGCAAGGTTGACGTCTTTGTCTGGGACTGAAGAACATCCCTTTTCCTTCCCTGGTCGCCCCACAAGTTCCCAGCAGCGATCGCGTGTGTGACCCAATTTCCTGCAGTGAGTACACTTAAGTTTGCTGTGATTTTTCTGTGTGTTTGAGTGGTACCTTTGCATGCCTTGATTAGTGCCCGATTGTGAAAGGCACGCCATTCTTTCTTGGCAGTCTTCTGTGGAGTCCATTTTAGGAGGGATGCTCATGACCCTTCGCCTTGACACCTCTCTCTGAATCATTTGACAAACTGCATTGAATTTTGACAGCAGCATAGTATTCAGGGTTTGAGTCCTTATGGCTTCACAGTCCTCACTCAATCTAACGAGGACCTTGAAGATTTGATCTTCTTCAAAACACTGTTTGTAAATGACTGGATCAGAGGTCGCTGGTCGATATTGGAGGAGCTCATTATGTATACTCCTGAGTCTCCCAATGTACCGCTGCACATCTTGGTCATGGAGGATGAGATTGGCAATCTCGCATTGTATCTGGTATACTTGAGAAAGATTATGTTGCTCACTGTGAACTTCTTTTAGAGCATCCTATATTCCGTGCAGGGTATCTTGATATGTAAACAGATTTGCTTTGATGGTTGAGTTGAGCAGCCACGCCATAACCAAGTCATTCTCTGATTCCCATTCATCATAGTTGGGATCAGTAGTGGCTGGAGCTTTGATTTTCCCGTTAATATATCATGTCTTTGATCTTCCACTAAGAACCAAGCGAGCAGCCTTCTCCCAACTCAAATAGTTTGCACCATTGAGTGGGGTGGAGGTAATTTTCTGGGTATTATGCTCGGTGGCTTGGCTCACTTGAATGTTTCTTCTCTTTGACTTGAGCTAGCAGCATCGGCCATGATATTGGTGCTGCGGATTCCAAGCTCAAGACAGTCTGGGTGGCAGGTGAGTCTCTTGGTTGCAGGAGGTCGCAGGGTCCTTTAGAAACCTGTGGCACTTATAAATTCCGTATCTCTCCAGAAGATTGTCCAAAAAATCTGAAAATTCGATAAAAAATACTAGACACGTGCCCAAATCCAACGCCACCTTACTCGACCTCTGAATCGCCTCCAGTCAAAAACGCGCTTAGAGAAAGTCACGCCTGGAATGCCCTGCTTGGCGAGCTTCGTCATGCGACAGCAGCTGCGGCACTTCTGAAATGCCGTCTTTCCCTCCGCTCCTTATCATGTTCTCGCGAGATCTTCAGATAACTTGCTGGATACATGTGTGCATACATGTGACAGAGAGAGAGAGTACTGAATTTATTTTATTAATGTCCATTTTATTACATGATGATACATAGCATCATAAGTAGGATTCGGTTAACGGGCACCACATGGTTGATAGATTGGGAAACAGCGACACTGGTGAGTTTCTTAGGCAGTCTGGATGGGCTCGGCAATGAGAGAGTAGATATGGTCCATGGACTCATGCTCCAAGACACCGACGCCATCTTCATAGTCATACATGCACTGGGAGACCCTCGCAATGTTGAGAGCACATTCATGAGGAACGAGAGAAGGTGGTCTGTTGCTGCTGCTGCTGAGCAGAGAGCAGCTCCCTGTTCAGCTTCCTCCATGCATCCTTAGCAAGTTCCTTATGTGCTGCGTGCTAGCTCCTCCGCTACCCTTGCCTCGTTTAA